>NW_022437062.1:5731981-6102573 GCF_009761245.1 Sapajus apella
AAAAAAAAAAAAAAAAAAGATAATGTATGATTTTCAGATTGCAAAGATACATTAGATTATGTTACAACCAAATCCAGCCAGTATGCTAAAAATAAAAGCCAGCATTGATGCTGATGATAGTTACATTTACCATTTATACAAGAACACCTGTCTTGTACTCACCACAGTGTTATGTATTTTATATAGAGAGTATTCAGAACAATCCTGTGAAGTAAGTACTGTCCTTTGCATTTACTGGAAACAGAAGCTGAGATCAGAGAGGTTGAATAATTTGCTCAAGATAATGAAGTTAAGGAATTGGCAGAACTGGGATAACAATGTTTGATGCCAAAGCTCATGGTTTTCCATTTCTCTACATTTCCTTGACATCTGGTTTACATCAGAGGTCAGGGCCTCTGTGTTAATAATTTTACTCCTACATACACAGATTTGATCCTCACAAAAAAATGACATGAAGTAGATGGTCTTATTGTTTTCATAGAGGGAAATTGAAATTTATTATGAATTGTAAGTTGAGTGCCTCCTGTATCCTCAGAACTGCATTTTCTTATTAAATCATCTTATTTAATCCTCCTAACAACACTAGTAAGATCTTCCTTATTTTATAGGCAAGAAAACTGAAACTAGAAACTTGACCCATCTGTCCCTGAAATAATAATGCTTTTTCCACCATATTGTGCCTCCTGTCAAGAAGACAGAGTAAAATCAAGAGGCTACAAATATGCAAGTAGGATTAACCAGAATTCTGGAGTCCAGAAGCCAAGAGAATTGCAAGAGATGAGGGAGAAAGCAACAAAACAAATTGAAAGCATCAATGAGAGTGAAAAAATTTTAATAACTGAAAAAGTCGGTTGTTACCTTTCAGGAACTTTTGTTTTGTTTAATTTTATGTGACAATGCCATTTACCCTGGGCCAACTTCCAGACATAACCCATCAAAAGTTTGTTGTAGAGAGTAATTGATGGTCTCTTGCTAGAGTGGAAAATAAGATGGCATGGAGAAGGTACCTGGATAGGGGAAAGTGAACTGAGAAAGAAAGGGTTTCTGTGGATGAAAATCATTAGAGGAAGGCATCATTAGAGGAAGGCATTAGAGAAAATCATTAGAGGAAGGCATTCTTCAATATTGTATAGAATTTGCTGCAGTTGCTGAAGTAGGAGCAGGAAGTTATTGAACAAATCTTTAAATTTGAAGAAAAGAGATGTAGTTTGGAGTCAGAACCATACCTGTGTAATCAGACAAATCATTGACTCTCATTGCCTTAGTTTTCTCATCTAAGAGATTTAAAGATAGATGGGTTTGGAATTTGCTGTGTAGTCAGATAACACCCAAGGTAAGATTTTACTCTTAAAAACTGTGGTAGAGCCGGGCGCGGTGGCTCAAGCCTGTAATCCCAGCACTTTGGGAGGCCGAGGCGGGTGGATCACGAGGTCAAGAGATCGAGACCATCCTGGTCAACATGGTGAAACCCCGTCTCTACTAAAAAAATACAAAAAAATTAGCTGGGCATGGTGGTGCGTGCCTGTAATCCCAGCTACTCAGGAGGCTGAGGCAGGAGAATTGCCTGTACCCAGGAGGCGGAGGTTGCGGTGAGCCGAGATCGCGCCATTGCACTCCAGCCTGGGTAGCATGAGTGAACCTCCGTCTAAAAAAAAAAAAAAAAAAACTGTGGTAGAAACAGTTATAAAGATGCCCTGGAAGCATATGTATTCCAACTATGCTGCAAGAAAATCTCTATAAATAAAACCTTGGTAAAGGTGAGTTTACATTCCCAAATTACAGAGCACATTAGGGTAGTATTCTATAAGCAAGAGTGAACAACAGAGAACTAAGATCCCCCCTGTCCCCACCACCAAGAACTTGAGATAATTAAATAATTGATACACACTATCAAGTCATTATGTTTAAAATTATTATTGGCATAAGAGAAGAAATATAGTATGTGAGAAAGAAATAAGACACTAAAAAATGGATAGACTTGGGGGAGGGAAAGGGAGATAAAAATCAATGAAATTTTTTTTTTTTTTTTTTTTTTTTTGGGGGGGGACGGAGGTGGGCGCTTGTTGCCCAGGCTGGAGTGCAATGGCGCGATCTCGGCTCACCGCAACCTCCGCCTCCTGGGTTCAGGCAATTCTCCTGCCTCAGCCTCCTGAGTAGCTGGGATTACAGGCACGCGCCACCATGCCCAGCCAATTTTTTGTATTTTTAGTAGAGACGGGGTTTCACCGTGTTGACCAGGATGGTCTCGATCTCTTGACCTCGTGATCCACCCGCCTCGGCCTCCCAAAGTGCTGGGATTACAGGCTTGAGCCACCGCGCCCGGCAAAAATCAATGAAATTTAAAAAATCGATTAGCAAAATAACATGTTAGATGCAGCTAAAGAGGGAATTAGTGAACTCAAAAATCTGAGGGAATTAACTAGAACATAGCAAAGAGAAGTAAAAATTGAAAAAGATGAAAGGAAAATAAGATATGTGGAGGCTAAAGTGGGAAAGCCTAATAGGAGTTTCAGAAGATTTTTTTTTTAAGTTTTGGAGATGGAGTCTTGCTCTGTTGCCCAGGTTGGAGTGCAGTGGCACAATCATGGCTTACTGCATTCTCAACCCCCTAGGCTCAAGTGATCCTCCTACCTCAGCCTCCTGAGTAGTTGGGACCACAGGTGTGCACCATCATACCTGGCTAGTTTATTTTAAATTTTTTGTAGAGATAAGGTCTCACTATGTTGCCCAGGCTGGTCTCAGACTCCTGGGCTGAAGCAGTCCACCAACTTTGGCCTCCCAAAGTGTTAGGATTACAGGTTTGAGCCACCACACCTGGCATCATTTTGTTTTAGAACTGATATTTGTCAGGTATTTTTGGCTTTTACTTTAAGAAGAGCCTTAGGTAAGGGAACATCCAGTGGTTTGGTGGTGATAATTATGTATGTTGGCAACCTTTGATATCTTTTTACTTGAAAGTGTAAGACTGTCATTCCCCAAAGCCATATTTTCTATATATAAATTTGTAACTGGTAGCAGTGACTGAGATTACAGGTAAATTTTTGAAGGATTCCAAGTTTGTTGTTTTTTGTTTTTTTGTTTTTTTGTTTTTTTTTTTTTTTTGAGACGGAGTTTCACTCATGTTACCCAGGCTGGAGTGCAATGGCGCGATCTCGGCTCACCGCAACCTCCGCCTCCTGGGTTCAGGCAATTCTCCTGCCTCAGCCTCCTGAGTAGCTGGGATTACAGGCACGCACCACCATGCCCAGCTAATTTTTTTGTATTTTTAGTAGAGACGGGGTTTCACCATGTTGACCAGGATGGTCTCGATCTCTTGACCTCGTGATCCACCCGCCTCAGCCTCCCAAAGTGCTGGGATTACAGGCTTGAGCCACCGCACCCGGCTTTTTGGTTTTTTTTTTGGAGACAGAGTCTAGCTCTGTCGGCCAGGTTGGAGTGCAGTGGCACACTGCTTCCTCTGCCTCCCAGGTTCAAGCGATTCTCCTGCCTTAGCCTCCTAAGTAGCTGGGATTGCAAGCATATGCCACCACAACCAGCTAATTATTATATTTTTAGTAGAGATGGGGTTTCACCAAATTGAGCACAGCTCCTGACCTCAAGTGATCCACCTGCCTTGGCCTCCCAAAGTGCTGGGATTACAGGCGTGAGCCACCACACCTGGTCAAGGATTCCAAGTTATAGAGATTTCCAAAATATTTTCAGAAAGTTTTAAATAATTATGCTTTTCTGGGTGACTTATACATTACAGTGAATGGTGGTAACTAATGAAATACTCTGTGCCTTTTACACTTTATAGCCAGTATCTTGAAAATTATCTCTGGATGAATTATTCTCCTGAGGTATCCAGCAAGGCATATTTAATGTCAATCTGCTGTATGGTGAATGAGAAGTTCAGAGAAAACGTGCCTGCATGGGAGGTAACTGTTTTTAATTACTTCATAGCTTTCATACTGTGCCCACTTAAGCCATTACAGAGTGGCAAAACTTTTATTGATGGTGGTGCTTTTAGGGCAGCACTTTACCCAGTATTAAAGCAGATACTGAGAAAAAGAATGGTTATGTGAAAGATACGTTTTCTTTTGCTTTCAACACTTTTTTCCAACAATAATAATTTACTATGAATTGAAAAATTATGAATGTGGAGTTATTTTTCTGCTTTGTGCTTGAAACAAAGAATGGTATATGTTATAATAATTTATATCAGGAGCTGGCAAAATGGAAGTTATATTCATAAGTACAAATAGGCTGAGTGCTGTCACTCATGCCCGTAATCCTGCACTTTGGGATGCTGAGGTGGAAGGATTGCTTGAAGCCAGGAGTTCAAGAACAGCCTGGGCAACAAAGCAAAAACCTGTCTCTTAAAAAAAAAAGTTTGTCAGGCATGGTGGTGTGTGTCTGTAGTCCCAGCTACTTGAGAGACTGAGGCAAGAGGACTGCTTGAGCCCAGGAATTCGAGGTTACAATGAACTGTGATTGCGCCATAGTTCTCCAGCCTGGGTAACAGAGCGAGACTGTCTCTAAGAGGAAGAGAAAAGCACAAGTATGTAATGTTCAAATGAGATATTTTTCAGCATCTTTTTTCACAAGAAGAGGTATATATTTGTAGTTTTATATGAATAAAAAAATGTTACCAAAACCCAGGCTGGAGTACAATGGTGCGATTTCGGCTCACTGCAACCTCTGCCTCCTGGGTTTAAGTAATTCTCCTGCCTCAGCTTCCCAAGTAGCTAGGATTACAGGCACCTGCCACCACACCCAGCTAATATAGTAGAGACTGGGCTTCACCATGTTAGCCAGTCTGATCTTGAACTCCTGACTTCAGGTGATCCACCTGCGTTGGCCTCCTAAAGTGCTTGGATTACAGGCATGAGTCACTGCACCCTGGGATGTATTTTTCCTTTTAGAAATTTCTTTTTTTTTTTTTTTTTGAGACAGAGTTTCGCTCTTGTTACCCAGGCTGGAGTGCAATGGCGCGAACTCGGCTCACCGCAACCTCCGTCTCCTGGGTTCAGGCAATTCTCCTGCCTCAGCCTCCTGAGCATCTGGGACTACAGGCACGCGCCACCATGCCCAGCTAATTTTTTGTATTTTTAGTAGAGACGGGGTTTCACCATGTTGACCAGGATGGTCTTGATCTCTTGACCTCGTGATCCACCCGCCTGGGCCTCCCACAGTGCTGGGATTACAGGCTTGAGCCACCGCGCCCGGCCTCCTTTTAGAAATTTCTAATGAACTGACTTTTCCTTTTTGTGTTGGTTCAACAGAGACTTAATCAGTAGAGATCCAAAACCTAGATTTTCTTTGCCCACCATAAAATAGTCCCCTCATCAAGAGTTTCTTCTCTTCTAGTCAGACTTTTTTAAATGAAAAAAAGAAGTGGATGCCTGTCATCTGTTGGGAGTAAATGGTCTCCGAAGTGAGAAGGTGATAGTGTCTTTAAGATAAAACCATGAATACTTATCTCAAATATTCATTAAATGACTACCATGTCAGGGCACATTAGAGCTCAAAATAAACTATGGGTTTTACGTCGATATCAAGAGAGCCTAGGGATTTCTTGAAATTGCTTCAGCTACTATAGAAAGGAAGAAAGAAAATTTTTTGAGCCAGGGAATAATCTGGTTAATTTGCCTATTACAAAGATCACTTTGATGATTAGGCCTTGAAATAGAGAAATGATAATACAGATTTAGATGATAAACACATATTTAGAAAGTAGAATTGATTGAATTTGATAATCAGTTGAAGTAGCATTAGGAAAGGGTGTTATTTTCAATAACCTTCCAGGCTTGGGCAAATTAATATAATAGATGATGTTGCCATTTAGTAAGGAATAATTTGGAGGATGGAAAACTGTTGAATTGAATTTGGACATATTCGGTTTAAATTGCCTTTGGAATATCTAGATTAAGAAAATGGAGGAATCTAAGGTTTGAGAGCTCAGAAGAGAAATCTGAACTGCAGATGTATATTTGGGATCATTGGTATTTGGTAGTTGAAGTAATGGGGAGAAGAATGAAACTAGAACCCTAGGAATATTGCTGTTTGGAAAACAGACAAAGGAAGAAGAGCTTTCAACATGGCAAAAAGGAGTTGAGGGTTAATAAGGGGTCCATAGGACTTGACAGCCATACAGCTTCAAGAGAGCTTGTCTTAGAGAAGTGAGTGAAAACAACTAGTAAAGACCACAGGTTTGGAGCACTTGTCTATGGCAGTAACTAGAATGGAGGTAGACCAAAGAGACTTGAATATATTTACATTATTTACAAGTTAAGAGGAAGGAGTTAATATAAAGCAGGAAAGGCTATCCTTCAGATTGATTCCGGGGTGTAAAGTAGATTTTTGCTAAAGATGTACTTTTTTTTTTTTTTTTAAATCAGATAAATTAAAACACTTCAGATCCTTAATAAGAAAACAAAGCCTAAGCTAAATACTGCCATAATCCACAGAGGAAGAACTAAAGGAATTAAAGCCATTATTTTATTAGCTAAAGATTTTTATAACTCCTAGTCCCGTTAGAAACCTATAGTTGACTTGCCATTAATTATAAGCAAGCACGTGATGTTGCCTTTTTTAATACAGATACAAATGACCTTGTAATTATTTGGTTTTTTTAATAGACTGCTAAAAAGCCTACTAGGATTTCTTTAAAAGAAGCTTAAGTGAGCAAGCCAATTCAAAATGAATTTTTATTCTTTTTCTTTTCAGATTTTTAAGAAGAAACCGGACCATTTCCCATTCTTTTTCAAACACATCTTGAAGGCGGCATTAGCTGAAACTGATGGTGAATTTTCACTTCATGAACAGACGGTCCTACTACTTTTTCTTGATCACTGCTTCAATAGTTTGGTACTTACACTTTAAATTTTCATTACATTTTCAAGTTTTCTTGTTCTTTTAGGTTGAGTTTATATGAGATTACCTCTGTAGCCAATTCTTTATCCATAATAGTGGGGAATAAGGATAATGCTAAAAGCTTGATTTCAGCCACTTATTAGTAAAACCATTTTATAAGATGTGTTCACTTTTTAGTAGGTTTGAACTTGATACTTACTTTTTTTCTATCTTGACTCTTAATGAAAATAATTGTAAGAACTGAAACTCCAAAGGGAGAGCACACAAATGAGAAGCAGCAAGAGACTGGTTAATACGGAATTTGAGTAATGAGATCCGTGCCACAAGCTGTGTATACATACGGAAATGTAGTTTCATTACTTTTCATCATGCTTCATGCACAGGCTGGGTAGTCAGCAGGAGAGTTATATTTTGAGTTGTGACTAATAAAGGCCGATTGTAGATGATCTTTGAAAATGTCTTGTGTGATACATTTTCATCCTTCATAAGATTATCTTCTTTTTTTTTTTTTTTGAGATGGAGTCTTACTGTGTTGCCCAGGCTGGAGTGCAGTGGCTCGATTTTGGCTCACCACAACCTCCGCATCCTGGGTTCAAGTGATTCTCTTGCCTCAGCCTCATGAGTTTCTGCGATTACAGATGTGCGCTACCACACCCAGCTAATTTTTGTATTTTCAGTAGGGACAGGGTTTTGTCATGTTGATGAGGCTAGTCCTGAACTCCTGACTTCATGATCCGCCTGCCTTGGCCTCCCAAAGTGCTGGGATTATAGGCGTGAGCCACTGCACCTGGCCCCATAAGATTATCTTCTAAAAAAATTAAATATTTTCAGTAATTAATATTTCATTTGAACTTTCCTACTGTGGTTATCTGATGGTACATACATATTTATCTAGTGGCTCTGCACTGATAATTTACTTACACCCATGCAGAAGAATGCATGGAGTTCTTTCTTATCCTGAAGACTGAGTATTAATGGATGGCTATTACCTGTTTCCATGTACTACCTCATATGGATCTTTTAAAGGCATAAAAAAAGACTTATGATGTCCACTGATATCTCTTTAACATTTATTAAACTAAACAGAACAAATAGAAATATAAATAGATGTGATTTTTTTGTCAGAAACTAAACAGAAAAAAGATTTTATTAGTATTAGTAATTTGATGATAGTTTTAACCAACTTGCCAAACTCGTTTATTATTGAAATGCTTTGTCTTTTAAGATACACAGTCAATTCTTATTTGAGGTAGTTATGTTCGTTTTATAAAGTAGCTATGAACACTGAATGAGCTAAAACTGAACCATTAGTCCTTGGGGAAATACAGGGTTAGGTTCCTGCAAGCTTTGGTCATGACATTTTTACAACCTGTTAATACGTAGCCTTATTTTATGTGTGTTTCACCACGTTGGCCAGGACGGTCTCAATCTCCTGACCTGCCACCTTGGCCTCCCAAAGAGCTGAGATTACAGGTGTGAGCCATCGCGCCTGGCCTCTTTTTTTTTTTTTTTGAGATGAAGTCTCGCTTTGTCGCCCAGGCTGGAGTGCAGTGGTGTGATCTCAGCAACTCCACCCCCCAGCCTCAGGTGTTTCCCTTTCCTGGAAAACTGCATCCTCCACCTCCTGGCTTCAAGCGTTTCGCATTCCTCTGCCTCCCCAGTAGCTGAGATTACAGGTGCCCACCGTGCCCGGCTGATTTTTATATTTGATTTTTGTATTTTTAGTAGAGACGGGGTTTCACCATGTTGGCCAGGCTGGACTTGTTTCTTATAGCATGAGAGCTGAGAGTTAAGCAGAGTATCACTTCAGTCTCACCTGAGAATGTACACATCAGGCAACTCAGAATTTTGTTTGTGCCATCTGAATGACTGTGAAAGCACATAAAGTATTGATTTTGAGATTACAAATACATTTTTGTTAGTATATGAATTTGCAAATGCAAAATCTGTAAATAATGAAGATGGAGTCTTTTTTTAAAGCATTGAACTTCTTAATATCAAAATATTAATTTGAAAACATTGGTGGCATGTTTTCCCTCCAGGTCTTAAAAAGGCAGTGTACTTCTTATGTAAAGACTTAGGTAGAAATGATGGTGTTTATTAACTTGTTTTCTTCATGCCTAAAACAGGAAGTAGACTTGATACGGAGTCAAGTACAGCAGCTTATCTCCCTCCCAATGTGGATGGGCTTACAGGCTGTAAGTCTCTAATTTCAGAATCTTATGAATGTATGTGTTATAAGTAGAAAATGTGGTTTTAGAGTCTATAGCCTTAATCTGGATATACAAGTGGTAGCTAAATACCCCTTTTCTTAGAAAAGCCATTATTCATTAACTTACCATAGATACAGTTTTTACAGTTGTAAAGTTTTTCTGTGCATTTGATGTTTAACTTAATGTTGGTATTATAAAATGAAATAAAGTGGTATTTGTTGAGCTTGTAGAGAAAGGGGGTTAATTTAGCAAAGTATGGATGAGACTAAATGTAGACTTGAATTTTTTTTTCCTTGATTAGAATATAGAGAGAGCTGTAGGAGAAGATCTGGATTGCACTTAATATTAATGGCTTCCATTTTCCATAAAGTCTTTAATGAGTAATATGTGCAGGTACCAAAGCCAAATTAATACATCTTAGGTAGTTTAGTTAAAACTATCAAATTTCAGTGTAATACTTTATTCAGAATTTCATTTCCTGCACATGTGTGTTTCTGCATATACCCAGATATGCAGACTTATTCATAAGCACCAGTTTATGGGAATGAAAACATAAGGCACATATAAATAATCGATCCTAAGTTAAAAAGTGGCAAGTGCCATAGGAGAGAATATGCTAATGAGGATATTTCCTTATTTACTTGTGGTAGCTGCTTTTTGTGCATTTAGACTTATATTTTTTAAACCTCAGTGATTGTGCTAAGTGTTGATCCATGTATTTTTCAGACTGAGCTTTTTGAGTTTTGAAATAAATATTAATTGATTATTGAGCTTACAATCTTGATTTGTATTTTTATTAACGAGCTAGAGTTGAATAATTTTTAAAAATATCATTAATCATTTCTTAATTTTTAGGGTTGTTATGTTGTTTTCAGGTTTTATGACATTGCTCTATTTTGTATTTATAGATTAGAAAACTAGCAAATAGTTGATCTAATCCTTATCCTTGTAAACTTTGCGGTTACTGGTGATTTAATAACATCTCTTCTTCAGGCACGATTGGAATTGGAATTAAAAAAGACACCTAAGCTAAGAAAATTTTGGAACTTGATTAAAAAGAATGATGAAAAGATGGATCCAGAAGCAAGAGAACAGTATGTTGGCAAAGCTTCATTTCACGTTGGCTTATTATGCTGGATTGTGGGCCTTAGATGATGTCGACTGGTTTGTTGTTTCCCTTTATATAGTGCTGAGCCCAATTAACTTATTAATAAGTGCTTTTACTTAGACTGTCATAAGAATAGTTTTCATAAAGGTCTAAAGCAGAAACTAGAACATCATGCTTTTCTTCTTTTCCTTCTTTCTGTACTGCTAAGTATATATAGTTGCCCAGCTGTTTTTGTCCCTATTTTCCGTGTCCCTCATGGATTGTTCTCAATTTTCTCCATAATCTTCAGGATATTAATATAACTTTTCTTTCTTTTTCTTACTCCTTCACTCTTAATAATGACTTTTACACACTCCAATCACCATTCATTTATTTAACAAATATTGCATGTTTATTATTTTACCAGGTACTGTTCTAGGCTTTAGGGATACAGCAGAGAACACAGTGGAGAGTAATTGCTGCTTTTGTGGAGCTTACATTCCAGTTGAGGAAGACAGCACTGAACACATAAATTGTACAGTATGTTAGATGTGATACATGCTAAAGAAAAGAATAAATCAAGTATAGAAATTAAAGGAGCAGATGGGGATGGCTCTTTTTTTTTTTTTTTTTTTGGAGACGGAGTTTTGCTCTGTTGCCCAGGCTGGAGTGGAGTGCAGCAGCATGATCTCGGCTCACTGCAACCTTCGATTCCTGGGTTTAAGTGATTCTCCTGCCTCAGCCTCCTGAGTAGCTGGGACTACAAGTGTGTGCCACCAAGCTTGGCTAATTTTTGTATTTTTTAGTAGAGACAGTATTTTACTATATTGTCCAGGCTGGTCTTGAATTCCTAACCTCGTTGTGATCTGCCTGCCTCGGCCTCCCAAAGTGTTGGAATTACAGGCGTCAACCGCTGCGCCTGGCCACTGGGTTCTTTCTAATAATAATGCTTATTAATTAAATAAAAGTCTGTGATAACTAGTATTTATTTCATGGAACAATGAACTAGTAGGACACAGGGGAAGGACTGGCATGCCCTCAGAGGTTTGTTTCCCTTTATCTCTTTGAGACTGACTTGTCTAACTATTTTCTTACCTCATTTACTCCCTGACTATTCCAGCAATAATATTTTTCCCCTTTATCTTTAATTCTTCTTTTCCACTACTTTTTTTCTCTGCATATATAAACCCACACAGACACACATGCACACGTATATTCTGAGGACATACTTCCTCTGGGTCTATGATAACTTCTTTTGGCACTGTCTTATTCTTTCTTCCTCGTAGAAGAGTATAAGTTAGTGTATACTTAACTTTTCTTCAAGCCTTGTAACTCCCACTTGAATTTTGGTTCTCCTTATCCTACTTTCACCTGAAATTGCTCTTTCTGATCTTACCAGTCAACTCTATCATCTGTCATTTTGAGGATTGTTTGTTTTTTGTGTCATTTCCTTTGGACCCTCATTTGATCCTGTTGATGATACTCCGTTTCTTATATGTCCCTCCTCCTTTCGCCTCCATAACGTCTCTAGCTTTTTCTCCGTTTGGATATTTTGTCTGTCTTTCCTGGCACCTACTTCCAGGGTATTGACACATCACAAGGCTTTATCTTTTATTGACTTAGTTCTACTTTCCCTTCCCTCCAGAGGTTTATGAGAAAACTCACATTCAGAGAAATAAAGTAGCTTGACTCAAAAGATAAAAATCTAGGATATGGCAGAATAGAATTTAGACCTAGTTCCTTCTGTCTACAAGCATTTTTCCCTTGACCACATTGCAAGTAAGAAGTTAGAATTTGATTTCCTGTATGATGGAGAGCTGCCAAGGGATTTTATCAATAAAGTGATATAAGACTTAAATTTTGGAATTATTTCTCTGGAAGCAAGCAGTAGATTGTAGGGATGGAAGGTAATTGTAATACTCAGGTAAGAGATAGTAAGAGCTTGAACTAACACAGCAGAATTGGAGGCAAAGAGATAGTGACACAATGTAGAGTTATTTAATGGATATCGGTAAACTGTTGACTCTGAGATTGACACTATCTCATAGTCAACAGTTTACCGATGTCCATTAAATGTCTCACTGTCATCCTGGCTAGATGACTGGATGATAGTGAGATATTCACCAAAATGGGGAATGTAAGAGGGAGGGTGTGTTTGGCAGTTAAGAGAATGATTTTCGTTTTGCCTTGCCAAGTTGAGATAGCTACCAGGAGATTGAGATTATGGGATATGTATTAAATGCCACATTTGTATAGGTACCTATGTAGATAATAATTGAAGCTATGAGTATGGGTGAGATTATTTAGTGAGGTAAATAAGCCATGAAAGTGGGATGAAGATAAAAGGAAATGAGGTAGTTTGTGAAAATAGGGAAGAACGAAAAAACTGCATGTCAGAGATGAGTTTGGGAGTGAGGGAAGGACAGTTTCAGGAAGAGAATATTACAATCAAAGCAGCAGTATCCCTTCTTTAATTTTCAGTTTCAATCCATCCCTTTCATAGTATCATTCTAACCAACAGCCTCTTGATTGGGCAAATCAAATGATATTTTTGCAATATTTGACTGCATTTTGGGGGAGGAGGTGGGTGGAATCTTCCTCTCATTACCTCAGTGTGGTTTCATCCTCAGCCTCTCTGGTCCTGACTTCTTCTGTGTCTTTCCACTATGTAACTGCTTCCTGTATACTTCTACTTGGACTCATTGTTACGAACTCATATTTGGTGTAACTAAATAATACTCATTGTTTTTTCTTCCCAAATTCACCCTTTTGTTCAGTTTCTCTTAATTCTCCCAGCCAGTTAGACTTGGAACGCTCCAGTTTTTTGACTAATTATATCCGGTCAGCCCGGTTGGATTCACCTTTTGTCCTTCCTGTCTTTTCTTGTCTAGTCACACTACTTTCATCAGAATTCAGGCCCTATAGCATCTTGACTAAACTACCATAGTAATTTCCCACTTGGTCTTTCTCCAGCTTTCCTACACCAATGTAGCCTCCCTAGCCTTGTTCATAGAATATTCCTACTTACAAGCTTTCAATCATTTCTTAGTTCCCACTGAATAAACTCTAAACTTCTTACAAGGCTTTCAGAAGCTTCCTGCTGTTTCTCACGACTCCTGCAAATCACTGGACTACTCTAGTCATTGTTTCTTAAACATTGCTTTCCTAAGTCCCTTTCCTCTTCACTCCACTTAATTGAGTATTAACCATATAAACACAATAAACACACTTCCAGACCAACTACTTTAGACCATAGTGCTTTCATCTGAATTCCTAGAACACTTGCTCTATGATTTTTTTTTTGCAACATCAGCTGTTTATGTAATGATTGGGATATGTATAGTTGTTTAGGATGTAGGTTCTACAGTCAGACTTACCTGGATTCCAGACTCACTTGCTGTGTGACTTTGGGCAAGTTACTTCACCTCTAAGCCTCATCATGAAATCTGGACAATAGTACCCATTTCCGAGGACTGTTACCAATCTTAAATGAGATGTGAAGTGTTTTTTTTTTTTTTGAGACGGAGTTTCGCTCTTGTTACCCAGGCTGGAGTGCAATGGCGCAATCTCGGCTCACCGCAACCTCCGCCTGCTGGGTTCAGGCAATTCTCCTGCCTCAGCCTCCTGAGTAGCTGGGATTACAGGCACGCGCCACCATGCCCAGCTAATTTTTTGTATTTTTAGTAGAGACGGGGTTTCACCATGTTGACCAGGATGGTCTTGATCTCTTGACCTCGTGATCCACCCGCCTCGGCCTCCCAAAGTGCTGGGATTACAGGCTTGAGCCACCGCGCCCGGCGAGATGTGAAGTGTTTAGCATAGCTCCGATCCTGGCACAGTGGATGTTTAATTAATGTCAGGCAGTTTTATTAATTGCATAGTGGCATGTATTACTAATTATGTTTATAGTATATGACTTGTTATTGCAAGTAGATTTTAGCCATTCTCCTTCTTTGTATTTCCAGCAGGACTGTTATAAGCACTTACAGCTATATAATACTTGATAAAAGTTTGTCCATTAATTGATGTATCTTAAAGAAGTAATGAATAGAAAATTATTTTTTAAACATTTGATTTTTAGCTATTGTAATACTGTATTATTTATACTTAATACTTGAATATTAAAATATAATATTGTTCATCTCATTTCAACTACATTAAATGTGAGGTTTTTAATGGGAAGGGCAGACTATAAATGGAATTTTGAAACTTCTTTCTCGGTCTGACTTGTAAATCACAAGTGAAAACGTTTGGCCTGGTGTAGTGGCTCACACCTGTGATCCCCAGCACTTTGGGAGGCAAAGGCGGATGAATCACAAGGTCAGGAGTTCAAGACCAGCCTGACCAAGATGGTGAAACCCCATCTCTACTAAAAATACTAAAATTAGCTGGGCATGGTGGTAGGCACCTGTAGTCCCAGCTTCTTGAGAGGCGCAGGAGAATCACTTGAACCTGGGAGGCAGAGGTTGCAGTAAGCTGAGATCGCACCACTGCACTTCAGCCTAGGCAACATAGTGAGACTCCATCTCAAAAAAAAAAAAAAGAAAGCGTTCACAGAGAGAAAAGGAGGTGCTCGCTTAGGTGGCTATTAAGTCAGTAATGTGACTCTTCTTTTCTTTATATAGCACTGTATTTACATAGAAAGAAGAAGCTGGGCATTCAAGTTATAGTTCCAGCTTCGCAGAGAGATGAACAGTTGAACAGTATAGGAAAGCCGTGGTCAACATTTAAAATTTACTTTTGAAATGACTATTTTTCAAAAATAATTGGTCAATGATCTTTCTGATTTTAGAGCCTATCAAGAGAGGAGATTTCTTTCACAACTCATCCAGAAGTTTATTTCTGTGCTGAAATCAGTCCCACTTTCTGGTAAATATCTTCTTTTTTGCTCAGTGCATTTGTGAAATTATCATATAGCTTCCTCTTTGCTATTTACTCATCTCTAAAACTGCTCTTGGAATGATTTTAATTTATATTGGCAAAGTGTATTTCCTCTCCTTTTTAAATGTATTACCAGTCTGAACATTGGGACTGCCTTTAAGGGTTATGTTATGTTATGTTATGCTATTTAGCTGAAACGGAGTCTTGCTCTGTCATCTAGGCTAGAGTGCAGTGTGGCATGATCTTGGTTCCCTGCAACCTCTGCCTCCTGGGTTCAAATGATTATCCTGCCTCAGCCTCCTGAGTAGCTGGGACTGTACATACAGGTGCACACCACCATGCCTGGCTAAGTTTTGTATTCTCAGTAGAGATTGGGTTTTGCCGTGTTGGCCAGGCTGGTATCGAACTCCTGACCTCAAGTGATCTGCTCACTTTGGCCTCCCAAAGTGCTAGGATTACGTGCCTGAGCCACCACACCTGGCCAGTAAACATCATTCTTAATCTTGAGTTTTTATCAAAAATTTTCAGCTTACTGGCAAAGGAACTAACAGGATAATGACAATAATGTGCCAGTTTAGAATGGGTATGAAGATAGATGGATTACATAGTTAGGAAAGAGAAGGCAAATTTTTCAAAGATTTTAAGAAGGATTGTAGTTTCCTTTTAAAACGGGGTCATTAAGGGTGGGCATGGTGGCTCGTACTTATAATCCCAGCACTTTGGGAAGTGCAGATGGGCAGATCACGAGGTCAGGAAATCGAGACCATCCTTGCCAACATGGTGAAAACCCTTGTCTACTAAAATACAAAAAATTAGCTGGGTGTGGTGGGCTCACCTGTAGTCCCAGCTGCTCAGGAGCCTGAGGCAGGAGAATTGCTTGAACCTGGGAGGCGGAGGTTGAAGTGAGCTGACAGATATCATGCCACTGCACTCCAGCCTGGTAACAGAGCAAGACTGCATCTCATACATACATACATACATACTTAAAATAAAATAGGGTCATTAAAAACAGCATGCCCAGATGAGTTGTTGGAAATCTGTGTAGGATAACATCTGTCTAGATGTTAAGATTGCTTTCAGAAGGGAAAAAAATTACAGTATACCTGAGAAAAATAAGAATATATTTGTGTTTGAAATTGGGATAACAAGGTTTCCACATTAGGCAACATGCCCAGAATGACTAGCTAACATAAAAACATGCAATTCTATTCACCAGAGCACAAAACTTGAGCACCATGCATTCTGATTTTAAATAGGCCATTGCCAGTAATTTCTCAAGACATAAATAAAGATACAGAATTCAGAATTTGCTCACTCTTTTAGTTTGGGAAAAAAATGTTTTCTTTGGCAGTTATAAGAACAAAAGATAGCAACAAAAGATTAGTTTGAATGGACTTAATTTAAAAATTGCTCTTTTAAATTTTTATTTTAAACAACTGTATATGTATGTTTCAGAAAACCTGGGTTCCAGTTCTAACCAGCCTTTATAGTTTTTTACATGTTTATCAGGTCATTTTCTCTAATCATGTTTTTCTTACCTGGGAAATGAAGATCTAGAACAGATGCTTTCAAAGGTTTTTTCCAGCTAATAAATTCTGTAATTCTATTATTTCAGGGTTTGGATTATGGGGATATGCTAGCTGAAAAAGTTCCAGTTAACATTTCTGTATATATTAATCACCAAAGTGTTTACATTTCTCGCTTTGCATTAAGCTTTCTGTTTTCCTGTACACTACAAATAAATGGATTTTCATTTAAGCAATTGTAGGATGCCTTCTATATGTCTGGCACTGGGTGTTAGTCAGTGCTGGAAGTCCTTAAACTAAGTAGCAACAGGGAACCTAAAATTATCTTTGTTTTAATTGGAACCAACTTGACAGGATGGTTTTAGTTGGTAAAATGGTAGACTGTTTCCTGACATTAGAAAAAAAGCTTGTACTGTGAAAGAATTTCATGCCCCAAGGTTGTAATTATTTTAAAACAAAAATAAATGTTTGTAAAAATAGTATATCATGCTCATAAATAGTATATAATAAGCTAGTTATTTAAAAGGTATTTTGTTCTTTGTGTCATTGGCATTCTAATATTAAAATAATACATGTACAGTGGAAAAAAGTCATAAAAATCACCTCTCAAATTAGTTTCAGTGTATTTTAAAGGGGCGTGTGTGTGTGTGTGTGTGTGTGTGTGTGTGTGTGTGTAGATATGCATATGTGTATGTGTTTATACATATGAGAAAACTCAGAAGTTTAGAATGTAAAGACAGGAAAGTGGAGCAAAAACTGATATAAAACTGCCTTCTAGTTTTTATCTCTGAGTTTTTTCAAATCTAATTAAATACAGATTTTTTAAAGTTAATACTTTTAAAATATCTTTGCAAACCTGATTTTTAAAATGTGCTTCTGACCCAAGCTAGATGTTTTATTTTCTCATATTTATAGAGCTAAGTGTCAGGGTAAGGCCTGGCTTAAAAAGAAATGTATGTGAGATCCTCATTCTAAATCATAGTCCCATTCTGATGAATAAGAGACAAATGACTTTATTAAATAACTGCCAGTTTTCAGAAACAGCATGCAAAATGGCCTAGTAAGAACATTCTAACATGCTTTCTCTTTTATGTCTAGAACCTGTCACTATGGACAAAGTTCATTACTGTGAAAGATTCATTGAACTTATGATTGATCTAGAGGTAAGAAATCTACAATCTACAGTGACTTTTTTGTTATGTAATCGTTAGGGGGTCTAAGATTAAGCATATGACTATATAAGAAGTATTCTTTTTCTTTTTTTTTTTTTTTTTTTTTTTCTTTTTTGGAGACAGGGTCTTGCTCTGCCATGAAGGCTAGAATGCAGTGGTGCCATCTTCTTAGCTCACTGCAACCTCTGCCTCTCAGGCCTCAACTGACCCTCCTGCCTCAGAGTCCTGAGTAGCTGAGACTACAGGAGTGTACCACTATGCCCGGCTAATTTTTGTATTTTTTGTAAAAACAGGGTTTCTCCATATTGCCCATGCTGTTCTAGAAATCTTGGGCTCAAGCGATTCTTTCACCTTGGCCTCCCAAGTATGAGGATCGCTTGGGATTTTAGGTGTGAGCTACCGTGCCTGGTCTATATGAAGTATTTCTTCATCACCTCAAACTGGTTTTACTTTGTACGTGTTTCAAGGTGTCACTTAGAGAAGGAAGTCACAAGTAGTTGGCCCTTGAGGTTTTCAAATGACTGACTCATCTACTGTGGGCTGTTAGTTGTAGAAGAAGCATGACAGTATAGTTATTAAACATGAGTCCAGCCGTGACAATTTATTTTGTGTCATACTCTATATGACACAAAATATGCCCCTCATATAGAGTTTTCTATAATGTCTGAAATCACAGGTTTCTAACTGTCTGTTTAAATAATCTTACTTTTCTAAATGCGTCCCAATGTTTGTGAAGAAAAATATAGATGCTGTGTGCAGTTTTTTAGAATGGAGATTCTCAAAAAAACAAAAAACAAGATTTCATGCTCAGGTACAGAATTTGTGGCAAATTCAGTTACAGAATTGGTATAGTTCAGATTGGATTGATTTCCTTTCCTTTCTCTTATTAATGTGGGATATCGAAAGAAAATTTGTTCCTTATCTGGAGAAGTAAGGTGGTTTCTTGACATGCGTATTAGCGTATTAGACTAGCAGTCATTCATGAGATCTTTCAAATTCTAGCTTTGCCAGTAACTAATTTATAACTTCTGAGGATCTCAATAACCTCATCTGTAAAATGATGATATTTGATTAGATTAGTGATTTTCAAGCTATGGTATAGGGGAACAAAGGAGAGGAAACAAAGACAGGATTCTCCACATAGGAACTTGTACTTCCTTTTTTCTCAGAGCAGCTCCACTTTTAAACTTACACACAGTACATATTGGGATTTTACGTAGGATTTTGTTGGAAGACTACTGGCCAAGACGATCTGATGATCTGTGAGATTCCTTTTAGTGCTAGATTTTTTATCTTTTTTTCTTTTTTTTTTGTTTTGGGACGGAATCTTGCTCTTTGGCCCAGGCTGGAGTGTAGTGGCACTAACTTGGCTTGCGGCAACCTCCGCCTCCTGGGTTCAAGCAATTCTTCCTGCCTCATCCTCCTGAGTAGCTGGGATTACAGTCGCCCATCCCCAAACCCAGCTAATTTTTGTATTCTTAGTAGAGACAGGGTTTTGCCATGTTGGCCAGGCTAGTCCCAAACACCTGACCTGAGGTAATCCTGCCATGGCCTCCCAAGGTGCTGGGATTATAGGCATGAGCCACTGTGCCCTCCCCTTATTTTCAGTTTCATCTTAAAAGTTCTTTTATCATTATTATTATTTTATTTATTTATTTATTTTTTTGAGGCAGAGTCTTACTCTGTCATCCAGGCTGGAGTGCAGTGGCGATCTTGGCTGACCGCAGCTTCTGCCTTCTGGGTTTAAGCGATTCTCCTGCGTCAGCCTCCCAAGTAACTGGGATTACAGGCGCCTATCACCATGCGTGGCTAATTTTTATATTTTTAGTAGAGACGGGGTTTCACCATGTTGGCCAGGCTGGTCTTAAACTCCTGACCTCAAGTGATCTGCCTTACTTGGCCTCCCAAAGTGCTGGGATTATAGGCATGAGCCACTGCCCCCAGCATTATTATTGTTTTTAAAACCAAAAACATTGCCACTGGGTTTATTTACAGGATGAAGGGACCTCTTGCATTGTGTACAGTATGTCGGAAGGTTGGAGGGTACTTTGTATGTTATTAATACTCAGGAGTTAAATATCAGTAGATTATACTTATAGCTGTGGAATTCTCTACATGTAAACTTACTGTTATGATGTTTGTTTTTCCCAGGCCCTGCTGCCCACAAGGCGCTGGTTTAATACTATCCTGGATGACTCTCACCTTCTGGTTCACTGTTACCTTTCCAATCTTGTTCGTAGAGAAGAGGATGGTCATCTTTTTTCCCAGGTGAGTATTTATGTATCTGAATGTATTTATTGTTTTACTTTCTAAATTTATCTTTTCTTTGCCACATAACTGGGATAACACAAACTACTAGTTATTTTAAAGTCAGGTCTTAACATGCAAAATGAATGTATTCTCATATAGGTTTCCTCTAGTAATTATATAACTTTTTGTTAATTATATGTGATTTTTATTATTGAACTAAATTATGATTTGGGGAATATAGTCACAGATGTTTACATGTTTTGATTTTTTGTGAAATATAGTAGCTGATGTGTATTAATTTTAAATGAACTATGTCCCAATCCTATGGCTCTGTTTTTCGGTTTTTTTTTTTTTTTTTTTTTGAGACAGTCTTGTTCTGTCACCCAGGCTAGAGTGCAGTGGCCCCATCTTGGTTCACTGAATCCTCCGCCTCCCAGGTTCAAGCAATTCTTCTGCCTCAGCCTCCCAAGTAGCTGAGATTATAGGCACCCACCACCGTGCCTGGCTAGTTTTTGTATTTTTTAGTAGAGACGTGGTTTCACCATCTTGGCCAGGCTAGTCTCGAACTCCTGACCTAGTGATCCGCCCTCCTCAGCCTCCCAAAGTGCTGGGATTACAGGCGTGAGCCCCTGCCTCCAGCCTGAAAGCATTTCATTTTGTTTTGTGTTGTTTTGTTTTGTTTATGGAGACAGTCTTGCTCTGCCACCCAGGCTGGAGTGCAGTGGTCATCCGGGCTGGAGTGCAGTGGCAGTGGCGTGATCTCAGCTTACTATAGCCTCTGCCTTCTGTGTTCAAGTGATTCTCCTGCCTCAACCTCTTCAGTAGCCGGGATAACAGGCATGCCCCACCATGCCTGGCTAATGTTTTGTATTTTTAGTAAAGACAGGGTCTCACCGGGTTACGCAGGTGGTCTCAAACTCCTAAGCTCAGGCAATCTGCCCACCTTGGCCTCCCAAAATGCTAGGATTACAGGCATGAGCCACCGCACCCAGCAGAAGAAAGCATTTCTAACAAACTTTTAATGCTCTCTTTCAATGAGATCTTAGTTGGAGATACATTTTTGGTATGTGTTTACATATCCCCTTTGTTCTTTTATATCTGTGAGCATTCCTCTTACTCTCTTTAAATTTCTGTCTAGTGATTTGTCACATGTATTAAAATACCTTAAAATCTTAATATCTGATCTACCATAGATTAGATCTAAAAATAATAAAGATTTAATTAAGCCAAAGGGCTTTGATGGCCATGGAGAAAAAAGAATAATTTAGCTTTCCCCATCTTACTGTTTTTCCTTAAGCACATAATGAATTCTAAAACCTGTATTTAGGATTTTAAATAAGAAACCCCAGGAGTTCCCTCTAGTGCTATAGTTTTATACATTTTCAGTGATGTAGATAAGATAGGCTTTGTTTGATTAAAGTGCTGGGCTTCTTTAGATGACCTCCTTAATGCCTCTTAAGTATTGGGATTGCAGTATAAGTTTTTCTTTGCAGAAATAGACCATGTATATAGACTGAACAATTTATTCACATACTTTATTTTCACATAATGAAAACATTTTTACTTGGATATGTTCTAAAATCTTTTTTGTAGTGTTTACATTCCTGAGTTTTTCAGCACCTCTAAGCTGCTATATGAACTTGTTTATTATTTTGAATAGTATTGTGCTTCTTCTTCCCCTTATGTTCTTATGATTTATTCATTTAAATTCATTTAAATTCATTTAAATGTGTTTTTTTTTTTTTTTTTAGCTTTTGGACATGCTTAAATTCTATACTGGTTTTGAAATTAATGACCAAACTGGAAATGCTTTGACAGAGAATGAGATGACCACAATTCACTACGATAGAATTACTTCTCTACAGGTAATTAAAATACATTATAGCCTTTGTGTATGTTTCATAAAATTGTGTCATCCTACAGTTTAGGTTTTGTGTAGGTACAGATGGAAAATGATGTTAATTTAATAGTGGTTTTATCTTCAACATTTTTAATGTTTCTTTTTCCAATGAATTCTTGAAAAATAGAACTTTCTTTTACAGCCTTTCTAAATCCTGTGAATCAATATACTGATATTTGCTACTTGGAAATACTAGTTACTTGGCCAGTTTGGTGTATTTAAATATTAACTCTGCTGTCAGATTTATTAAACAGTATTTCAGCATATGGCAGGATGTATGTAAGGATTTTGCACATTTTTAAGATGAACACATATGATGGGGCTAAAATTTACCAATGTAGTTCAGATAAGCCCAAAAAAGTACCTTCATTTGTTTTTTATTGCTGATCTTATCTTATTCTTGAGCTCAAATTTCTCTGGTGGCAGAAGGAAGTTTTGTCAGTTTAAAGTAATGCAGCTATTTCTGTTTTAAAGAGTCTTTTGATGGGGGGTAAAGATTCACTTCAAATCCTTTTGTAATCAAGTTGGCTATCTCTTAAGACATCTGTTCTGCGAAGCTGGAGGCATCATACTACCTGACTTCAAACTATATTACAAGGCTACAGCCACCAAAATAGCATGGTGCTGGTACCAAAACAGACATATAGACTAGTGGAACAGAATGGAGACCTCGGCAATAATACCACGCATCTACAGCCATCTGATCTTTGACAAACCTGACAAAAGCAAGCGATGGGGAAAGGATCTCCTATTCAGTAAATGGTGCTGGGAAAACTGGCTAGCCACATACAGAAAAGTGAAACTGGACCCCTTCCTTATACTTTATACAAAAATTAACTCAAGATGGATTAAAGACTTAAATGTAAAGCCCAAAACCATAAAAACCCTAGAAGAAAACCTGGGCAATACCATTCATGACATAGGCTTGGGCAAAGGCTTTGTGACAAAAACACCAAAAACAATTGCAACAAAAGCCAAAATTGACAAATGGGATCTAATTAAACTTAAGAGCTTCTGTACAGCAGAAGAAACTATCATCAGAGTGAACAGGCATCCTACAGAATGGGAGAAAATTTTTGCAATCTACCTATCTTGACAAAGGTCTAACATCCAGAATTTATAAGGAATTTAAACATATTTATAAGAAAAAAACAACCCCATCAAAAAGGGGACAAAGGACATGAACGGACACTTCTCAAAGGAAGACATTTATGCGGCCAACGAACATGAAAAAAAGCTCAACATCACTGGTCATCAGAGAAATGCAAATCAAAACCACAATGAGATACCATATCATCTCATGCCAGTCAGAATGGCAATTATTAAAAAACCTGGAAGCAATAGATGCTGGCAAGGCTGTGGAGAAATAGGAATGCTTTTACACTGTTGATGGGAATATAAATTAGTTCGACCATTGTAGAAGACAGTCTGGTGATTTCTCAAGGATCTAGAACCAAAAATATCATTTGATGCAGCAATCCCATTACTGGCTATATACCCAAAGGAATATAAATCTTTCTGCCATAAAGACACAAGCACACGTATGTTTATTGCAGCACTGTTTGCAATAGCAAAGGCATGAACCCAACCCAAATGTCCCTTAATGGTAGACTGGATAAAGAAAATGTGGCATATATACACCATGGAATACTATGCAGCCATAAAAAGGAATGAGATCATGTCCTTTGCAGGAGCATGGATGAAGCTGGAAGCTGTCATTTTCAGGAAACTAACACAGGAACAAAAAACCAAACACCGCATGTTGTCATTTCTAAGTAGGAGTTGACCATTGAGAAAGCATGGACACAGAGAGGGGAACAACACACACCAGGACCTGTTGGGGGTGGGGGGCTGAGGGGAGGGAACCTAGAAGACAGGTCAGTAGGTGCAGCGAACTACCATGGCACATGTATACCTATGTAACAGAACCTGCATGTTCTTCACATGTACCTTTTTTTTTTTTTTAAAGAGGAAATTTAAAAAAATAATAATGGTGTAAAAAGAAAAAATCTCTGTTCTCCTTCTTTCCTACTAGGTATGTAGAGACACTAAAATACCCTTATTGTTTTGGAAGAGGAGTTAATTCGGATGTCTTTTCTTGCTTCTTTTTTAGAGCATTAGTATTTTTTGTCCCGTCTCTGTCCTTGGAATGACCACAGCTGGTATGGCATGTGGTCTATTTTATTGACACAGGCAAGGCATCATGATTACTATTTCCCCTGTTGAGGAGGCCCCAACTTTGCTTGATGGTGCTAGCATTCTCCTGAGGGCTGACTCTTGTTTATTTCCTTGTTTTCTCATGCTTGGGTTGCAGAGTCATTTGCCATTGTGTGCAGTAATCGCATAATCCCATGGCAAGCTCACTCATGGCAACCTTGGCAACCTTCTGTGTCATCCACCTGGAACACATGAAAACTTCTGGATTTTTTCTGTGCTACATGGGCATCAAGGAAGACTAGGGACATTACCTAAGTCGCTCTCTTGTAATACTATTTCTGTTTTCTTGCAGCTTACCCTGTGTTGGTTTAGAGTGTTACCCTGTGATGTCTTCTCTTCCCAGGGTTCCAAACAAAAGCAAGGCATACGCATAATGTTTTCGGTCTCTCCTTCAAGTTCTCTCTGCAGCTGGAGTTTCCCTTGGGACTTTCTTTTAGTATTATTAGACCTGTTCTTGATAATCAAGTGTGTATTTGGTTTTTTCTCCTCTTCTATCAATGAAGCTAGCCTTTGTGGCTCTATTCGTATATATTGACAGTCCTTTTAGATGTCAAAACATGAACACCAACTTTATGTTTTTTACATTTCTGCTATGATAGTTGTAGTTTTTTTCTCTTTTTATTACATGCCGCTGTCTGATTAAGATAGAGGTCGCATAAAAGAAGCATGTAAGCAAGAGAAATGTGTTAATATTTTTAGAATATATTATTTTTGTCATTAAATAGTAGATGTGTATATGAATATGTAGACATTAATGATTGATATTTTTTGCTGTTTTCCAGAGAGCTGCTTTTGCACATTTCACTGAACTCTATGATTTTGCCCTCTCGAATGTGGCAGAAGTGGATACTCGGGAATCCTTGGTCAAGTTTTTTGGACCTCTTAGGTAAAACAACATGAAAAAACTATATATCCTTTTTTTGTATCATGCTCCCTCAATTTTACTTGTCTTTATTGCTTTTAATCATTTTACACTACTTTAGGTAATATTACTTATTATTTCACTCTTTACTGACGTCTACAACTAGTGCTTCTCTCTAGCAGTTTTGTGTCTTTGAGCCACTTAACTGTAATTATCCATATATTTTTGGTAAAGTTTCTATTTTTTATGATGTATACAGTTTTTCTAGATCTTAAATTTTTCTTAAAGTAGAACATAAAGCTGGTCAATCTCATCAGTCATAAACAACATACAACAAAAACCAATAAATATTAATATGTGTGATAGAGGTGTGACTTAGGGAAATTTTTGCATGTTTAAAATTTATAAAATTAGTAATTTCCTCTGGCACTTAGCTATCTGCTAATATGCCCTTTTGAAAATAGTAATAGTAATAGCATACGTTTATTTACTATGTGATAGAATTCTGTTAAGTATGTAAACAATTCTTAAGATACTCATGCTAGAAGTAGGTATCATTTTACATATAAGGTATCTGAGGCATAGAATAGTTAAGTAATTTGCCTAAGTTACACAGCAAGTAAGTGGCAGAGATACAGTTTAAACCTGGATAGTGTGATTTCCAAGCCCTAACTTACTTTTAACTACTATGCTGTATCATCTCCCAGCTCTTGGGAGAAATTATGTGTAGTTCTATGACTATTGAAAATGTGATAAACTGAGGTTGGTTTGGTTGTTCATTCTCATATGAGGATTTAATATAATTGATAACACATAGATTCATTTCAGTCTTTTAAATAACTACGTAGAGTTCCATTAAACAGGACCACCTTTTTTTTTTTTTATGATACGGAGTATTGCTCTTTAGCCTACGCTGGAGTGCAGTGGCGCCATCTCGGCTTACTGCAGCCTCTGCCTCCCGGGTTCAAGCATGTTTTCTGCCTTAGCCTCCCGAGTAGCTGGGACTAGAGGTGTGTGCCACCACACCTAGCTAAGTTTTCGTATATTTAGTAGAGATGGGGTTTCACCGTGTTAGTTAGGGATGGTCTCAATCTCCTGACCTTGTGATCCACCCGCCTCAGCCTCTCAAAGTGCTGTGATTACAGGCATGAACCACTGCGCCCAGACCCACCATACTATTTTTTTTTTTTTTGAAGTCAATCTGTTGTTGAATCTTTTTTTTTTTTTTTTGGAGACAGAGTCTCCCTCTGTTGGCCAGACCGGAGTGCAGTGGTATGATCTCAGCTTACTGCAACCTCTGCCTCCCAAGTTAAAGTGATTCTCCTGCCTCAGCCTCCCAAATAGCTGGAACTACAGGCATGCGCCACCACACCTGGCTAAGTTTTGCATTTTGAGGGCTTCACCATATTGGCCAGGTTGGTCTCAAACTTCTGACCTCAGGTGCCACTGCACTCCAGCCTGGGCAACAGAGTAAGGCTCCATCTCAAAAAAAAAAAAAAGAAGATTGACATCTATTATATGTTAGCATATGTATTGCTAATGAAAAATATATTTTCCAAAATGAAAAAAAAAATGCACAGTGAAAAGGGTGTCTTTGTTTTACATTTTTGTGAATCTCTTTAATGTCTGATTTAATTGAAGACAGATTTGCAGATGTGTTCCTGGATTCAGTTTGTTGTGAGATACTGTTTTGAAGTAAATTGAGAACATTTGGCCTTACACAGAGGGAAGTGTATTTTGATAAGCTTTATCAAATAATTGAGAATATTCTTCTTTGATACTGTACAAGAACTTGACAAGTGGTGGTTTCTTTAAAAATTAGTTTCACAGTAGAATCTGAAACCATGTCAAGGAAGTCTGTGCAATTAAAATGAATTAATTTGAAAAATTAGAAGCTAAGTCTTGCTTATGGATAAGAGGACTCAAGGTATGAATCCTTCCCAAATTAATCTACAGGTATAATTTAATTCCAGTCATAATTCTAGTAGGATATTTTATAGAAATTGACAAACTTACTTGAAAAATAACATGGAGAGGCAAAGGAACTATAACAACCCAAACCATTTTGTAACAGAACAAAGTTGGAAGATTTCAACTAATTTCAAGGCTTGCTGTAAAGGCCACTATAATCAAGACATCATGGTATTGATAAACATATATATATATGTTTATATTTATTTATAAATATATTTATTTATTTATAGACCAGTGGAATAGAATAGAGTCAGAAATACACCACACCTATATGGTTAGTTGAGTTTTGACTAATGTGTCCAGGCAACTCAATAAAGAAAGGATTTCAACAGTGGTGCTGAAACAATTAGATATTCATATGCAAAGTATGAACCTTGACCCATACTTTGTATCATTTACATAAATTAATTCAAAATGGATTATAGACCTAAATGTCAAAACCAAAACTTCTGGGGAATATTGGAGAAAATGTTTGTGATTGTGGTTTGTCCATGGACACCAAAGCACAATCCATAATGGGAAAAAAATGATAAATTGGACTTGATCAAAACTAAAAGACATTTGCTGTTTGAAAGACATTGATAAGAGATTGGAAAAAAAAAGCTACAAACTAGGAGAAAATATTGGCTAAATAGATATTTGATGAAGGAATATCTCAGAACTCAATACAGTAGTCCCCTCCCTCTCTGCAGGGCATGTGTTCCAAGAACCCCAGTGGATGCCTGAAACTGCATATTGTACTGAACCCTGTGTACACTGTGTTTTTACATGTATATGTAAAAACCTATGATAAAGCTATGAATTAGGCACAGTAAGACATTAACAACAGTAGTAATAAGAGAACAGTCAGAACAATATACTATAATAAAAGTTATGTGAATGTGGTATCTCTCTCAAGATATCTTATTGTACTATATTGAACTATTTCCAGACTGTGATCAGCCATGAGTAACTGAAATTATGGAAAGTGAAACCACAGATAAATGGGGACTCCTATAATAATAAAACAATTTACAGATGACAAAAGATTTGAACAGACATTTCACCAAAGTAGATAGATAGATGTCAGTCAGTCCATGGAAAGATGCTTAACATGTTTAGTCGTTGGGGAAATTCAAATTTAAACCATAACAAGATACTACATACCTATTATAATTTTTTTTATTTGTTTAAATGGATAAGGCCAGGCACAGTGGTTCATGTCTGCGATTCCAGTACTTTGGGAGGCTGAGGCAGGAAGATCACTTGTTTACTAAAAATCAAAACAATTAGCCAAGTGTGGTGGCACATGCTTGTAATCCCATCTACTCAGGAGGCTGAGACAAGAAGATTGCTTGAGCCCGGGAGACTGAGGCTGCACTGAGCTATGATCACGCCGCTGCACTTCAGCCTGGACGACAGAGCGGACCCTGTCTTAACAAAACAAACAAAAAACCCAAAATGGATAACATTGACTCTTGGCAGGGATGTGTAGCAGTTGGAATTCTCATACATTGCTGGTGGGAATTCAAAGTGGGATAGCCATTTTGGAAAAATATGACACTTTCTTGTAAAGATAAACATGAACTTACATCATGATCCAGTGTTTCCCGCTTACAGATGTATTCAAGAGAAGTGAAAACTTATGTTCACACAAAAATATATAGAAAAAGGAATATAGTTGCTTTATTCAAAATTGTCAAAAACTGAAATACACAAATATCCCTCAGCTGTTGAATAAATAAACATACTGTGATACAGCTGTATCATGAAATACTGTTCAGCAACGTAAAGGAACCAACTACAGATAAATAGTGCAGTGTGGGTAAATCTCAAATGCATTATGCTAAGTAAAAGCAGCCATTCAAAAGGCTACCTAAGACCAGCTGTGGTGGTTCACACCTGTAATCCCAGCAATTTGGGAGGCTGAGGCAGGATCACTTGAGCTTAGGAGTTTGAGACCAGCCTAGGCAATATGGTGAAACCTCATCTCTACCAACAATACAAAAATTTAGCCGGATGTGGTGGTGCACACTGGTGGTTCCACCTACTGGGGAGGCTGAGGTGGTAGGATTGCTTAAGCCCCAGATATGGAGGTTGCAGTGAGCTGACAACGTGCCACTGCCCTCCAGCCTGGGTGACAGAGTGAGACTCGTCTCAAAAAACAAGCAAGAAAAAAAGACTACCTAATGTATGATTTCATTTATTTGACCCAAAAAGACAAAATTACAAATAGAAAACTGATTATGGTTGCTGGATTGGGATGGAGAAGGGAGTTAGCTATAAATTAGCACAAGGGATTTTGGGGAGGCGATGAAGCCAATTAAATAGTGGAAGGCTGTGAAGCTCACGGCGAATACTGGTTTTCCAAAATTCGAAATTTTCACGTTCACGTGGAAGTTCAAATTTTATCATTGACAGCAAATACTGATAGTTGTTTTCCTTGAAATTATAGACTTATTTCATTGAAAAATTGAAATTTGAAAGAAAATTGCCATTTGTCCAAGGCTGTATAGTTTGTCATTTTTTGAAGTAAAAGTTGTGTGCAAAATACGTACTTCCCATTTTGTCACAGAATTAAAAAAAAAAAAAAGAACAACGATACTCGAGTCCAAATTTAATAGCATTAATTTTTTTTTGCTGCTTCATCAAGGACATTCTTAAATAAAACTGTGAAACAGACGATGTCTTAGTATAAATATTTAAAAGTGTTCTTGGGGACTGCCTAGAAGGATCGTGGGTACAATGAGAGGTTTGCAGAAAACATTTTGAGAACCCTGCACTGAAGGCTTAATTTTCATTGCTGGTTTTTGATATTTGCAGCCCATGTCATAGTATTGTATTTGTTTTTTTAAAGCTATTTGTAAAAATACATGTTTCCAAAGCGAAGTGAAGTAAGTTACTATGAATAAATTGTTCTCTATTCTGCAGTTCAAACACACTCCACCAGGTGGCATCATACCTCTGCTTGTTGCCAACTCTCCCTAAAAATGAAGACACAACTTTTGATAAAGAATTTCTTCTAGAATTGCTGGTAAATACTAATGTTCTCTGAATTTTGCATTTGGTTTTCCCTGCCTTTTTAAATCATTCTTAAAGATGTAGGTTCATATAGATATTTAGTGGGCCAAAGATTAAGTGGATAATTCCCATTTTGTTTTTGGAATTGTATTATCATTTGATTTTATGAGATTTGCTTTCTCATCTTTTGAATTTCTTTTCTCAAGTATTTTATCTCTTTAAACTACTTTCTGGATGAATCATTCTATTAGCAAGTATTTGTGTGCAAATCACTTTTCATTGTCTCTGTTTCAATTCCTAAAAATTCCTGTGCTATTTTATGGCCCTATAAATTCTCTCATGAGTCAGGTTTTGGGGATTAATAATAAATCTTTACAACAGAAAGAAATGAGGATTTTTTCAAGAATTCTTTTTGAGAGTCTCACTCCATCACTCAGGCTGGAGTGCAGTGGTGTAATCTCAGCTCACTGTAACCTCTGCCTCCCGGGTTCAAGTGATTCTTGTGCCTCAGCCTCCTGAGTAGCTGGTATTACAGGTGTGTGCCATGACTCCCGACTAAGTTTTGTATTTTTTGGTAGAAGATGGGGTTTCGCCACATTGGCCAGGCTGGTCTCGAACTCCTGGCCTTAAGTGATTCCCCTGCCTTGGCCTCCCAAAGTGTTGGGTTACAGGCATGATTCACTGTGCCCAGCCTTTTTTCAGGAATTCTTCTAATGGGCAACAGATTTGGGTATAACGTTGATCCTGTGCCTATTAAAGTCTTGTGGCCAGAATTTTTTTTCTAAAATTTAAATTGTTTCACCAAAAGACGATAATTTAAAAAAATATATAGTGCTACAACATTATGTTTTGTTTCCTCCCTTTCCTTTTTTTTTTTCTTTTTTTTCTTAATGGCAAGAACTGCAATTATGTTTCTTCCCTTTCCAAGGGAGGATTTGGATTTGGATTCTTCCTGTTTTGGATTCTTCAAATATTCAATTTATGATTAAAAATTTGAAATATGCATATTGTTCAGATATCATGATTTTTTTCTATAATTATATTGTCTTCACTGAACAGAATGTGTTATGTTATAAGAATGTATCATTTTAGCAATATTAAACACTTAATTTCACATTTGAGATAGATTGCTGTAATATTAATATTAAGGGTGCATAGAAGTCGTCATGGAAGAGAACTTAGAGAGAGAAGCCTAGGGTGATAGATTAATAAACTTGCCCAGTTGATATAGCTGGTTAGTATAAGAATGAAAACTATAGTCCAAAACTTAGAGCTCCTTTTTTTTCTTACGTTGATTAATGCTAAGTGTCATGGTTTTTAAACTCTTGACATGTGCCAGGGACTTTGGCACGGCTTTATAATATTTTGTTTTCTTAAGAAACTTGAGATGTGTGGCACTTTATCTGTTTCAGTGAAAAGGAAACTAAGGTCAGGAAGGTTAAAGTTAACGTGCCAGTTTTTACAGTACTCATAAATAGAAGAGCTAGGATTTGAACTCAGGTCTCTCTGTTTCCAAAGACCATCACCGTTGGTTCATTTGTCATCTTTGATCTATGGAGAAAGTAAGAAAAGAAAAAAAAAATCTCTTGTTGAACTGCTACAATGATATAGGCATGAAATAACTGATAGGCCTGAAACGTCTTCCATAAATTATTTTGATTGAAAAAAGATGCTTCTAACCTTCTGCATGAACTTGTTTCCTTTCTTTTAGGTATCTCGTCATGAACGTCGAATTTCTCAGATTCAGCAGTTGAACCAGATGCCTTTGTATCCTACTGAGAAAATTATATGGGATGAAAATATTGTCCCAACTGAGTACTATTCTGGAGAAGGTATGGTAAAGAAATATGGCTTCAGCTGTGCAATGAAACAGTCAGATTTCTCATGTGTAATTGGCAGTTATAGACAGTGTACTTCAGTCTATTCTGTACATTAGGATAATTTCCTGGTACCCAGAAGTTAACCTTATACGCTAGAAAAGATTTCGTATTTTGAATGCTTTAGCACTAAGGATTTTCTTTACATTTAACTATACACATTTCACCGTGTAAAAAATATAACCATAAAGCCCTAGGATTGTTTTAATTTTTTTGTTTGTATGAGACACGGTCTTGCTCTGTCACCTAGGCTGGAGTGCAGTGGCACAATCTCAGCTTATTGCAGCCTCTGACCCCGGGCTCAAGTGATCCTCCCACCATAGCCTGCTGAGTACCTGGGACCACAGGCATGCACCATGCCCACTTTTTTTTTTTTTTCTTTTTGTATTTTTAGTAGAGACAAGGTCTCCTTATGTTGCCCAGGCTGGTCTAGAACTCCTAAGCTCAAGCGATCTGTCCGCCTTAGCCTCCCAAAATGCTGGAATTACAGGTGTGAATCATTGCACGCGACCATAAGACTGTTTTCAAGGAGACTTGATAATGCATGAGCTTTAATTGTGTCACTGTGATAGGCTATGTTTGATAGAGCTTTTGTTTTTCAAAGCCTTTTTTAGGGGCTCTTTTGAATTCTATGTAAAGCCAGGTAATAAACACCAAAAAAAAAAAAAAAAAGACATTGTCATTAATTGATAGTAAACCCTTAGTGTTGATCCAAAATGGTATTGCCTAGTTTGTTCACTTTCCACTCATCCTCTGAGGATGAGAATTTGTCACAACTGAGTATATGCAAAAGTGTATTCAGATGTATTTTGATGACATATTTCTTCTTTTTCTTCTCTTTTTTTTTTAAGACTAAGTGTCACTCTTGTAGCCCAGGCTGGAGGGCAATTGTTGATCTTGGCTCACGGCAACTTCCACCTCCCGGGTTCAAGTGATTCTCCAGCCTCAGCCTCCCAAGTAGCTGGGACTGTAGGCGTGTGCCACTGCATCCGGCTAATTTTTTGTATCTTTAGTAGAGATGGGGTTTTGCTGTGTTCGGCAGGCTGGTCTCAAACTCCTGACCTTGTGATCCACCCGCCTTGGCCTCCCAAAGTGCTAGGATTACAGATGTGAGCCACTGCACCTGGTCTTGAAGGCATATTGCAACAGAAATTTCAGGACATTCTTTGAACAATGGTATTACTATTAGAAGAAATGTGACTGTTTTAAAGACATCACAAGTATAGGTATTGGTATATTTACTTAAAATGGTTACTCTATGGCATATCCTAGAGCCACAACCTCAGTAAACCCAGTGTGGTAATATTGTGCTAGGTTTCAGAACATTCCTTACAGTGGTTAATATGTTGATTTCTTATGTCTAGGGATGCACACCTGGGTGATAAAACTATAAAGAAATTAAGACAGTGATTGCTATAAAAGTCAGGAAATGGTTACTTTCAGGTGAAGGGAAGAAGATGTAACCGGAAAAGGGCATATAGGAGGATGCTGGGATAGCTGACAAGGTTTCATTAAAAAAAAAAGTCTTTTACTTTACTAGTACCCTCTGAACATCCCTTTCTTTCCTTTTTTTTTCTGCGGAAGAACCGAAGTTGTTTGATCTTAGAGTTTCCCACAGTCTAGATTTTTCTGCCTGAATACTCATGGCATATTGCAGCATATGTTCCTCAGTTTTTTAATTTTTCTTGCAAATTGATACAACCTTAGGCAGAGTCTCAGGTTAAGGTTCTCCTTGGCAAGATTCCTGGTAGTGGTATGTTCCTTTGTCAGGAGGCACATACTGTCTGCTTGTCTCTCTTTTTGTGCTGTTAGTAGCTATTGATACTTAACACCTAGATTTGTTAATTCATTGAGTGTTGCAAAGTGGTGACATTTTAATTGTCAGAGTTTTTAAAAATAAAAATGTGCTATTGAAAGAAATTGAGTTAGATTACTAGTCAGAGTTTACTAATATAAATAATGTTAAATTTTTATAGGTCAATGTTGTTACCTTTAAGTTTATTTATTTATTTTTTGGTAATATGGACAACAATGATGAGACTGTGATTCATCAGTAAAATGTGTTTTGGGATTTAAAAAATCCAAGTGGTTGGTCACTTCTTGTCCAGGAGAAATAGTGTTAAGTGAGAATAATGAAAAGAATATTGTTTATTCATAGTCAGAGAAGGAGGAGTCTGGAATAACATACAAGCAATGTTTTATCCTTAAAGTTTAGCCACAAGGCAAGTTCAGATCACAGTAATGATCATTGGAGATTGATTTATGCAATGTAACGTAATAATTCAGTGTTTATGCTAAATTTTGTCGTAGGCTAAATTTATGGTAACATGATTCACTTCAATATTTGCTAAAAATAAATTTGGTGATAAGGGAAGTTTTAAATTACTTGAGACTATTAGTACAAGTATCTTTAAATACTTTGAAGGAGTACTGTTTACGTATGAAACACTGATATGCAGATTACATGTATTAATAAAGCTCATCCTTCACCCCTAATAATTTTTTTTTTTTTGAGACTGAGTTTCACTCTTGTTGCCCGGGCTGGAATGCAATGGCATGATCTCTGCTCACTGTAACCTCTGCCCCCTGGGTTCAAGCGATTCTCCTGCCTTAGACTCCCGAGTATCTGGGATTGTAGGTGCCTGCCACCATGCCCAACTAATTTTTTGTATTTTTAGTAGAGACGGGGTTTCACTGTGTTGGCCAGGCTAATCTCCCAACTCCTGACCTCAGGCGATCCACCTGCCTCGACCTCCCAAAGTGCTGGAATTATAGGCATGAGTCACCATGCCCAGCTTCACCCCTAATTCTTTTTTTTTTTTTTTTTTTTTTTTTTTTTGAGACAGAGTTTCGCTCTTGTTACCTAGGCTGGAGTGCAATGGTGCAATGGCGCGATCTCGGCTCACCGCAACCTCCGCCTCCCGGGTTCAGGCAATTCTCCTGCCCCAGCCTCCTGAGTCGCTGGGATTACAGGCACGCGCCACTATGCCCAGCTAATTTTTTGTAGTTTTAGTAGAGACGGGGTTTCACCATGTTGACCAGGATGGTCTCGATCTCTTGACCTCGTGATCCACCCGCCTCGGCCTCCCACAGTGCTGGGGTTACAGGCTTGAGCCACCGTGCCCGGCCAACCCCTAATTCTTAATAACCAACATTTATTAATCTGGTTTTAACATCTGTGTGGAAACAAAAATAAGTTGTTATCAAATATGCTGCATTTCAGGCACTCATTATATTCTTAGTTTTGTGGTGCCAGTTTTTTTAACACAGAGAGCAAATGTCTGATTAGAAGAATAATTCAGATATGGATGATGTTTTCCTTTTCAGGTTGTCTAGCTCTTCCCAAATTGAATTTGCAGTTTTTGACTCTTCATGACTACCTGCTAAGGAACTTTAACCTCTTCCGCTTAGAGTCAACTTACGAAATTCGGCAGGACATCGAAGATAGTGTCAGCAGAATGAAGCCATGGTTAGTAAATTGGTTCCACCTGTAATGAAATGATGCAGACAGTGACTGATAAACTTCTGTCAGAAACCTTAGTATATTTAGAAATAATATACCTGGCACAAAGGTACCCTCTAAAATAGGAGATATTTACTCTTTGAGACATTTTAAAATGTGAATTAACATGTATCACAAGTGCTAAAATATAAACTACGTATCTGGGTACTTGGGAATGGGGATGGGAGACTGGGGATAGGGGAGAAGAAGTCATCGTGCTCAGGAAGGGAAGGGGGAACTGTAGAGGGTAGTAGGTTGGACCTTACTTAAAGCCTGATTGAAGGCTACGGGTTGGCCAGCAGGCCTGTGCTAGGGCAGGACAGTTTAAGTCATGGAAGAAGCGTATAATAAAGGGATGTTCCATTAATCCAGCTACTCTTGTCACTGTTGTCACAGTATTCTCAGTCTGCCTCTCTAGGGGAATGGATAGAGGATTAGGGCTGTTGCTGAGCACTGTATGGGGTGGTATGTTAGAAAGTATTCTGTCTCTCCACCCATAGATTCTGTGGAGGAGAGTAAATCACCAGGATTTACTTTTAGGGCCAGTTGAGTTGGTCTTGTTATTGAGGAATTCTTCTGCATAAACTCCACTCCCACCTGCTAGCTGATGTCTGGAATTCCTTTAGCTAAGAAAAGTCTTTCTTTCTGGTTATGGTAGCAGCTCTGCATTACAAGAATTTGTAAAGGGTTAATTTGGTTTTATGGATATGGCTGACTTTAGGCAAATGCTCTTTATTCACTATTTCATTCGAAGTATGAAACTGATAGATATGTTATACATCACACGTGATTATAAATGAGTAAAATACTGTGAGATGGATTTTTATTACATTATAGCACACCATGTATACATACATGATTATACTGCATTTTATGTGAAAAGCTGAACAGCTTTGGAATATGAACTGATTCAGGTATCTTCCAGGCTTCTCCTTACTAATTATAGAGAGCTACCACAGACACTGTGATTATGAGCTATTTTTTCACTTCCATGTTTTATTTCATACAGAGTTCTATTTTTTAATTAATTATTATGTGAGAAGTTATTCTGGGTGAGACTATAAAATACAACACAAAGCATTTTTTACTTAATAATCAGTTGAGTCAGTAGGCAGGAGAGCACTGTGAAATTTGTATATCCACTGGCTGATCATTTCTGCCCACAGCTTTGCTGAAATTGTTGCCCATTGTTTGGACCCTGGGGGAGTGCTTGATCAGAAAACTTCTTTACAATTTACCATTACCTTGAGTTTATATGCTCAGATTTTGGGCCTAATTTTGGCCATTTTGAAGTCTCTAGGGATTTATTAACTGGCAGTTCAACAAATAGAATTCATTTATATTTTACTTAAATGCCAAGTGCAACAAAAATACTTTGAGTTCTTTTGGTCTATTAATTTAAAAAATTATAATTTTTAATTATAACATTTTCTGGCAGGGGATGAAAATGTCACTTTTTGGAGTTAATTCATTCACCTTTGTAATAACAGATTTTTCAAAATTTACATTTTTAATGCCCATCATCGAAAATTATTAAAAATGTTGAAACCTAAAACAGGGCTAGGCTTCTTTCTGTTTCACGTATCTTGAAGATGGAAAACTAACAGAGGCATTTTGACTCATTATGTGGTTCCAGTGATCATGTTTTCAGGGTGCTGAAGCCCACTAACCAGCAGTAAAAGAGGATATGCTTAAAGGCCAGAAATCTATACTTTTTAATGCTTCAAATAGATTTTATAAGAAGAAAAAGGGGTCAGGGGAGTAGATTAGTGGTTGCTTGGGTTTGGTCACAGGGATTGACTGCAACTGGACAAGAGGGATCTTTTTTTTTTTTTTTTTTGAGATGGAGTCTTGCTCTGTAGTAGCCCAGGCTGGAGTGCAGTGGCGCAATTTTGGCTCACTGCAACCTCTGCCTCCTGGGTCCCGGTTCAAGCAATTCCCCTACCTCAACCTCCCAAGTAGCTGGGATTATAGCATGGATTACAAGCCACCATGCCCAGCTAATTTTTCTATTTTTAAGCAGAGACAGGGTTTTACCATGTTGCCCAGTCTGAACTTGAACTCCTGACCTTGTGATCCACCTGCCTCAGCCTCCCAAAGTACTGGGATTACAGGTGTGAGCCACCACACCCAGCCAGAGGGATCTTTTTAAAGACGATGGAAGTGTTCCACAACTGGATTTTGTAGTAATGCACAATTCTGTAAATTTACTGAGAACTATGGGCTTGTACATTTACAGTGGATAAATGTTATGGTATGTAAACTATACTGCATTAAAGCTGCAAAAAATGGAGGAGGTGAAAGGAAGTTGTTTCACAAGGGTTTAGACACTACGTAATTTCTTTTAGAGATTGTCCCAATACTAACCAAGCCATTGGTTTGCAGAACTTTAATTAGTTTCTCTTTTTGATGTTATGAAGTTCTACAATTTTTTGTTGTGACATTAAGTCTTTACATAGGAGGCAGTTTATCTTTGTAGGTATGTCATATTCTGCAGTACTTCCTAATTTTGGAGTGCTGCTTCAACTTTTACGTTACAGATTTCCCAAATACAACTATTTAATATAAAAACTAAAGCACTAGTTAGACTAACATAAGAAGAAAGAATAGACATTGGGATGTTAGTGGTTCTGGTTATTACAACTAGCTTGATTATTTTTTTCTCTAATCCATAGCAACATCTTTTAAATGATTTAAATATGCTCTAAAGGAAGTTTTTGCATTGATATTATTTATTTGCTTGTTTTAAATGTTTTTGAAATTATAGCTTGTCCTAAAATGTATTTGAAACAGCTTATACAAATACTTAAAATATAGAAAATAAAATATTAACAATTGAACCAGTCTTTATGAAGAGGATAAAAGGGTAACAGTATAAAATAAAACTTAGTAAAGAGGTCCTTCAGAAATGAAAGAGAAATAAAGACCAAAAAACAAAACAGAACAAACACCAAGAGAGTTTATCACCACTAGACCTACCTTACAGTAAATACCAAGGGAAGTTCTCCAAGCTGAAATAAAAAGATGCCAATTAGTAACATGAAGAGACCTGAATAGCTAAAGCAATCTTGATCAAGAAGAACGAAGCTGAAGACATCATACTTTCTGATTTCAAATTATATTACAAAGCTACATTAGTCAAAACATTATGATACTGGCATAAAAACACATAGACCAACAAAAGAGAACAGAAAACTCAGAATTAAGCCTGCGCTTATACAGTCATCTAATCTTTGATGCATGTACCAAGAACATACAATGGGAAAAAGAGAATGGTCTTGGGAAAACTGGATATCTACTTGTAAAACAATGAAAGGGGATCCCTATCTTATATGATACACAGAAGTTAACTGAAGATAGACTGAAGATTTAAACATAAGACCTAAGCCCATGAAACTCCTCAAAGAAAACTTAGGGGAAAATCTGCATAACATTGGTCTTGCAATGATTTTTGGGTGACACCAAAAGCATGGGGAACAAAAGCAAAAATAAGTAAGTGGGGACCACATCAAACCTAAAAGTTTTTGCACAACAAAGGTAACAATCAACAAAATGAAAAGGCAGCCTTACAGAATGGGAGAAAATATTTTCTTTTTTTTTTTTTTTTTGAGACAATCTTGCACTGTTGCTTGGGCTGGAGTGCAATAGTGCAATCTTGGCTCACCGCAACCTCCACTGGGAGAAAATATTTTCAAACCATGCATCTAATTAGAAGTCAATATCCAAAATATGTAAGGAACTCATATTACTCAATAGCCTAAGACCATACAGCCCAATAAAAAATGAAGGACCTGAATAACATGTCATTTGTAAGAAGACATACAAATGACAAACAGATAGATGAAAAGGTGTTCAATATCACTAATCATCAGGTGAATGCATATCAAAACCACAGTGAGGTATTCAAATATCATAATTGTTTGCAATGGCGATTATCAAAAGTCAGAAGATAACAAGTGTTTGCAAGGAGGTGAAGAAAAGGTAACCCTTACACACTGTTGGTGGGAATGTCAATTGGTACACCATTATGGAAAGCAGTATGAGGTTCCTCAAAAAAATTAAAAAACAGAGCTATCATATGATCCAGGAAACCCACTTTTGAATGTTTATCTAAAGGAAATAAAATCACTATCCCAAAGACGTATCTGCACTATTGTGGTTATTGATAACAGCATTATTCACAATAACCAAAATGTGGAAACAACTTAAGGGATGATTGGATAAAGAAAATGTGGTGGTGTATGTGTACATATATAAAAACATATAATGGAATATGATTTGGCTTTTAAAAAAAAGGAAATCTTGTTTTTGACAACATGGATAAACCTGGAGTACATTATGCTAAATGTGTTAAGCCAGATATAGATCGACAAAAACTGATGATCTCACTTTCCATATGGAATCTAAAGAAGGCAAACTCATAGAAGCAGTAGAAGGGCAGTTACCAGGTTGTAGGTGGGGGAAATGGGCACATGTTGGTCAAAGGGTCTAAACTTTCAGTTATAGGATACATTAAGTTTGGAGATCTAATGTAAAGCATAGTGGCTATAATTAATGTTTTATGTACTTAAAACTTGCCAGGATAGATCTTAAGTATTCTTACCACACACACAAAAAATGATAACTGTGTTGGTAATAATATCACAGTGTATACATAGTTTGAAACATCACATTGTATTCATTAACGATATACAATTTTTATTTGTCAAGTATACCTCGGTAAAGCTGAAGTAAAACTAAGTGTGCTAGATTCTTTATTTCTTTGATACAGTGGCTCAGCCCCAGAATGTTCTTATGCACATAGGATTAGCTTTTTTCTTAAGTTGAGGAGGAGATATTCCTCCACTTTTGTTTCTTTTCTGGACCATATTATCTGTTTCATACTATCATATGAATACTTTCTATACATTGAGAGTATAGAATATGATAGTATACTTTCATACTATCATATTCATACTATACATTGAGAGTATAGAATATAGTATACTTTCATGCTCTCATACTCATACTATCATATGAATACTTTCATATTTTCTATACATTGAGAGGTAAAGGTTTTTTTAATTATTATTTTTTTAAGTTTAGAAATAAGGGTTACTAATTTAGGTCTTAAATACTAGCTAAACAGTATTCCGCTTACTAGTTTTACCTGTCTAAAAGTTGGGGATAAATTATTTCTTGTTTGAGTAATCATCCATTTCTTTGGTTTCAGGCAGTCTGAGTATGGCGGTGTAGTATTTGGTGGTTGGGCGAGAATGGCCCAGCCCATCGTGGCTTTCACTGTAGTTGAAGTTGCCAAACCCAACATAGGAGAAAACTGGCCAACCCGAGTTCGTGCAGATGTTACCATAAATCTGAATGTCAGAGATCACATCAAAGATGAATGGGAAGGTAATTTTATGTTTCAAAAAGTGACGTTACCTTTTGCCTTGTTACGAACTTTCACTTAGAGCAGTAACAAAGTACTTCTCCTAAATGTTATCCTTTTAAGCTTTTATTAAACTTTATCCTTGAAATTTGATTTAAAGAATAGCAATTTTCTTTCTAATTATTAGTTTAAAAAATACCAGGTATCCCTCCCAGTCTCCCCACCCCCTGTTACCTCTCCCCTAGGCCCCCATCTCCCAACAGACTCCAGTGTGTGACGTTCCCCTCCTGTGTCCATGTGTTCTCATTGTTCAACATCCACTTATAAATGAGAACATGTGGTGTTTGGTTTTCTGTTCTTTTATCAGTTTGCTGAGAATGATGGTTTCCAGATTCATCCATGCCCCTGCAAAGGACATGAACTCATCCTTTTTTATGGCTGCATAATATTCCATGGTGTATATGTGCCACATTTTCTTTATCCAGTCTGTCATTGTCAGGCATTTGGGTTGGTTCCAGGTCTTTGCTATTGTAAACAATGCCACGTGAACATACATGTGCATGTGTCTTTATAATAGAACAATTTACATTCCTTTGGATATATACCCAGTAATGGGATTGCTGGGTCAAATGGCACCTCTGTTTCTTGATCTTTGAGGAATTGCCACACCGTCTTCCTTAATGGTTGCACTAATTTACACTCCCACCAACAGTGTAAAAGTGTTCTTATTTCTCCACATCCTCTCCAGCCTCTGTTTTCTCCAGATTTTTTTTTTTTTTGGGACTGAGTTTCGCTCTTGTTACCCAGGCTGGAGTGCAATGGCGCGATCTCGGCTCACCGCAACCTCCGCCTCCTGGGTTCAGGCAATTCTCCTGCCTCAGCCTCCTGAGTAGCTGGGATTATAGGCACGCGCCACCATGCCCAGCTAATTTTTTGTATTTTTAGTAGAGACGAGGTTTCACCGTGTTGACCAGGATGGTCTCGATCTCTTGACCTCGTGATCCACCCGCCTCGGCCTCCCAAAGTGCTGGGATTACAGGCTTGAGCCACCACGCCCGGCCTAATTTTAAAGATTTTTAAATACCATAAAACATTCCGCTTGTCCCTTTGAAAAGGCGTGAACCTCAAGCCCTTATCTTCGGTATTCTCATTTAAAGTTAAGGAAACAGAATTAATGAAATGGAAATGCTGCAGAAAGCACAGCTAGGATTAGGTGGATACAAATGGTTATAAGGAGAGAGAGAGTTGAGCTCATTGTAATACAGGATTTTAAAAAATGTAGATCTAAGATGTCACAGAGTAAAGTGGTTTGCTTTAGGGAGGAGCAGGAAGTCATTCCTCAGTAATGCCAAAAAGTAACTCCTATCTTGGTAGAGGATCAGTGACTTCTCGGGACTCCTTCTTTGGCTTTTAGACTTAGAAGTTTTTTTTTTTTGTTGTTGTTGTTGTTTTGAGATGGAGTTTCACTCTGTCACCCAGGCTGGAGGGCAGTGGCGTGGTCTTGGCTCACTGCAACCTCCCCATCCTGGGTTCGAGCGATTCTCCTGCCTCAGCCTCCCAAGTAGCTGGGATTACAGATGCCCGCCACTATGCCCAGCTAATTTTTGTATATTTAGTAGAGACAGGATTTCACCATGTTGACCCAGCTGGTCTTGAACTCCTGACCTCAGGTGATCCACCCACCTCAGCCTCCCAAAGTGCCGAGATTACAGGCGTGAGCCACCGTGGCTGGCCTAGACTTAGAAGTTTTAATGAGTTATGCAGATCAGACATCATGCAAGTAGTACAACTCAGATAGTAGAACGATTCCTGGTTCATTCTCATTACTTCTCTTGCTGCTTTGCATAGAATTTATTGGGAAATAATTAAGTCAGTATTATGAATAGAGTTATTATTTCTACCTTTACCCACACCCTAACCAGTCCCCCAATTAAAACAAACCAAAATATTTTCAGTACTATTAGCCATACACCCACATTGCTGATTTGATTTCGTTGTGTTTGTTGTTAATAAGATTATGAGCAAGCAGACTATTTACATTTACATTTATGTCATATAATGGCTAACAAAAACATCAGAAATGGAGTGAAGATTAAGTGGTGTAGCATTACATGTTGTATGGTCTAATTTTATAATCCTTGTCTTCCAGTTTCTCTACTTTTAATGGAGCTGGGAAGCCATTTGAGTCCATTATTGGGTCTAGCGGCTGAGAAGCTATGGACTTTGGCACAAGCCTCCTGTTTCTTGACATTCATTTATAAAAATTCCCTTAATGGATTTGTTTTCAGAAATTATTTGCCAACTGAAACTGTGTATATTCAACCAGCTTTCTCAAGATCATATCTGTAAACATACTTTTTTGCCCTGATGAATTATTCTAGAGTTGACCTGTTTTAGTGAAATACAATTAGGCTGTCTTTGGAAGAACACTGATAGAAAGTTTAAACTGATATTAAAAACCTGCTAAATATGATATAGATGGATTGTATGCCAACCGTATTTTTGGTTACTTATTAAGAATGTTAAAAATAAAAATGATGACGAGCATCCAATTTTGGAGCTGTAGCATGACTTTTCAGTAATGTATTCCTGGCATGAATGTTTCTAATTTTAATATAAAGAGGTTTTCATTTCAATTAATGCTATGAAATATTGAGTATTAAAGATTATAGAAAAGCCCATAGTTGTGTTACAGTGCAGTAATAATCACTGGTCACTTGTGATATCTCTCTACCAAAGATAAGTGGTAGAGAGACAAATTAGAATTTGCCTACAAAAGACTGAAAACAATGAAATTCTAATAAATGAAAATGTCTTCATATCTTACCAGGTCTTCGTAAGCATGATGTATGCTTTTTAATTACTGTACGTCCCACAAAACCTTATGGCACTAAGTTTGACCGAAGGAGACCTTTTATTGAGCAGGTTGGCCTGGTTTATGTCAGAGGCTGTGAAATTCAGGGCATGCTGGATGATAAAGGACGTGTCATTGAAGATGGTATGGTGACATATTTTTGAAAGAGTATATGTATTGAACGTCTTTGCCTATTTTGCTTCTTAAGTAATATTTTTTAGTTGTATTATCTACTAAATTGACACAAAGGGTTTGCTTTTGTTGTCCTGACTTCCTTTATAATACTTATTATTATTAAATTATAACTGCATACATGGCTAGTGCTTATTTTACAATTTGGTTGTTAAACTTCTTTTGAAACTTGAATCACTTTCTATCATCTGTGGTTTAGAGATTATATCATTGCTAAACTTCTGATGACTAGGTTTTCTGTCTCTAGAATAAAAGAAAATAGGAGAAAGGAATTGGAATATGGATAGAATAAGCATAAGGCCACATAATGGAACGAAAGTTGGAGGTCTAAGACCCCCTACCCCCCGCCAAAAGAGGAGATATGTCAGAGAGGAAAGAAAGGCTCTGGTCTTGCAACCATTAGTATCCCACATTTCTGTGTATGTGAAATTTCCTTTCATGCTGGTTATACTAGGTATGGAATGTGGAAGGATGTGAAAAGTGATGAACCTCTGTCAAATTAAGGAATAGAAAACTATGCCTTAAATTCTAAAATACATATATTTAATTAGAAAATATTTATTGAGTACTTACTATATGTAAGGCAGTAGTAGGAGCTAAGAGTGTCAAAAGTAAAGATACGTTGTTTGACATCCAAGTGCTCCTATTTTAGTTGAATGCGTGTACAAATTATTGCAAATCATGGTGTTGCATTGTAGACATTACATGTCTGCTCTGGAAGGAAATAGTAAGAATTTAGAGAAAGAAGAAAATACTTTCAGCTTCTTAGAATTTGAAATGGGTAAGTGGAGGGCATTCTAATTTGGGAAGAATGATTGGAGTTAAGCCAGAACCATTTACTCATCATTTCTAAACAAGAAATACTGTTAACTTACTTAGATATTTGAAAAATATATATTTTATTTAACAAACTTTTTCAAATTCCTCAGGACCTGAACCCAGACCCAATCTTAGAGGAGAGTCAAGGACATTTAGAGTGTTTTTGGATCCAAACCAGTATCAACAAGATATGACCAATACTATACAAAATGGAGCAGAGGATGTGTATGAAACTTTTAATATAATAATGAGAAGAAAACCAAAGGAAAATAACTTTAAGGTAATTTGGGTGCTATGTAACTAAAAGTACTATGTGATAATTTAAGTGACTTCTATGACATAAATACAAAGATATTTGGTTAGAGGAAGATTTGTTGAGAAAATAATTACTGCTTATATTTTTATTATAAGCAATCCTCTTAAACTTTTAACATTGATGAAATATAAAAATTTAAAGAAATTCATTCGTTAAATCTATTTTGTCTTTTGAGGAGTTAAAAACTTAAAATATAGATGAATCCAGGTGTTATTCTAAAGGTCCACCTCCTTTTTTGCTCTTTGTATGTTAAGTACTCAGTTAGTGTCCTATTATGAGGTGAAGAAAACTTGCTTACTTGTTTACTGGGGCTTCTTTTTTTAAATCAAAAGTAGATATACTTTCAAGTCACTTTAAAAATAAAGATATGGAACCTTAAGGCTCTGAAGTACTATATGATATATTTTTACTTTACTAATTAGTGGGAAAGAGAGGTTTGGTGGCTCAAAATTTTACTTTTAGAATAATTGTGGGGAGAAGAATTTTAGTAAAGGTCAGTTTTTTAAAACCATTATTTGAAACTGTATTGTAAAATTTAAACATTGAACAGTTCTAGCATTTGATAATATGTAGCTTTTGCAGAAAGAGTGCCTTTCTTTTCTCTTTATCCCAAAGTGCAGCACTTCTTAGACATTCCTATCATTTTATTACTTTTATGTAACCCTTTTGTTGTGATTGAAAAAAGAAGACATTTCAAACCGCAGAGCTTGTTCTTCATCTCCCCCGGTTGTTGTACACAAATGGAGATATCCCTGATTTCTTTTTGTCTCATACTCTTCCTCTAATCCATCAGTAAGTCTAATTAGCTCATCACCTTTATCTCTTATATTCCTGCCTCCTTTCTTGTCTGTTCCTCCCCTTACACATATCCACATAATGGCCAAATAATCCTTTTAAAATGTGAAGTTTACCTTGATACCCCCATTTAACATTCTTTAATGGCTTCCTATCACATTAGAAAGTTCTTACCATAATCCAAAAGGCCCTATCATTATCTGTCTTTTGGCTACCTCTCCAACATCATTTTCTAACACTTTTTCCCTATTCACTCCATGTCAGTCATACTGCCCTTTTTGCCGTTTTTTTTAAATAATCCAAGACTTTTCACATGGTGTTCCTTCTACCTAGACAATTATCTCCAGGTATTTACATGGTTCATTTCCTCACCTGACATGGGCAACTCTGTTTCAATGTCACCTCCTAAGAGAAGCCTTCCCTGGCAACCTTACCTAAAGTAGCATCTCATGATTCTCTACTGTATTCCCCTTATTTTTCCCCAGAGCTGTTATCATAACTGATGATTATACATTTGTTACATATCTGAATTCTTCATTAGAAAGCAATGAAGAAGCAAGTTTATGAGGACAGGATCTTTGTTTTGTTTGCCAGTGTATCCTTAGCACATAGAACTGTACCTGTTATATAGTATGTTCTTAATAAACATTTATTGAGGGAATGAAGGTTAGAGAAATTGAAGAATTTCCAAGCTTTCTATAACTGTCACAGTTGGTCAGTTTTCAGTAAATAAATCTCAGTTATTTTACTGAAAAGTGAAAAAATCCTTTCTTATATTTGTTTGACTATTTTATTTAGTACCTACTGTAAATCTGATACTGTGCTGAGATGAATCTTATGAAGATGAATCAGACACAGCTGATACCTTTAGAGAAGTTAGAAATATAGACAAATACCTACCATGACAGTTAGAAGGTGCCCAACGCCATAAAAAGGCTCTAGATAAAAGCGTCCTGAAAGTTCAAAGGAGGCATTTAGTTTCTGATCCAAGAAAGAAGGAGAATGATTAATTTGCCTATGTTTAGGAAAAAACTGCTCTTTATGTGTTTTTGGTGTTTCATTATGTGCCTGTGTAGCATCCCTTATTTATTGCCTTTTCTCTTTTCCAGTGTATACAAGCTGTCCTCATCTGGATACTTTATTTTTTGTCTAGACAGTTATAGAAGCCTCTTCTTTGTCTACCCTTGAGTCTCCTCATAGCCAGTCACCTGTTTTCCATGTTTCCTCCTACTGTGTGACACTGATCACTTTACTCTCCTTCTCAGAACATTTCTTTGACTTTCTATTCTTGGTGAAGTAAATCAAAGCTCCATCACAAATCTTTTACTTGAGTTCAATAAAAATGCCATTTTCCTTCGTGAAACCTTTCCTAATGTTAAGTGTCCCCTGCATCCATCTCTCTCATTCACTGTGAACTGTATTCCCATTGTATTTTGTAACATTCTTTACTATTTACCACATTTGCTGCTCTGTTACAGTTAGGACATATTTTATCTTGCTACTAAAACTGTAATTTCCTTAGAAGGCAGATCCCTGATCTTATTCATCACTGTTATGTGAATATACTCATTTGGGTATTCCTTCATTCACCCATTCCATATTTAAACTGTTCCTAGATCCCTACTTTTGTGGGAATTATATTGGTAGGATTTAAACAAATGGTATTAGGGATAGTAGGGATAAAACAAATAACCGAATACCTGAACAAGAGAATTTCAGGTAGTGACAAGTGTAAAAGCAAGGCAATGTGATTAAGGGTGTGATGAACATATACTATCTTATCATTTTCAAAAGTTGTATAGCACTTATGATTTAAAAATTGTCGGTTTGGTTATTTTATTCCTTGAAATTAATAGCCTACCCTCTAGATTTCTTTATGTGAGATAGATCACTTTGTTGAAATGATTTTTGGAAAGTCTAAGATTTGCTTTGGCTTTTTGTAATTACGTTTGACAGCATATATGCTGTCTACTTCAATGACCTTTTATTATAGTCCTGATTCTTTCCTTCTGAAATATAATTGATATTTTCTTTATTTTTATCATTTTGTTCACTTTTTTATTTCTTCTCACAGTGCTAATTTTAACATTTTTAAATTGTGACGTTACATCACAGTTGAAGCATACTTTTTTTTTTTTTTTTTTTTTTTTTTGAGGCGGAGTTTCGCTCTTGTTACCCAGGCTGGAGTGCAATGGCGCGATCTCAGCTCACCACAACCTCCGCCTCATGGGTTCAGGCAATTCCACCTCAGCCTCCTGAGTAGCTGGGATTACAGGCACGCGCCACCATGCCCAGCTAATTTCTTGTATTTTTAGTAGAGATGGAGTTTCACCATGTTGACCAGGATGGTCTCGATCTCTTGACCCTGTGATCCACCTGCCTCGGCCTCCCAAAATGCTGGGATTACAGGCATGAGCCACCGCGCTCGGCCCTGAAGCGTACATTCGTGTACTTCTGGTTGTGCGTGATTTTAGCATTAAAGAACTATGGAATATAAAGAGGAAAAAACTCCAGGAGTTTCTGAGAGGATGTATTTTCTTTAAAGCTTTGTTCTAGATTGTTTTCTTACTGTTGTGTTGACCTGAGTCTGGTTTTCATCCTACTCAATAGGAGTCAAATGGTAAATTAATTTATGTCATTCTGTCTAAGTGAACTCTTAACGGATAAAGTGTTCTTGCTAAGTTTGGTCTTTTGTTTAACCCAGTGTATGGTATCAGCTGAAAATATAGCTGTTGATTCAGTCTAGCCAAGCACCTGTCAGCCAGCGGAAAATAGCTTCTTGCTCAGAAACACTTGGGAATTCTGGATTAGTACAGTCGGCTTTGCATTCCAGTAAGTGCAAATGTTTGAGATGTCTTATTGACACCATCTTTTTCTGTCCTTTTACTGACAGGCTGTGCTGGAAACTATTCGGAACCTGATGAATACTGATTGTGTGGTACCTGACTGGCTGCATGATATCATTTTAGGTTATGGGGACCCAAGTAGCGCACATTACTCAAAAATGCCCAATCAGATTGCCACCCTTGATTTCAATGATACATTTCTCTCCATTGAGCATTTAAAAGCCAGCTTCCCTGGTCATAATGTTAAAGTAACTGTGGAAGACCCTGCTCTACAAATACCCCCTTTCAGGTAAAGTCAGAACTGGGTATGTTCCTTTCCAGCATTCTGTAGTCAGTGTGCGTTATGGCATCGGGATTGTTAGCTAAAGTGAGTTTTGAGTACTATATTTGGATTTTGTTTTTTTGTTTGTTTTTCTCCTTCAATGAACTTTCAAGTTGTACCATGGATTTTGTTTTAGCAATTCCTACCTTCACCAAATAATCGCAGGGATAACTTTATTATGCTTGAGTCTAAGTGCAGAAGCTGTTTTAAGACCACAGTAAAAGTAGCCTAATGCCTAATAAGGGATCAATAAATGCTTATTGTCTGAAGAGAAATGTATAAATATATTTATAGCATTTGACTAAATGTCATTGCATTTATGCATAGTCTACTATGTCTCCCAACTAATACAGCCATGTGATGTTGAATTTTGTTTTTAGGGAAAAAAAAATCTTTTTTTCTTTTAACTTTGCTTGCTTTCACAAATTTGGAATGTTCAAATTTGTGTATAGCTAGGCACAATGGCTCATGCATGTAATCCCAGTGACTCAGGAGGCTAAGGCAGGACTGCTTGAGGCCAGGAATTCGAAACCAGCCTGGGCATCATAGCAAGGTGCCATCTCTAAAAAAATTCAAAAAGTAGCTGGGCGTGATGCCACACACCTGTAATTTCAGCAACTTAGGAGGCTGAGGCAGGAGGATTGCTTGAATCCAGGAGTTTAAGGCTGCAGTAAGCTATGATTGTGCCACTGCACTCCAGCCTGGGTGACAGAGGAAGACCTCTTCTCTAAATAAATAAAATAAATACTTAGAATATAGTCATATTTAATGTTAAATTAGTTCCGGTCCTAAAAATTAAGTGAACATAAAACAAAGTACCTGAAATAATTGGTTATTATTCCCTGAATTCCTTCATATGGATTAGTGTTAAGGCACTGAGTATACCTATGGGTGGTAGCCTACAGATTACTTTCTTAGCTCGAAATTAGAAAACACATAGCTTTCAATTGATTGCTCTGTGTGTGTGTGTGTGTGTGTGTGTGTGTGTGTGTGTGTAATAATTCTAGGCCAGGTGTGGTGCCTTATGCTTGTAATCCCAATACTTTGGGAGGCAAAGTTGGGAGGATTGCTTTATGCCAGGAATTGTAGACCAGCCTGGGCAACTAAGACTTCATGTCTATTAAAAAAAAAATTAGCAAGATTTGGTGTGTGCCTACAGGCCCAGCTACTCAGGAAGCTGAGGTGGGAGGATCACTTGAGCTCAGGAGAGTGAGGCTGCAGTGAGCTATGATCACACCACTGCACTCTAGCCTGGGGGACAGTGAGACTCTATCTCAAAATAATAACTAATTCTACATGTTAAATAAACATATCCTTTATACACCCAAACCTAGTCTTCCTCCATACTTTCCTAATCCTATTTATGGCAAAGACATTTTTCTACTCCTCTGTCTTGAAATCTCAGCATTTTTTTTTTTTTTTTTTGAATCTTTTTACTCTCGTAAAACTCCTGCTATATCTCAGAGATTTTGCCTTGAGGATAGTTTTTTCATGTGCCACTTCCTTTTTAGACCTTCAGCAGTCTTTGTAGTAGCAAATTATTTCCTCCCTGTCTTTCCTCACTTGAATCCATAGCTATTCACTGCCTAGCTAAAAAGCTGATTGCTCCTATTTCTTACCAAAATAAGTGCTGACCTCTTGGCCTCTTTGGCTCTTAGTATTTTTTGGTGTTATCTATTTTTTTAGAATGTGAAAGAAGACTGGAAAAAGTACACATAGAAAATTAATTTTGTAGTTCAATCTTAGGGGGTTCATTGACTTCCCTGAGGTATCTGTGGGGAGTTACCTCCTAACTCCAGGTTATAACCCTCTGCCTTAAATGCTTCATGTTCTGGAAATGTCATAACAAGGCTCCTGTCATAACAAGGCTCCTGTGTCTTCAACCTATTTTTCTCTACCCTATTCTCAGGCAAAATAGGCTGCTTGTAGTTGGCCTCTGCTGTTGCCTCTTTCCAGGAATGTCTTTTCTTCCCATCTTTGAATGTCTAAATTCTTTGAGAGTCATCTTAGATACCACCTGTCCCATGAAATTGTTTCTGATTAAATGAAGGACAATGAATAAAACACTTTCCAGTGCACCTGACATAGTATTTAATGTTTCTTTAAATTCTCCCTTAATTCTCTGTTAACTGAGTGACTTTTTTAAATGTGAAAACTCTTAACACCCATGTTAGTGCTTGTAACTCCACGGTTTTCAGAGTTTACATAAAGATAGTGAGTTCCCTTAAGCCAGAAATGTTTCTTATTCCTCTGATTATCCTGCGTACACTGTCATGCACCAGATAGGCACTCAGTAAATCCTTGTTAATTGTGAAAATGAACAAAAGTTTTGGTATTGTAGGATAACTTTTCCAGTTAGAAGTGGAAAAGGGAAGAAAAGGAAAGATGCGGATGTGGAAGATGAAGACACTGAGGAGGCAAAAACCTTAATTGTTGAGCCCCATGTTATTCCTAATAGGGGTCCTTATCCTTACAATCAACCCAAACGGTAATTTTACTACCTATTCTAATTGTAATAATGAATAATAGTTTGCTATTTCAACTGAATTTGGAATGTTTTTAAATTTTCTATTTCTTTTAAAACTCTGTAAAACTTCTGTTTTGGAACCCTCTCTCTTTCTGTTCTGTCACTCAGCTCAATAACTGAATTTTAGGCCATCCTGTAGTCATAATATTTCAAAAAGAAACATTTTCAGGCACTATGAGAAGTAAGTTTTACGGGGCTACCTTAATTTGAGCAAAGCATTCTTACTTCTTGACTCTATGTTACATATAGCAGTAGTCCTAATGCATGTGTGCCATAACTAGTAAATTGGCATTATATTTAGTATTAGAATGGGAACTAGAACTTTGGCACTCCATGTGAGGTCTGGGATGGGTTAAATATTGAAAAATAACTATAATTCCATTTTAATTTTCTGTGTTGGGGGTAGAGGTGAAGGGAGTCATTCAGAAGAGATTGAAGAGAACTGTAGTAAATACAGAGCAGATATTTAGATCACTGGTAATTGTTGTCTAAATTTGTATTACACTATGTGTCATTTATCCATACCAACTTTTTATTTACTCTTTTTGCAGTAATACGATTCAGTTCACTCATACACAGATAGAAGCCATCCGTGCTGGAATGCAGCCTGGACTGACTATGGTAAGAGAATTGTTAAACCTGTTTTTTGTCCACCCACCCTACCCCTGACACAGTTTTGCTCTTGTTGCCCAGGCTGGAGTGTAGTGGTGTGATCTCAATTCACTGCAACCTCCACCTCCCAGGTTCAAGTGATTCTCTTGCCTCAACTTCCCGAGAAGCTGAGATCACAGGCCCCCACCCCTTGAGCCGGCTAATTTTTTGTATTTTTAGTAGAGACAGGGTTTCACAATGTTGTCCAGTCTGGTCTTGATCTCCTAGCCTGAGGTGATCCACCTGCCTCAGCCTCCCAAAGTGCTGGGATTACAGGTGTGAGCCACCACACCCAGCCACACCTGTTTTTGACATAGATTTAGAAGTAACAGAATTTAGAATGTGTTCTATTTGAAGGACAGCAACCCAGCTGAATTTAAGTATTTATAAGTAAGTGTAGGTTCTTACGTATTTAGAGATCTTGCTGCTCATTTCAGTGTTATATTATAAAGTTTTATTAGAATATGACTGTGCCCATTTTTTCTTTTTTTATTAAAAAAAGTTTTATTTATTTTTTTTTTATTTTATTTGAGATGGAGTTTCGCTCTTGTTGCCCAGGCTGGAGTGCAATGGCGCAATCTCGGCTCACTGCAGCCTCTGCCTTCTGGGTTTGAGTGATTCTCCTGCCTCAGCCTCCCAAATAGCTGGGATTACAGGCATGTGCCACCATGCCCAGCTAATTTCGTGTTTTTAGTAGAGATGGGATTTCTCCTTGTTTGTCAGGTTGCTCTCGAATGCCTGACCTCAGTTGATCTGCCCACCTCAGCCTCCCAAAGTACTGGGATTACAGGTGTGAGCCACCGTGCCTGGCTTAAAGTTTTGTTTCATTTTTAATTGACATGATTGTACATATTTATGGAGTATGATGTGATGTTTTGATGACTGTATACATTGTGTAATGATCAAATCAGTGTAATTAGCACATCTATCATCCACTTGTTTCTGTATTGCCTATGGCCACTTTTGTGCTACAATAGCAGAGGTAATTACTTGCAACAGGGATTTCTTAGCCTGCAAAGCCGAAAATGCTTCCTCTTTGGCTCTTTACAGAAAATGTCTGCTGACAACTGATTTAGAAGTGTGTTTAATTTCTAAATATTTGGAGTTTTCCTTGTTATCTTCCAATTATTGATTTCTGGTCAAAGTCCATTATGGTCAGAGAACATATTGTATGATTTTAATTTTTTGGTTTTTGCTTTTTAAATTTCTTAAAATTTGTTTTATGGCCCAGCATATACTATTCTGTTGTTTTATGGCCCAGCGTGTAGTATTCTGTTGTTTGGGAATGGACTGTCCTATAAATGTCAATTCGATTTATTTCATTGATGTTATTTAATTTTTCTCTATTATTGCTGATTTTCTGTCTGTTTTGTTGATTACTGAAAGCAGACTGTTGAAGTCTCCCATTATAATTATGAATTCTTCTGTTTCTCCTTTAGTTCTGTCAGTTTTTGCTTAATGTATTTTGAAGCTTCATGGATGAGTGCTTTATACCCTTAGGGTTGTTATGTTGTCTTGGTAAATTGGCCCCATTTAGTATTATATAATGTCTGTCCTCATTGCTGGAAGTTTTTTTTGCTCTGAAGTTACTTTATCCATTCTGAGAGTCTCTGTCTTTCAGCTTGTGTGTTTAGACTATTCACATTTAATGCAAATTAATTGACATGTTTGGATTTAGTCCTATCAATTTTTATTGACTTTCTATTTGTTCCCTTTATTTTGTATTCTTCCATTTCCCCTTTGCTGGCTTCTGTTGTGTTATTTGAATAGCTTTTATGTTTTTATTTATTCTATTTTTTTTTTTTTTTTTGAGACAGTCTCACTTCTCAGGCTGAGGTGTAGTGGTGTCATCTTAGCTCACTGCAACCTCTGCTTTCCCAGGTTCAAGTGATTCTTGTGCCTCAGCCACCCAAGTAGTCGGGATTACAGGTGTGCTGATTTTTTTGTATTTTGAGTAGAGAATGGTGTTTCACCATATTGGCCAGGCTGGTCTTGAACTCCTGGTCTCAAGTGATTTGCTGCCTTAGCCTCCTAAAGTGCTGAGAATACAGGTATGAGCCAATGTGCCTGGCCTATCATACTTTTATTATATTTTATTATATTCTGGGTGTAGTGTTTTCTTAGTGGCTATTCTAGGGATTTGCAATATACTTTTCGTAGCCTACTTAACAATCAGTATTTTGTCACCTCAGGTTTAATGACAAATAGTTACTCCCATACAGATTCCTTTGCCTTCCTTCCTCTTTTATATTGTAGTTGCTTTACGTGTTACATCTAAATACATTAAGATACTATCAGGTAGTATTAGAATTTTTGCTTTCTATTGTATATTTATTTTAAAGAACTCTAGAGGAAAAAATAGCCTTTTATTGCATTTGCCATTTATTCCTTATTCTAAATATTCGAAGTGTCTTCTGGTGGCATTTTCTTTCTGTCTGAAGAACTTTTTTTTTTTTAAAACCATTTTTTTATAACATGTCTACTAGATATAAGTTAGTTTTATTTTTCTTCATGGAAGAATGCCTCTGATACATCTTCTCAAAAGATACTTTACCTGGACATAGAATTGTGGGTTGCTAGTTCTTCCTTTTAGCACTTAAAATGTTGCCACACTTCCTTCTGACTTCCATGTTTTCTGATAACAAATCCAAAGTCATTATAAACATTTTTTTGTTATATGTAGTATATCATTTTTCTCTGGTTGCTATGAGGATTTTTTTCTTTGCTTTTTGTTTTTAACCATTCAGTTGTGGTGTATCTGGGCTTGGATTTCTTTAGGGTTATTTTCTTGGGGTTCACTGAGCTGCTTGAATCTGTAGATTTATATATTTTGCCATATTTAGGAAATTTTCAGCCATAATTTTTCGAAAATTTTTTCTATGCCATACTCTTTTTCCCCTTCTTCTTAGAATTTATTGACGTGAGTGTTAAATGTTTTAATGCTGTTCTGTAGATTCACGAGTCTCTAATTTTTTTTCAGTCTTTTTCTGTTATTCAGGTTGTGTAGCTTACTGATCTATCTCCAAGTTCACCAACTCTTGCTCTGTCCTGTTCATTCTGTTATTGGGCCCCTCTATGGAAGTTGTTAATTTTATCTTTCAGTTCTGTACTTCACAGTTTCTAACAGTATGTGATAATTCAGTAGTTTGCTATGTATTCATTTTCTTTTTAGGTTGTGGGCCCACCTGGTACAGGAAAAACAGATGTGGCCGTTCAGATCATATCCAACATCTACCACAATTTCCCAGAACAGAGGACTCTAATTGTTACTCATTCCAATCAGGTAAATGACTCTGCGTGTGTGTGTGTGTGTGTGTGTGTGTGTGTGTGTGTGTGCGCGCGCATGCCTGTGTGTATGTGCACATGTGCAGTTGTGTAGCTTAGGGGTTGAGGGGGAGGTAAAGAAGGAGCAGGGGATTAATGAAATGAATGTATTGATAGATGATTTCTCCTTGTATTGAAGTCTGATCATAGGTACCACAGAATACCAGGAAAGGCTAATTGATACAGATGGTCCCTGACTTTCGATTTGACTTATTCTCACCTATAATGTTTGACTTTATGATGTGTGAAAGCAATATGAATTCAGCAGAAATTGTACTTCAAGTACCCATACAGCTATTCTGTTTTTCACTCTTATTTTGGTATTCAATACAAAACATTTCACTATAAAACAGGCATATTGTGTTAGATGATTTTGCCCAGGTATAGGCTAATATATGTGTTCTGATCATGTTTTACGTAGGCTAGGTTAAGCTGTGGTGTTCAGTAGGTTAGGTGTGTTAAATGTATTTTCAACTTAGGATATTTTCAATTTATGATAGGTTTATTGGAATGTAACCCCGTTGTAAGTTGAGGAGTATCTCAATAGTATTTGCTGTTGAGCTATCTTGGATTATCACTGCTTATAATGAGACTACATTGAGGGATACATAAAACCAATCTTTTATTTCTACTGGAGAGGTTAATAATGTGAAAAAGCTAAGCATATTTGAAAGTATTGTCAGATATTTGATTAAATTAAATCGCCATTTTTTTTTCCCCCCCTTCTATTCTAAACTAGAACTTTTACTTTGAGATTATAAGCATTAACCCTTACTAGGAGCATTTTTCTTCATTTAATAGAATGTATATTACTAAAAGACTGAGGTCTAAAGTGTGCTGATACTGGATTAAATTTCAAATCCATGTGAAATGTATACCTAATATTACATGAGCGGACTGTATGCTATGTTAGTCATTCTGAAGCTGTAAGAAATGAGGGAAGAACAAGTAACATTTATTAGATCTGGTATAAGATGAGACAGGCAACTCTGAGAACACCCTGAAGCACATTATGAAATTCGCGTGGTAGTCGAAACCTCTAAAAGTTTTTTCTCAGAGTGGTGACTTCAGTTGACCAGTCTTAAAAAGAGTTGGTATACAAAGAAGCATTGGGTTTTTGGAAGCTCAAATATCAGTTATTCGAGTGATCATTAACTTTTAATTTGTAAGGTTTTAAAAATAATACTTTTTAGTTCATTTGCCTGTCATATTTTTATATATTTTGAAGTTTATAAGTAATAAACTTATCCAGTTTACTGGATTTATGTAATATGTATAATTATATAATAATATATTGTATGTGATATATCCAATATACTGAATTTGTGGGAGTTGAAAGGGGATCAATTTAGACTTCGTCTTGATAAAAGAAACAAATTATGAAAAGAATTTTTTCTTTTTTTTTTTTTAACTTTTTTTTTTTTTTTTTTTTCTTTTGTTTGCTACCTGGGAGAAAACTCTTTTTTTTTTTTTGAGATGGAGTTTCGCTCTTGTTACCCGGGCTGGAGTGCAATGGCGCGATCTCGGCTCACCGCAACCTCCGCCTCCTGGGTTCAGGCAATTCTCCTGCCTCAGCCTTCTGAGTAGCTGGGATTACAGGCACGCGCCACCATGCCCAGCTGATTTTTTGTATTTTTAGTAGAGACGGGGTTTCACCATGTTGACCAGCATGGTCTCGATCTCTTGACCTCGTGATCCACCCGCCTCGGCCTCCCACAGTGCTGGGATTACAGGCGTGAGCCACCGCGCCCGGCCAGAATTTTTTCTTTTATTTAGTAAAATTTATTCTGTACTATGTCTATTGTAAATTCTTAGAATGAACAGAATAATTCATGTATTATTTTAACATATTTTTACTATTTTGTCATACCTTGATATGACTTTCTACAGTTATCCTCTACTTTATGATTGATTTGTATAGCACAATCATTGAAAAGATTAATTTGCAAAAGTAGACACATAATTCAAGGCTCGCTAAACACCTGCCTTGTTGTTTTGAAATTCAAATAATTTCCCTTGATGCCCATCAAATTGATTGTTTTCCTTCAGTTAACTGTTTTGTTTGCCAGATCTTCATTTGCATGTATAATTCAAGTAGTTCTCCAAAATCACTTTAATTAACAATGGAATAATGTAATTTTTTCTGAGATTATAGTGTGCAAGTTTGTGGGGTTTTTGTTTTTTGTTTTTGCTTTTACTCTAAATGTATGTGCTTCTTAAGTTTAAATAGTGAAGATTTGGATAGTGAGTAACATCATATAATCTGCTTTGTTGGGTCCTGAGTTTTGGATGATGAGTATCAAGAGTGTGGATAGTGGGGGATTTTTCTGAAAATTTATGTTAAATGTCTTGAGTTTCAGAGCTCACATTGCTAGAATTTTGATGGTAAAGGATATCTGTACCTACGTTACATAGCCTAGGTGTTTATAAGACTGGATGTTGACTTCGCAGGCAGGGCTGGATTAGTGATAAATGAGGAGAGACGTTTGAATGGGGGCTCATTTTAAAATAATAACTTTATTAGTGAGTCTCTCCATACTATGAAACTTTTGCCTTTCTGTAAAACCTTAAAACTGCAGAGGTTCAGATAATGAATACCAGGGTTCAAGGGAACTTTAATTATGAACATTTCATAGATAGAAAATAGTGACTTTTAAATGACCTTCATCAGAATAGTTTGCAATAAATGAGTGCTCTTTTCTTTATTATATAGAGAACATTAGACTTCCATACTAAGATTTGAAAGATGCAATTTATGTTTCCACCCTCTGATCTTCTTAATGTATTCTACCTACACACTCACTGCCTTCTTGTTGTCTTTCTCCAACTGCAAAAGCTTTTCCAGTTCTCTGCAACCAAGGAAATGTTGTCGAATGAAATGAAACTCAGTATGGTTGTTTATTTTAGGAATTGTTACAACTTGGAAGAAATAGCATCTGAGCCAGTGCCTTTCTCCTTTCATAAATTAAAAGCTAACTTTTAATGGGTGGGTAGTTTTATGGTTTCTAGTTATTCATACAGCCAAACATACAGAGAAGGCAATATCGGAAGTCGACAAATACTATTTGATTGTATTATAAGTGGCCTAGTTAAGGCCGATTTCCTTCCGTTTCAACTTTGATTCTTTTTAAATGTTAGTTTTTGCTGTGTTTAAAGGTGCCTGCTGATTCTTTAAAACACACCATCACCCTTCTTGCTTTATTCTCTAGGCCCTAAACCAGTTGTTTGAGAAAATCATGGCATTAGACATTGATGAGCGCCACCTACTGCGTCTTGGTCATGGAGAAGAAGAGCTGGAGACGGAGAAAGATTTCAGCAGGTGAGCAAATGGGAGTGAGTAACAGCGTAAAAAAAGATTTTTTATTTCCTCTTCATTTCTTTTACTAAAGAAATACCAGAAGAAAGGAGGAATGAATACTCAAACTTAATTCTGAAAGTTTTTAATATAACTTACTAAGACTGTATGTTGACCTAGAAATCTGGTCATGATGTCCCTCAGTTCCTGTTGTGTATAGTTATGCCATTTTGCCTTCAAATATACAATTATTTTAATAAAAAGAATGATCTTGTTAATCTTTTTAAAATTGCAGATTGCCTTTTGCTATTTCTTGAGGTAATTTTTAATGTTGCCAATTCAAAACTGTACAACTTTAAATGATTCCTTTTCACATCTTATTCAGACATTTAATTTGCATTTATTTTAGGCATCAGTCAAGAGGTTAATTTATTTATTGAAATACAAATTATGGGAGGCTGAGGCAGGAGAATCACTTGAACCTGGCAGGCAGAGGTTGCAGTGAGCTGAGATCACACCACTACACTCCAGCCTGGTGACAGAGCAACACTCCTTCTCAAAAATTAAAAAAAAGAAAAGAAAAGAAACATAAATTAATGATTAATGATAATATAAGCTTTGGGGTTATAACTTCAGATACTTATTGCTAGTTTGGCTGGACTTTATGTTTGATATTACATACTGTAAATTGACTAAAACTTTGTAAGTCGGATTTCTTCTGCCATTAGTATTTTAATTTTTTTCCTTAAAAGTTGCTTTATAATGTTTTATTTATATTTAAATCCATTTTCAAAGTCCAGTTTTAGATAATAAGCACAATCAACAGCTGGCATATTTAATGCAGCCTTTGTCTGTTAGACATGATCTTTGACTAATTGACTAAAGACATTAAAAGAGTTTTAAATTATTACGTCCATCTATTTTGAGTTCTCGTATTACACAGCTTATAATATAATTATGTAATATGATTACGTGCATCTATTTCGAGTTCTTGTATTACTCAGTGACTTTTTAGCTTCTGCAAAGTCACTATGTTGCAAAGGGCAAAGAACAACATGCTGTAAGTTATTTAGGGTTCTATATTCTTTTTTTTTTTTAATCTTTAAATACTTTGAAGGAGTACTGTTTATATACAAATCACTGATATGCAGATTACATGTATTAATAAAACTCATCCTTCACCCCTAGTTCTTTTTTTTTTTTTTGAGATGGAGTTTCGCTCTTGTTGCCCAGGTTTGAGTGCAATGGCGCCATCTCTGCTCACTGCAACCTCTACCTCCCGGGTTCAAGCAATTCTCCTGCCTCAGCCTTCCAACTGGCTGGGATTACAGGCACATGCCACCATGCCCAGCTAATTTTTGTATTTTTAATAGAGGCCAGGATGGTCGCAATCTTTTGACCTCATAATCCGCCCACCTTAGCCTTCCAAAGTACTGAGATTACAGGCATGAGCCACCGCGCCCAGCAGGGCTCTGTATTCTTTTTTTTTTTTTTTGAGACTCAGTTTCACTCTTGTTACCCAGGCTGGAGTGCAATGGCGCGATCTCGGCTCACCGCAACCTCTGCCTCCCGGGTTCAGGCAATTCTGCTGCCTCAACCTCCTGAGTAGCTGGGATTACAGGCACGCGCCACCATGCCCAGCTAATGTTTTGTATTTTTAGTAGAGACGGGGTTTCACCATGCTGACCAGGATGGTCTCGATCTCTTGACCTCGTGATCCACCTGCCTCGTCCTCCCAAAGTGCTGGGATTACAGGCTTGAGCCACCGCCCCCGGCAGGGCTCTGTATTCTTAATTTCGGATCAGCCAGTGATACTTTTGAATTCATCCCATAAGTACTTCATTTTAAAGCCAACTCACAAATGTAGGTTAGATTCTAAAATCTAATAACTCAGAATTCAATGAACATGAAGGTGATAATAGAATGTCTGACTATAATTACAATTATATTGAAGTAGAATTTGTAGTTTTTAAAGAATATTAGAACAGAGGTAGAATTTTTATGATGGTTTCAGGTACCACCAAATTTCTTAGAAAAAAATGTACTTTTGTCTTCTGACACGTAAACTAGATCTTATTAGTTTGCATATTTGATTGGACATATTCTTTCTCTCTTAAAATTAAAAAGAAAAATCATGACTATTGTTTCACAATAAAAGTAATATCACTTTCCCTGAAGAAAAAGTTATAAAATCTGGTGAAGTTGTAGAAAAGAAATGGTTATCCATAATTACACTATCCTAAAACAACTTTTGCTCGTCTTTTTCTGTAATGCTGTTATTTGTAATTTTTAAGTTGCTTTTTAAAAATAATTAATAGTCTTTATCTTTTAAGTGTAATAATGTACTAATTGAGCAGATAGTATATAGAGTTTAATTGTACTGTATATTCCTTTTTTGTTTTGTTTTGTTTTGAGATGGAGTCTCACTCTGTCACCCAGGCTGGAGCGCAGTGGTGTGATCTCGGCTCACTGCAACCTCTGCCTCCTGGGTTCAAGTGATTCTCGTGCCTCAGCCTCCCAAGTAGCTGGGATTACAGACACCTGCCACCACACCTGCCTAATTTTTGTATTTTTAGTAGAGATGGGGTTTTGCCATGTTGGCCAGGCTGGTCTCAAACTCTGGACCTCAAGTGATCTGCCTGCCTCAGCCTCCCAAACTGGGATTACAGGTGTTAGCCATCATGCCTGGCAGGTATATTGCTTTTTAAGTTTAACATTATGCCACAAGAATTTTGGCATTTTATTAACAGAGTCTTTATAAGCATTTCTAATTTTTTTCTCATTAACTAAGTATTCATTATAGATAAAAATTTAAACTATAAATAAACAAGCCGAAAAAAAGGTATCTGCCATAATGTTTATATCCTTCCAAGTTGAAAAATTCTTCAAAACATACATCATGTTTTATATCTCTTTTTTATTCTTAGTCATCCCTTAATGCCTCAAATATGAATCTCTGAACTACAGAACAGCTAGAAACGTGACTTCTTCTTTTGTTGAGTCTTTAAACATGTGAACAACAGTGACTGATTAAATTATTTTAGTCTTATTTTAAGCATCAAAGGATTGTAGGAGACCCTTTGTTGTTGTGGAAAGAACGTGATTAAATTATTTTAGTCTTATTTTAAGCATCAAAGGGTTGCAGGAGACCCTTTGTTGTTGTGGAAAGAACGTTCATAGAAATTGGGATCTAATTATGGTTCTACTACTTTCTTCCTTAACTGTGTGTTTTTGGACAAGGTACTCTCCAAACTTCAGTTTTCTTACTCATTCAGCAAACATTATAAACCTGCTAGGTTAGGGTGCCAAGCTATGTATTGAGATTTGTAGATGACTGAGATAATGAAATATATTTAAAAATTACTTTTCAAAGCCTTTAGATCGAATCTACTTTTATAATAGTGTAAAACACTTTGTTTGAAGCAGCCAGTCTGTGAACTTACATGTTCTTGGTCTGTGATGAAATCAACTAGCACCAGAATGCACTGTCCTGTTTTCTTCTTTGTGAAAGTGTGTTATTATGAGAAAAAAGATTGAGATCTGAATAAATGATGTATTTAGTGATGTAGTTGGTTTTCCTTCCTCATAAACCAGTAACACCCTTGTGGATCAGTGCTGGTCCATAGAGTATTCCCTAAGTAGCTTTTGTGTAAAGTAACCCAGGAACTATCACCAATAGTTAAATAGAAGCCATATCTTCTAGTATTTTTCCCCTTTCTTTGGCAATTGCTTTATAATTTTCTTGAATTTTGCTGATTGTTTCCTTCAAAGTTTCTTTATTACAGTTTTGCCATTTTGCCTGATTGAAATGTCTAGGTATGGAAGAGTTAATTATGTCCTGGCTCGAAGAATAGAACTTTTAGAAGAAGTCAAACGATTGCAAAAGAGTCTAGGGGTTCCAGGAGATGCCTCATATACCTGTGAAACTGCAGGCTATTTCTTCTTATACCAGGTAAGATATTAAGCGTTTTTGAATCATACTTCATCATAATATGAACCCCAGTTGGAAGCTTAATGAGTTCTTATGATCCTTCTTGCAAGCTTATTTTTTGAGTAGATTAAAATATATGGTATTACAAAGCTATATTTATGAATGTTAAGTATATTTTGTGTTATCTTCAATTTTCTTTGCTAAATAGCTTTGCCTGATGACTCATTCTGTGCAAGGCCAATCTTGCACTTTTTACATTTTTTTTCTTTCTTTCTATTGACAAAGTTCTAGTCACTCTTTTTTCTTTTTTTACTATAGAAATATAACTAAGTAAATATTCTAGCTACCCAGTGGCAACAAAGTACAGTTAACTTATATTGTATACATTAATCAACTAATGAAGGAAAACATTCTTAAATTTCCAGAAGTAAATTATGTTAGAATTAAATTAAATTATAACTAATTGTACAGTGAGTCTTAAAGTCTTTTGACTTCAATATAAAGGTGTACTTTTGCTTTTGTTCCTGTTAATTTTGGGAATATGAAAACCCATGAGAAATAGCCAAATAAAGTAAGTAAAACTAAACTTTAATAATCAGTTGGATTACTAATAATTTTAAATGGACTAGGATATAATCAGATAATGAAGATTTTTGTATAACTTTATTTGTTCTTTGTTCTAATGCCAATTATATATTTTAGATATAAATTATAATATTGTAAGCTCATTGTGAGCGGATATCACAGACCAGTTAAGTCCATTCAAAATGAGCAGCTTTCATGGTTTCTTGTGAAGCAGAGAAAATACACAATATAGTCTACATTAGATTCAAGACTGTTTAGGACTTGAATAAAGGAGTAAAGATCATGCTTAAATACTTTCTTGACATGGAAAATTACTTGGCTTTCAGTGAAAACAATGTTTAAAATGGGGAAACATAATCTATAAATTTGGAGGTTTATGTAATAAATTTGGAAAAAATGAACATGAGGCTTCACAGTGTAAATTGACCTTTTTCAACATTTAAGAATCATATTGGGAAAGTTTTTCACAAGTTAAATTCCCTAGCCCTTGTTCCTGTAGCTTCTCATTCAATAGAGGTGGAATTCAGGAATCCACATTTTTTATTTAGCTCCGCAAATATTTTGCCTAAGGACTACACTTTTGAGAAACACTGAGATTATAACAGAAAAAGACCTGAAAGAACTACAGAAATTGAAGTTACATAGTAGTAACTGCCTGGTAGAGGCGTAGCTAACATTATACAAAGCAATTGAACTATAATCACAAAAGTCATAACATGAGCTTTCAAATATATACTCGCCTTCAGCAGACATTCTTTATAAACGTTCTAAAAATCTGGGAGAAGGTTTGACAAGTGCCAAATTGATTAAAAAGGTGCTAAAGCTGAATTTACCATATATGGAGAGAAACAGAGATGAAAAAATGGGAAATGTCTTTTTCCAGAGAACTTTCTTTCCTTTACATTCTTTTTAAGCATTAGTAATAAACTATCTTGAGATATGTGGAGAATCTGAAATGTCCGAGATAGAGTTCCATAAGATGACATTAAGGTTCTTTCTAGTTTGTAGAAATTTGTTATTAAAGAGCCTTTTTTCTCCAAAGACAAGCTTACCTTTTATAACAGAAGAGCAATCTGTTAGTTACAGGAAATGAGGAATAGTTATATTGGATCAAAGATTAAATTTCTTTTTTTTTCCATTTCATCTAACAGTTCTTGTTTTTATAAATTTTAATCCTTTAAAACATCATAATTAGGTGGTAGTTAACCTCAAGTTCTTATTTCTACAGGTAATGTCTCGTTGGGAAGAGTATATCAGCAAAGTGAAAAATAAAGGTAGTGCCTTGCCAGATGTTACGGAAGTCTCCACTTTCTTCCCTTTCCATGAATACTTTGCAAATGCTCCTCAACCCATTTTTAAAGGAAGATCTTACGAAGAAGACATGGAAATTGCTGAAGGATGTTTTAGGCATATTAAGAAAATCTTTACTCAGCTTGAGGTAAGGTATTCTCAAGTTCTTTGAACTTGACTTTAATGGTTTTTAATTTAGTGTTTTTTTTTTTTTAAATGAAGTAAATGTGAAATATTCAAATCTTTTTTTTTTTTAGAGACCGAGTCTCACCCTGTTGCCCAGACTGGAGTGCAGTGGCACGATCTTAGCTCACTGCAACCTCTGCCTTCCAGGTTCAGGCAGTTATCCTGCCTTAGCCTCCTGAGCAGCTGGGATTACAGGCGCACACCACCACACCCAGCTAATTTTTGTATTTTTAGTAGAGACAGGGTTTCACCATGTTGGCCAGGCTGGTCTCAAACTCCTGATCTCAAATGGTCTGCCCACCTAAGCCTCCCAATGTGCTGGGATTACAAGTGTGAGCCACCGCACCTGGCTGGAAGTATTCAAATCTTATAAATTAGATTGTTAAATTTAAGTAAGATATAAATTGGATCCTTATTCTGGCTTGCCTGATGTAAAGGTCTTAGTATTTTTAAGGAAGGAATGCTTCCATCAGAAATTCAATAATGGTACTTTGAACTGGAATTTGAGACTGCCGTGTGGCCATTCTAAGTCCTTTATGCCTCTTAATCAGTAAAATATTGGGGTTGCTGTGGTAGCCAGGATGACTGATTCTGATTATTAAAGTGAAATAAGAGTCATAGCTACACAGTGGGAGTAGAGACTATGTCTGGAACCCAGCTTCCCCTGGAGATGTCTTCTAGTTTCTGCCACCTCATTGCAGAATCATCATTGCAAAAATATATAGCAAACATCATTGAAAAACTACAGTGGTCTATAAAGGGATCACATTCAGACTCAGATTCCTCAGCAGGAACATTTAGGATCACTGCAGGTAGAAATGTCAGGGACGTTGTCGTTTGTCTTTGTTCTTTTAGATGAGATTATGTACCCACTTCCTAGAACAGTGTCAGACATGTAGTATACGTTCAGTAAATACTGAAAAGTATATGGTTAGGTGGTTGGATGGTAGGTACAGAATAATAAATGTAAAGTATTATGTTTATGGTTACATAAACACAAAGTAAAAGTATAAAAATGTACTCAATTCATCATAATACTGCCTTGGGAGGGAGTAGGCAAAAGGTTATACAGCATACCTCACCTATGTTTGTAATATTTTAATTATTAGAAAACAAAACAGAAACTTTAAGTTTTAAAAAAAGTATTGGTAAGGCTCAGATTTTATAAAACTTGACACTGGCAATGCTGCTTTGCCTTGTTTGCCCCTCATATCCCGCTATTGTCCGTGCCCTTTTCTGCTCTGTTGGGGATCCTTTGCCATGGTTGATGTTCTGGCTTATCCTTGCAGGTTTAATTTCCCAGCTTCCAATGTCAGCTGACTTCTTGTTTAGTATAGCCAATGAGAGAGTGCCAAGGTATTTTTTCATCACTTCCCTCTGCCTTGGGCCTCATCTCTTCCATGACTCCAGTTTCTGCTGGAAAAACTTGTGGTTCCAGCTTTTTTGTGTGACTACAGTCCCAAGGCTCTGATAATATCACTTCCTACCTTTATTCTTTCTAACCTAGGGATGATGGTGACTGCTGCTGTCTCTAATCTCTGTGTTACTTTACCTTTGTAATTGCTCCATCACTTTTATAACCAGTTGCTTGCTTAAATTTCCTTTGATATGAATACTTGAAATTGTTTCTATTTTCCTGGAGGGACGTTGAATAATACAGGTACAGTGATAATTGAATTTTATTCAGTATTCTTGTTTATATTGTAAATATTTTACCTTACGTACAAAACAGTTTGAATTATAACTTTTGTGTCAGCTATTATATGAACTCAATTAGTACCCAAATAATAATGAACAGAATTATAATTCATTAGGCTTAGTTTATAATATATTTAATTTCTAAGGAACTAAGTCTGATTCAATTGTATGGTTATGTGCATAAACTCTGTTTTCCTAAAATTATCTTTCATTGCTCCTCATTGCTCCTCATTTCCATAGGAATTCAGAGCCTCTGAATTGCTTCGAAGTGGACTGGACAGATCTAAATACCTTTTAGTGAAAGAAGCCAAAATTATTGCTATGACCTGTACTCATGCTGCCTTAAAACGACATGACTTGGTCAAGTTAGGTTTCAAGGTAAAGACTTATTTTGGTAGTTCTGTTTTTTGTTTTTGTTTTGTTTTGTTTTGAATATTACCTAGGCCATTTGTTTCTCTTGGAGGTTGACTCACTTCTTATTGAACTTTGCATTTATAATTACCTTAAAATATCTCTTTTAAAAGTAGGTGATAATATCCCATGTTTACGTGATTAGTGAACTCTGAATCTACTTTTTAAAAATCTAGTTATCAGTAATATGTCCATTAGGTAACATTATAACCATATGGTTGTCTGACCAAATTCTCATACTTGTTAAGGATTTTTACTGAGTATCACTTATTTAAAAATCCCTAAATAAAAGTTATGAAAAACACCTAAAATTCACCTAATTAAAAAAACAGTCATAATAAAAAATCTCCAATCAGAAATAACAGCTATAAAAAGAACATTTCAAAATGGGTTTCAGCTGGGCATGGTGGCTCACTCTGTAATCCCAGCACTTTGGGAGGCCAAGGTGAGCAGATCACTTGAGGTCAGGAGTTCTAGACCAGCCTGGCCAGCATGGTGAATACAAAAAATACTAAAAATACAAAAATTAACTGATACTAAAATGGTTTCATCATATGATAAAGATGGGAGAGGATGTGATAGCCTGTTAGCCTGTAAGTCATTTGAAATCGAATGTAATGATTGAGCAGTAAATTTAAATTGGCAAATTTTTTGTAACTTTGCTAATGATACTGATCTGAACTTAGATTTTAATACAGTTATTTAAGCTTCCTTCAATTGGTTTATCTGTTGTTTAAAACATAGTTCTGTATATGGGTTTGAATTAAAAATTCGTAATTCATCTGTTGATTAACTGACAATTTTAAAATGTTATGAGCTCACTGAAAGATAGGCGCTAAATAAATTCAAGGTGATAAAATTGTTGTTATCTTGGATGCAAGGTTCCTCAGCTGCAAGATAGGACAAATAAGACAATTTATTAAAAGGTAGTGTGAACATACCCTAGTGGTGTGAACTTACGCTTTTGCAAACTATTAGTGAGAATTTTTCACCTAAATATTTTGTTCTTGGGGCTGATGTATAAAATATACTTTGAATTTGATATTAAATCATAGCTTAATAACAAGGGAAATAATGTAATGATAATTAACATTTTATGGTTTCATGCAGATTTTACATGTGTTCTAAAAATACTTATCAACTTTTCAGTAGTCATTTTCTGTATTTAAATTATGGTATACATCTAAGGGTAGTTGGCATGAGTGTTAATAGGTTTTCTATATTTTTGATTTTGAAGTTTTATTTTTATCACACTTAAGAGTTTTAAAAACCTTGTAGGTCCACTTAACAAAAAGTTAAGATGACCACTCTGCTCATCCTTCCCATTTATCTAGTCCTTCAGCTCTTTAGGATTTGTTTTGTCCTTTTCATTATGTCAGTCAAGAATGTTAAATTTCCATTTCAGGCATCATCTTTTGATTCTGTGCTGTCCTGAAGGACAAATAGATACACATTCATGCATGTGTGCATACACCTTTCCTCCCTTAATTCTTCCAATATGGTCACATCATAACTTTGGTTTGCTCACTTTTGGGTGTTTACATCACTATTTACATGAACACTTTCACATCCAAGCAGGGTAATATACCATGATTTGTTTTCCATTCATGCACATTTTTTTTTTTCTTTCTGGAATTAATGATTTTTGTCTTGTTTGTTTAGTTTTCTGTTTTACTACCAGTTCAACCCAAAACTCTGCTTAGTTTTAAAATATTTTCTTAGTACATTTAGACACATCACATACGTGTTTTTTGAGACATCTCTCCTAGATACTCCTGACCTATTTCAGTTCACATTGCATCCATTCTAAGCCTTTGCCTTTCTTATATGTCAGATTCTGTGTTTTGGGCATTCTGTGTCTTTCTGTCCTTTTGTCTTTTAGTAGAATACATCCTCCAGTATCTTTTGTGTGAAAGGATTTATAGGAGGTAATATTTTTAAGACTTTCCATGTCCAAAAACTGTTTTTAGTCTATTCTCACATGTAATGATTATGGCTAGATATAAATTTCTAGATTGGAAATAATTTTCCTTCAGGATTTTGAAGAATTGTTCCATTTTCTCTTTCTTCCAGTGTAGCTGTTCAGAACCCCAAAGCTGTAATTTTAAATGTATTTTGTTTCACATTTTTGTTCTGTCAGGAAGCCCTACAATCTTTACTTTATCCCTAGAGTTCTGAAATTTCAGTAGTATGTCTTAGGGATAACAAAGGGAGAAGGAGGACTCTTCTGGATCCTATTGTTGTGGGAGATGAATGGAGAAAGAGAGCCAGACTTCTCCACATTCTGTTACATACACAGACTTTGACATAATTCCCACTTTCTGTATGGCGCTCATTTCTGATCCCACCCTCTTAACTCTGCCTGCTTTCTCCAAGTTCCAAGATCCTCTGCAGATACTAAACCTTTTGTTGTCTATTGGGGGTGAGAGAGGAGGTACATTCATTTGGTTCCTTGAAGTGGGGAAGTCTAATTGCCTCTTTAAACCAGTCCTATTATTACTGAGCAAAAGGGGCTCACAGCCTGGTGCACTAGAAGCCAATATTCTTTTTTTTTTTTTTTTTTTTTTTTTTTTTGAGACGGAGTTTTGCTCTTGTTACCCAGGCTGGAGTGCAATGGCGCGATCTCAGCTCACCACAACCTCCGCCTCCTGGGTTCAGGCAATTCTCCTGCCTCAGCCTCCTTAGTAGCTGGGATTACAGGCACGTGCCACCTTGCCCAGCTAATGTTTTGTATTTTTTTTAGTAGAGACGGGGTTTCACCATGTTGACCAGGATGGTCTCGATCTCTTGACCTCGTGATCCACCCGCCTCGGCCTCCCAAAGTGCTGGGATTACAGGCTTGAGCCACCGCGCCCGGCCAGAAGCCAATATTCTTATACCAGGTTTTTGAGGGAAAAAAAAGCATCTTATTGCAAGTTGACTCACAAGAAGAACATAGTCAAGCTCAAATCTGTGTCCCCATGCTGGTTTTAAGGCAGTAATTTTATTAGAAAAGGTTTAAGGGGGTGGATTCTGGGATTAGTAAGTGATTGGTGGAAGGAAAGGGTTCTGGAAAGTCTTCAAGCATATGCACTTTTCATGCTACTTCTTGGATCACATGTGTAAGTTTGAGAGGAGTTAATATGAAACATGGTAGAAATTTGGGCAGTGATGTAAGCACACTCATTCTGCGCTAACTCTAGTTGGCTGTATTGATTCCAACCAGTTTCAGCCAGTTTTATTATCTTAGAAGCAAAGAAAGTTTCGGCTTTTCAGCAAGGTGTTTCTTTTCTTATCTACCATCCTGTAAACTCAAGAATTTCTGTTAGTTCCTGGTTTCTTTGACTCTTTTGGGTAAAATTTCACTATATAATGTCAAGTGTTATTTTAGGGGGTTTCTGGAGATAGTGGTCATCATTATGTGGTCAGTTCATCACCTTTTAACAGAAGTCTGTCACTTGTTTCAATATGTATTTTGTTGAAACCCAATTTTTCACTAGCACAAAGTTAAATAAATATTAGTTCTAATTTGCCCGTTTTCAGGGATTGGAAATTCGATGTCGATCATCTTAAACCCATTTTGCATTGTAGAATTTGTAGAAGGAAATGTATCAGAATGATAACAAAAACATAAGCTGATAATAACCAGCAATTGTTGAGTGTTAGCTATGTACCAAGTTCTGTGTTTATAGTGTACAAAGTTCTGTATTTACAATGATTTATTTCTCCTCTTTGCAACTAGATTTTTATATGAGCTCTCTCTCTCTTTTTTTTTTTTTTTTTTTTTTTTTGAGACAGATTCTTATTTTTTTGTTCAGGCTAGAGTGCAGTGGCATGATCTCGGCTCACTGCAACCTCTGCCTCTTGGGTTCAAGCAAGTCTAGTCTAGAGCCTCAGCCTCCTGAGTAGCTGGGATTACAGGCACACGCCATCACACTCAAACAACTTAATTGTTTTTTAAGTAGAGAAGGGTTTTCATCATGTTGGCCAGGCTGGTCTCAAACTCCTGAGCTCAAGGGATCCACCTCCCTTGGCCTCCCAGAGTGCTGGGATTTCAGCTGTGAGCCACTGCGCCTAGCTGAGATAGCTCCATTTTATAGTTGAGAAAGGGTGACTCAAGGGAGATATTACCTTAGAGTCACAGGTAATCAGTTACTAGAGCTAATATTAAAACGTGATTTTCCAAGAATTTAAAGTCTCTTGTGCCCTTACTTTTAAACCACCCTGACCTTATTCTAGCAGCTAGAATCAACTAAAGAACTATAGAACTGTAGTAACAGTGGCTGTAGAATTTAGAAATCCTTTGAAAGGTCACAAAGACTAGCTCCTAGCCTGGTTGACCTGTAGCATCAAATGCCAACCCAACATGTAATATGTTAGTAGAGGTTAGTAAGTGTTGAATGAATGAATGATCTGGCTAATAAATACATGGAACAACTAGCTAAAGTGCTGGTAATTTTGCTTTGGAATTAAAATTTCCCTTTTAAAAAGCAAAATATATAAATATATTTTTATAAGTGAAATTGTATTGTATTTTCAGAATTGGTTTTCAGGAACCTCTCCTTTAAGCTGTCTCTTTTTGAGTTGCCCCTACCCTTTTTTGCATATTGGATCCGTTATCCTGAGAGTCCACACAGGGACTTGTTAAAAAATGTGACTGTTTGAATTCCCTCTTCTCTTCAGCTTCCATAAAAATGACCTAATCATTATAAGAGGGAAATTTGATATTATTATAGAGCTAGAGAAGAGACCATCCATATGCCTACACCTTCAGGTAGTTTCAGTAACAGTTCAGAATTGAACCATAACTTTAAAATAGAGAGTTAATCAAACATTCAGAGTAAATATGCTATCCCCATCTACCACCTCCGTAGAAAATAAAACAATGGTAGAAAACTTTAAAAACAGAAACAACAGAGCTGTAATGTGTACTTAGATTCAAGAAGAAGATATTGTACCAAAACAGGAAGTAAGATATCATACTAAGGTAGTGATCAGAATTAGAAGTGAGGAGGAAAGACAAAACATGTTGAGAGTATATCTAAATGAGAATTGGACAGATAGAAGAGACAGTAATTGTCAAAGAAAGAATGAAATTTTCTCATGTTTGAGAAAGACTTGATTTTTCATTTTTTTTAAACAGATGTATAATACCTAAGACTGGGAACTGGGCTAGGGAAAAGATACAGACATTAGACAAATAAATATACAGAGAGAATTATAAATTGTGAAGGTCTGGAAGACGAAAGAATGGTATTTGAGATTAGTTTTAGATTGAGAGGTCAGAGAAGGCCTAGATAAAGTGTGTTTTAAGCTGATATTTTAAGGATGAGAAACAACCAAGTAGACTAAAAGTGAAGACAACAGGATGTGCAAAGGGGCTGCAGCAGGAAAGGTTTTGGCATTTCAGAGAAACTGAAACAGGTCATTGTGGTTGAAGCATAGTAGTAAGGAGAAAGATAAAGTTCAAGAGGAAGTCAGGGGCTAGATTGAATATAGGTTCTTGGTAATACTTCCTTGCTGGCAGTGTTAAGGGTTTTTTTTACCCTAAAACAGTGGTATGAAGGATTTGAAACCAGAAGTTGTATAAATGCCTTAGAGGAGTCAAGCTAGGAAGGGGAGGAACTAGTAAGGTGTTTGCTAGCAGTAGTCATAGTGATGGCTTGGATTTTTAGAGGGGTAATGCTGGTAGAAGTAAGGAAAAATCAATAGACTCAAGAGTTTTGAAAGTGAAATTGACATGCTCTGGTGATGGATTGCATGCCCAGGAGTGAGACTGAAGTGGATTGTTGTGATGAGTAGGATTCATAAAGGAAACAAAATTATCCCCAAATGCTACCTAGAGTAAGAGTACCACAGGGAATGACCTCATATGTAATTATAAATTGATTCTTTCTGATGTAGAAATGAAAACCTAAATCAAAAAGAACCAAATTGACATTGCAATTCAAGAAATGACATACACGATCTCTTCAATGTAAAGTTGCATACTTAGGAGGCTTTCCTGCAATCAAATACTTGAATTGGAAATGCAGAGGCATAATGATAAATAATACCATGAAGTTTCTGTTTGAATAATTTGTATGTTGTTATTTTTATCTGTCTGAATAATTTGTATGTTGTTGTTTTTATCTGAAATTATTTGGGTTCTTTTGGATGCTTATGTTTGTCATGGTAGTTGTTTGGCTTTTAAGCTATCTTTATGACAAGCTTTCCTCTTTCTTTCTCAGTATGACAACATTTTAATGGAAGAAGCCGCTCAGATTCTAGAGATAGAAACTTTTATCCCTCTTCTTCTACAGGTAAGAAATATTAAGAAATATAAGATCTGAGGCAAAGAAAATCAAGTTCTAAGAATGCCGACGACAACATCAGAAAGCTGTACAGTTTGGGTGTGCTCATTGCCATAGTTAAATATTTTCCTTAACTTTATTATGTTTGATGTTCTATTTTAAGCCTGTAAACTTTTTTTGATCCATTCACTGGCTATTTCATAGTTATTTTGCTTCCAGAAGTTCTATTTTAAAATTCATAGTTTATTTCTGTAGTTTTGAAAAGATCCAGTAATTTTAATCAAAATTATATTGTTGTACAATTTGCTGGGGAGAGGAGCTGTTTCTTAATTTCTTTTGTTATAATTGTTTGTAGAATTATTTTTTGATATTCACCGACTGAATTGCTTTTCTTTATGCCTAAGTTTTTGAGCTAAATGGTACTATTTAAGAATGTTTTTTACTGTACAATATTCTTTACTATTGAAGCCTTAAAACGAAATGTGGAATTCCCAACTTAAGGATAGAGACCACTCTAATATGCAGATAAATTGAGTTCCAAAAGTTGTTTTTATAAGTCAAACTACTTGGAACTTGGAATGTATTCTATCAGGATATGTTTCAAGGAATAAGGAGACATATAGAGTACGAAATTGAAGTCGTAGTGTAGAAAATTAAAGAAGGTAGTGTTTAGCTGCTTTGGTGGGTTCAGAATTGGTCCTCAGCTGCTCATGAAACATGCTTATTTCTCGTCTTTCCATTTCTCTTCTTGGGCTTCTCTTTTTTTCTGTATACTCTTTACCTAATGCTGACCTAAGCCTTCCAGACCTCTTTGGATTACCCTACCTATTAAAATAGGGTAATTCCATGCTTGCCTTCTAAATCCCTCCATTCTCCCTCACCCACTGTCACCCAAGAGCAATGATATCCATAGTTGGTTCACAAATTGTTCTATAAATTTGCCAGACTCCTCTTTGTGGAGCTGGTAAAGATTGGTAATTTGTAAGATAAGGAAGCCTTTTGGTGAAGAGTCAGTCTCTTGGGTAATATATTGGGGACTATAGGATAATATTTTGCCGTTTCTTTATTTTTTATTTCTAGAATCCTCAGGATGGATTTAGCCGACTGAAACGATGGATTATGATTGGTGATCATCACCAGTTACCTCCAGTTATTAAGAACATGGCCTTCCAAAAGTACTCAAACATGGAGCAGTCTCTCTTCACTCGCTTTGTCCGTGTTGGAGTTCCGACTGTGGACCTTGATGCTCAAGGGAGAGCCAGAGCAAGGTAAAGGAAATGGAAAAAAAATCATTTCTACTTAAGGACATTTGTTCCATGATCCAACCATTTGTGAATAGCTTTTGAATAGGCTGTTAGCATTCCCAGCTATCCAGGAACTTGACTATCCGTAAATCCCAAAGGACTTTTGTCGACTTCTGCAGGAGATATGAATGGGCCAAATAATTTATTTTCTTCATTTCATTCATTAAGATTAACTTATAATCTAAAGGCTTCTTTTCATTGTCCCTTCCCCTTTCTTCATGTCCCCAAAAGATATGCAGTTAATATAATTTTGAAATCTAAAGAAAAAAGTGAATAAGAGGAGAACACACCAATTCTTACTTTATAAAAGATGCAAGCCCTGTCTCAGAGTTACCCCCAATTGTCCTCAACTTTTAGTCTCCCTTGATTTTTTAATTTGAGGAATAAAGATAGCATTTACCTCAGAGAGTGTAATAAAACTATCGTTTTTGTAGTATCTTCAATCTTCTGACCCTTGGTTACCTAAAGTAGGGAAGCTAAGGTTGGAAAAGCATTATTGTTTAAAAGATGAACAGAAATGGCTAACATGAAAATTTAAAAGAAGCGCAGAAACAGACAAACTTTATGTATATTAAACGAGATTTTATACTGCTAATGTTTTCTGTTTGTGGGGGGATTTGTCTTTGGAAAGCTTGTGCAACCTCTACAACTGGCGATACAAGAATCTGGGGAACTTACCCCATGTGCAGCTCTTGCCAGAGTTTAGTACAGCAAATGCTGGCTTACTGTATGACTTCCAGCTTATTAATGTTGAAGATTTTCAAGGAGTAGGAGAATCTGAACCTAATCCTTACTTCTATCAGGTAAGAAAAAAGATGAAGCTTTTAAATTTATTTTGCATTTGCTGGCTGACATATGCATAAATCAATGATGCTTAACCATTTGGCCATTGAGAAAAGGAAAGTTGGAATGCCACCTTACACACAGCATACGAAAAATCAATTTCAGATTGATTAAAAATACATGGACTAAAGAAACTATAAACAAACAGGAAACTGCTAGAAGAAAATATTGATGAATATATAGTGTTGGAGTGAGAAAGGTCTTCCTAAGCTTGTTACAAAAGCAGAAATCATAAAAATGCTGATGGGAGAAAAAATTTATTTTCAATGTTTAAAATTTATTTCAATGTTTAATAAACAAGTTGAATTCTGAATATTCATATAGAACTCATCAATTACTTTTTTAAAAAATCAAGACTAATTGAAAAATGTGAATATGCAATTTATATTTTATAACAAGTATAAATTAATCACATTTTTACCTCTTTAATAATGCTCAGTGTTAAGGTAGGTTTGGGGAAATTTTATTCTCATACAATGCTAGCAGGAAAATAATTTGGTGGATAAATTGTCACTGTATATTAAAAGCAATGTTCTTACTTCTAGGAATTTATCCTTAAAAAATAATTGGGCCGGTTTGCAGACTTGTATGTTTAATTTTCATCACTGCATATTATTTTAGAAATAAGAAACACCTATATCTGTCAGTAGGGATTAATTGCACTATTACCTATTCCCTATAAAAGAAAAACTAGATAGCCACTAAGAATGATAACATTATAAGTGTTTACTAACAGAAAGAATGTTCATGCTATATTATGTGGAGATAAATTGCAAAGTATATCTATAGTATCTCACATTATTTTATTTTTTATTTCATTTTACTTATTTTTTTTGAGATGGAGTCTTGCTCTGTTGCCAGGCTGGAGTGCAATGGCATGATCTTGGCTCACCGCAACCTCTGCCTCCCAGGTTCAAGTGATTCTCCTGCCTCAGCCTCCCAGGTAGCTGGGACTACAGGCTTGAGCCACCATGCTGTGCTAATTTTTCTATTTTTAGTAGAGGCAGGGTTTCACCATGTTGGCCAGGATGGTCTTGATCTTTTGACCTCATGATCCACCTGCTTCGGCCTCTCAAAGTGCTGGAATTATAGGTGTGAGCCACCGCACCTGGCGGTGTCTCATTTTATTTTAAAATAGAAATATGTGCAGATAATCCATACAAAATAATCTGGCAGTATATACATCAAAATATGGTATTTGGTTGATAGCATTTGGAGTTGTTTTTCTTTTTTTTCTCTCTCTCTTTACAGCAAAATATCCAATATCGGTTGTTACCTAAATTAGAGATTATGAGTTATTCATGAACAAGCATCATATATCATCATCTTAAATGTATATGTATACATATAACTCATGCAGATCTTATTTTCCCTCCAAATATTTGGTTATATTAAATCAAGTTACTATATTTGTGTACTTTTTGCCTGAGAACAGATGTGACCTTTAAATGATAACTTTAAAAATATTAGAAAACGGCTGGGCACGGTGGCTCAAGCCTGTAATCCCAGCACTTTGGGAGGCCGAGGCGGGTGGATCACGAGGTCAAGAGATCGAGACCATCCTGGTCAACACGGTGAAACCCCGTCTCTACTAAAAATACAAAAAAAAATTAGCTGGGCATGGTGGCGCGTGCCTGTAATCCCAGCTACTCAGGAGGCTGAGGCAGGAGAATTGCCTGAACCCGGGAGGCGGAGGTTGCGGTGAGCCGAGATCGCGCCATTGCACTCCAGCCTGGGTAACAAGAGCGAAACTCCGTCTCAGAAAAAAAAAAAAAAAATATTAGAAAACATCAGTAATCAACTGATGTTTTCATTACATAATGGTTTTTGGAATTTCTCCTTTGAGTTAGTTTCATTGCCTGAGTTATTCTGTAGTATTGATTGAAACATTTTTATCCAGATTGGTTATCTATTTTTCTTATTCATTAAGCCTAACTCTGGGTGAGTTTTTAGTGTTTTGAGAAATATATTTTCAGATGATGATTTGCCACTATTTTTTTTTTTTTTTGAGACAAGAGTCTCAGTCTGTCACCATGCTGGAGTGCAGTGGCACAATCTTGGCTCACTGCAACCTCCGTCTCCCGGGTTCAAGTAGTTCTCCTGCCTCAGCCTCCCGAGTAGCTGGGACTACAGGTGCACGCCACCACGCCCAGCTAATTTTTGGATTTGCCACTATTAAATATATTTCTGAAGAGTTAAACACATTATCCCCTAAAATAAGAATACTGTGTATTTAAGTGCTAACATCTGAAGAATTCGTGTCTGAGAGGGAAAGACTAGGTAGATAAATGAATAAAAGTCACTAATTTGAAGGGGACTCAACTTATTTGGAGTGAGTTCTAAAATATTTGGTCACAATACAGTTCATGTTGTTTTATTGTTAATGCTTCATGTCTAACCTTTGGGCAAAGTACCAAATTGGGCAATGTTAAATAACTAGAAAACTTAAATGAAAGATGTAAGTAACTCAGGCTGTGTGTCAGAAAGAACCATAATATAAATGATATTTTGATAAATCTTCCAGTAATTTTTCTGTTGCCTTTGCATAAAATGCAGCATCCTTTTTTTTTTTTTTTTTTTTTTTATGTGTGTGTGTGCTTTTATTCTTATTTTACTTTCTTCTTTCATCCAGTACTTTGGATTTAGTCTCTACTGAACTGGACCAAACAGCTTTATGTATTATTCTTCACCTTTAAGTTGAATAAGCCTTAGTTTTAAGTGCCTTCCTTGTCTCTAATTTAATGGTAAACCAGACTGACCAATTTGAGGTAACATCCTCATCCCACCTAAAGTGATCTGGTAGAAGTGACAACCATCATTAAGAGAACAGAAACAAAGCACACAAGAAACATTGTGCAAAATTGTTTTTTGTATGCTTTGTTTCTGTTCTCTGAGTGACAGTTGTGCAAAAGGAAAAGAATTGTGCAAAAACTGAGTCAACTATAATATTGTTAGGTATATATGCTATTAAACTGGGTATCGTATTGGCTTCTTCGTTACTCTATTCCTTTATAGTTTTGTGTCTGTATGTAACTATAGTTGCAACACATTGTATAGATTTTTTTTTTTTTTTTTTTTTTTTTTGAGATGAGGTCTCACTTTGTCACCAGGCTAGATTGCAGAGGTGTAATTGCAGCTCGCTGCAACCTCCACCTCCTGGACTCAAGTGATCCCCCCATCTCAGCCTCCTGAGTAGCTGAGACTACAGGCATGGACTACCACGCCCAGCTCATTTTTGTATTTTTAGTACATGTTGTCTAGACTGGTCTCGAACTCCTGGACTCAAGTGATCTGTCTGCCTTGGCCTCCCAAAGTGCTGGGATCACAAATGTGAGCTACTATGCCTGGCCAGAATATTATTGATCTATATTGTGATTGTTGTGGTCTTAGGAATATTAAGCCTTTAAGTTGGCAAATTTTATTTTATGGTTGTTCCATGTATTGCAAATATATTGCAAATGTGAAAGTTTTCATCTATCAGTGTTAATGTAGCATAAGATTATCCCTCAGTTTTATGAAAGATATTCACTTATCCAAGTTACTGAGTCTTCACTTCTTGCGGTATACAAAATGAACAAATTGTGCTTATCTAGGCGAGATATTTTCTCTATAAAATTGAAACAAAAGCAAATAAATGCACAATCTGATTATGTTTGCATTACAGAATCTTGGAGAGGCAGAATATGTAGTAGCACTTTTTATGTACATGTGTTTACTTGGTTACCCTGCTGACAGAATCAGTATTCTAACAACATACAATGGCCAAAAGCATCTTATTCGAGACATCATCAATAGACGATGTGGAAACAATCCATTGATTGGAAGACCAAACAAGGTACTTTTATAATTATAATGTGTTCTCTTATTCATCATTTTGGCAAGATAGAAAGGTTTATATTGTTCTACTTTTTCTCTTTGCGATCTCTTTTTAAGATATTTGAGAAAATGAAATAATGGGAACCATAAATAATTCTCTGACAGTCCTATCTGTCAGTCTTGCTGGTTTGCTGTGACCATCTATCTCAGTTACAGCACACAAGATATTTACTGATGGTAACAGAAATAAATGTTTCTGAAACTTTTTGTTCATAAAATGATATGTAACAAAGTTACATAATAATTTGTTTACTGTTACTAGGAATATGTTTGCTTTGCTTTGCAGAGGTATAATTTAAACTGCTTTTTATTGTATGTAGGGGAGGTTGTCTCGGGAATAAGGGAAGATGGTAAAATGTATTCAGACCTTGGGATTTTAAAAAATATTTTTTATGTTTTTATACAATGAAAAGTGATGCATAATAACAAATAAAATGATGTTTGTTTTATTAATGATGGGTTGAAAAAATTAGAAAATAACATAAAGATTACACTAATGATAAAGTTAGGACTTTGGTTGTGAACACGGCTATGTAAAGCTCACCTTTTCTGGAAATTATGCAAAAGTAACAGGAAAATGGGAGAAAGAGGGGACAAACTCTTATTTTTATAGACTATCTGGACAGTAGCAGAAGAAAAGAGGGCCTTTTATTATGAAAACCATCCAGCCTTCAGAAAACAGCCTTGCTCACCCCATCTTAACATCTCGCACATAGCTAATCTAAGAAACTTACTTATTCAGTGACAGATAGTATGAAGGGAACTAGCACAAGCTCAATTTATAGGAAAAAAAATGAAAAGCAGCAAAACATGGATAGGATACATGCTCCAGAAAACATGTTGGCCTGGAAAAGATGACATTTTCAAATACACATTTTGCTGTAAATTGGAAAATACCTAATAAAGTAACCATTTCTTTGAGGAAAAGCTATAAAGCAGAGAAATGTAAGAACTCAGAAAGAAATGAAATGTAAGCTGGAAGAAAGTAAAATCAGAGGAATGAAAACAAAATCAAAAGGAATACAGGGAAGAATAGACACTGCAGAATACTTGATAAGGAATAGAGTGAAACTGAGAAACTAATAATTTTGCAATTTTAGAAATAGAAGGACCTCAATATTTGAGACCTTTTATGGAAAATTTTACTCAAATAATAAGAAAAGTTACTGTCTCTCATAACAAGATGGAAATAGGGTTGGTTCCAAGGTTGGGTTACAGGGTAGCTCAATGATGTTATTCTGCCCTGCCAATGTCAGTATGTGAGCCCAGTTCTCCACATGATCAGGTTGGCAACAGAATTTGCAGGTAATATCCACACATAATAACAAGGGACTTATATCCAGAATATATGAACTCCTGTAAAAGCTATTATGAAATAAGGCTGCCCAATACAAAATGGGCAAATGACTTGAACAGATATTTCACACAGGAAGACCTACAGGTAGCCAATATGATGTGAAAAAGTGCTTACCATCATTAGTTGTCAAAGAAGTAGAAATTAAAACTACAATGATATACCACTGCCTACTCAAAAGAATGAGTAAAATGATAAAGATTGACATTATGTCAAGTGTTGGCAAGCATGTAGAACAACTGAAACTCTAGAACCGGAACATTGCTAATGTGTAAAGTAGGATAGCAATTTTGGAAAAGTTAGATTGTTTCTTGCAAAGTATGCACTTTTACTATACAGCTCAGCAATTTCCCTCCTGCATCTTTATTCAAGAGCAATGAAAACATGTCCACAAAAATATTTGTACATGAATATTTATTGCAACTTTATGCAAAATAGCTTCAAAGTAGAAACAGGCCAAATTTTCTTGAACAGGTGAATGAATAAACAAACTGTTGTATATTCATTCAGTGGAGGAATACTCAAAATAAAAAGGTATGAATTTCTTGTGTACACACAAGAATTATCTCAAAAACATGAATGAATATATCTCAGAAACATTATGCTGATTGAAAGAAACAAGACACAAAAGAGTATATCCTTTTGATGCTATTTTTATGTAATTCTAGAACTGGCAAAAAATAATCTATAGTGACAGAAGGTAGATCAGTGATTGCCTGGGGCTGGGGGATGCAGATTTGACCAAAATGGGGCCTGAGGTGATGGACATTTTTATTGTGGTGGTGGTCACATGGGAAAATGTGTTGTCAAAATTCATCAAATTGTACACTTGAACACATTTTATTGTGTATAAACTATGCCTCCATGTAGTTGACTTAAAAAATGTTTTGTAAACTTCCTAAAGATAAAGAGACCATAAATTGCAGTTTCTGCAGGGTAAGCAATAAAATTTTTGTTGAATTGATGAAAAGATAAACGCCTGAGTTGCCAGTATTAGTGACCGAAACCTTTCTGAACTTCCCTATTTGTACATACACTTTTTCTTATGTTTTTTCTTTCTTTCTTTTTTAAGAAACGGGTCTCATTCTGTTACACAGACTGGAGTGTAGTGTCACAATCTCAGCTCACTGCAACTTCCATCTCCTGGGCTCAAGCAATCCTCCCAACTCAGCCTTCTGAGTAGCTGAGCTATAGTCACACACCACTGTACGCGGCTCATTTTTGTATAATTTGTAGATGGGGTTTCACCATGTTGCCCAGACTGGTATTTAACCCCTGGGCTCCAGTGATCTGCCCACCTTGGCCTCCTATGTACATATATTTTCAAAATGAACAGAAAGTACTATGAGGATTATTTATTTATTTTTCTTTGATAGAGGAATGCTGTAGACATGTACTGGTGTTATGTTAAGTAATAAGCATGCTAAGTTACATTGCTGAGCATCAAACTGGAATACCAGTTAATAAGCTAGACATAGTCCCAGCTCTCATGAAGTTTGCAGTCTAATGGGGGAAGACTGTTAATTCCAAAACTAGTTATTTAGTTATCAGCAAAAGTAAAGACAAATGCCGTAAGTGTGAGTAACTTAAGGATGTAGTTTAATCTGGTTAGTATGGTTTATTTAATAATGTTGCTTAACTTGTTCTTGGAATTCCAAGCCTATGATTATGTTGCTTTTGGGATTTATTATTTTAAGGGTAAGATGTTTGTTTCTAGCACATTATTTAAATGATCTCTATAGTCTTTTGGCTTTTGAAAATGCACCATATTTTCCATTTTTTTATTTTTAGGTGACAACTGTTGATAGATTTCAAGGTCAACAGAATGATTATATTCTTCTTTCTCTGGTACGAACCAGGGCAGTGGGTCATCTGAGGTATGTAGGAAAAAACTTTCATAATAGTTATCAAACTTTTCTATCTACTTTAATTTTGAAATTCTGTGGCTAAGTGTTCTAAATATTTTTAAAGTTCAAACTATAGTTACTATGACAACTTTTGCTGCTTTTGGTTGGAATGTAACATCAGATTCCTTGTAGTAACCATTGTCATTGCTGCTGAATTTTTGTGTTCTTCAATGTTTTAGTAATTTTAAGCTTTACTCTTTAGTAACACTCAGAGATAGCATTTTATCATAAAATCTTAATGTGTCCTGTATCTGTTAGAAACTTAGTATCAGAAATTAAAGGAGATAAAGAAGTAAAAAGTTTTAAGAATAAATTTTCATTGTATAATACGGTTTCTCATTTTTTCTCATACACAGTCTTTCAGCTTCAGTGTTAGAGGACAAAGGAGCCGTTTGTCTCCCTGGATTAGGAATTGTCAAAACAAACAATAATCTATTTTTATCATTTATTGTGATGTATTTATGTGCTAGAGATTTATGGAAATAATATCTTCTTATTACAAAGCCTCCATTTAGTTTTATATAAAGCTTCATCTCCTATGACTTACTAATACAACTAAGGAGACTTTATTTTATTATTTTATTGGATAGACATAAAAAGAAAATTCTCAATGCTCTTGTAATGTTGTCATTAAGATCTATTTGGAGCTTAACCCAGTGACCAGGTTCATGAGATTGATAACTTTTATGAAAGAGTAATTAAAGATGTAATGTTTTAAGAAATTGTTTCACATTCTAAAATAGTTTGCTTTTGTGTATTGTCAAGCAAATATTTAGAGATTTAACTTTTCTAAAAAACAATTCCTTCTTCTCCTTGAGATTTATAACTGCCATCTCAATGGGCTATCACTATGGTTTACCTAATTAACATCTCAAAAACTTACAATATGAATATATGAATTCCCCTCCCTACCTTTTTTCTTAACTCTGGTACTTGGTCTTCAAATTCCAGTGACTTTAGTCCTATGCTGTTCTTTGCCTAATTTTTCTGTAACTTAGGAAAAAAGAAAGGTTTTGATAATAAAATGCTTATAAGTGAAGGCTTAAAATAAAACCTGATTTCAGTATTGTCTTGCATATCAAAATTTTCTAGCAAAAATACCTGTATTCCAATTAGTTACATATATTTGTTTTTGCCAAAATTTTCCTTTTAAACTCCGACTTCTTAATCAGGGATAGTATGGGTGATGGTTGTGCATAGAGGGGATATGTCAATTTCACTATTATTTATGATTCCAGTTACCCAGGTAGCTTAGCCGAGGGATCTTAGCTAGAATTTTATCAAACTTTTAATAAAAATTTCTGACTTGTAGAAAGCTAATCTTTCATATCCTTCCTATTATATATAGGTAAGAAACTGTTTCTGTTTCAGGATAACAAGGAAAGCTACTTCCTGCCATGTTTTATTTTTTAATAACTTTATTGAGATGTGATTTGCATACCATACAATCTATCTACTTAAAGTGTGCAATTCAATGATTTTTTTTTGTATATTAACAGTTATGTAGTTATCTCCACAATCAATTTTAGAACATTTTCATCACTCTAGCAAGAAACCCTGTACTTAGCAATCATTTCCCTCCCCTTTCCCCTAAAACCTTGGCAACCACTAATTTACTTCTTATCTCTGTAGATTTGCCTATTTTGGACACTTAATATAAATGGAATCATATAATATGTGGTCTTTTGTTACTGGCATCTTTCACTTAGCATATGTTCAAGGTTCGTTGTTGTAGGATGTATCCGTACTTCTTTCCTTTTCATTCCTGAATAGTATTCCATTGTCTGGCTATGTCACATTTTATTTATCCATTCATCAATTGGACATTGCATTGTTTCCACTTTGTGGTTATTGGAATGAATAATGCTGCTATGAATATGCATATACAATTTTTATGTGAACACTTGTTTTTCTTTCACTTGGGTATAGACCTAAGAGTAGGATTTCTGGGTCATATGGTAACTGTATTTAGCATTTTAGGGAACTGTTAGATTGTTTTTCAAGTACCTGCTTTATTTCTTTTGCTCACACCTTTTTTCAGCCAGGATGGACTAATTGGGTGATTGGGTTGGAGCCAGTTGCAGTTCCAGAGGCCTGTTTTAGGACAATGTGGAGCTATTTAGAAGCCAGAGTAGTGGGACAGTTCTGGTCCCTTTTCCAGCATTCATTGTTCTTGTACTGAACTGATTTGGACAGCCTAGCTACCAATAGAAATGTGTGTAACCTGTTCTGAGCCAAGTAATGAGGCTGCAGCTTTCCTCTGTTGTTTCCTCATAGGGGTTCTATCAGAGTGTTGGCATTGTTGTTTAACAGTGCTTTTTCTCTCCAGCCGTTTACTGGGGACTAAGAAAGAAGTTAGTAGTCAATACTGCCCTGCTTTCAAGACGTAACTCCAAGGAACTCTGCCTACTCATGTTACCATCCTTTGTTTTTTTTGCCTGGTAGTTTGTTGTGTTCATAGTGTTTGGTCATTCATTTAACAAACATTTTCATATCCTTCTACTGTCTGTCAGTGGGCTAGATTCTTCATATATGGTAATAGATGTAACATTCATGATCTCTGCCCTTGTGGCATTTAGGGTCTAGTGGCAGATTCATTAATATACCTTTGAAAGATACCTACGTTTGAATCTGCAGAAAATTTTTAGCTCAAATCTCTTCATGTAGAACGGAGATCACACTTACAAAAGCCACTTTATTGCACTATAGCACTGAAGACTGGGGAGTTGTTTTCTCAGAAGAACCATACAGGGGGCATTGCAGCAGTGCTGTTTCAGTGCTCTGTCTAGAGACAGGGGCTTCTGATGTGAGGGGGATCACATTGGTTACTATGAAAATAACAGTTTATCACCTGCTTCCATCACTAGCCCTTTTTCGCCCTAACAACATTAAATTTCACCATAATTTTCTTGATAATATGTCTGTGAGAACTTACACTAAGTTTTCTAGCAGTATCCTTTCAGTTACCAGTGTTGGAACCACCCAACTGTAGTATGAACCCTTGGGGTTCTCAGGAAATGTGGCAAAAATAATAATTTGGCTTACAGTAACCTAGAAAATAATATTTCCTTTATGAATCCAGTGTGTCACAAATGTAGAGATTCCTCAAAGTTCCCGTAAAGGAGTATTTCTTTTTCTTCTACCTAAATGAACATGTATTAATTTTGTTTGTTGCTGGGGGAAGGGTACCTATCCCCACTCTGTCCCCTCACACACATACATATAACACAAGAATATAAGTAATAGCATATGCTGGTGTCACACTGTACCTCCTAATAAAGGAAACTAGATTATTTTAAGACCATAGATTAGTCCGTAAAACACCATAGAAAGTGAGGCCGAATTAGGCTGGGCACAGTGGCTCACGCCTGTAATCCTGGCACTTTGGGAGGCCGAGGTGGGCTGATCACCTGAGGTCTTGAGTTCAAGACCATCCTGGCCAACATGGCAAAATCCTGTCTCTACTAAAAATACAAAAAAAATTAGATGGGCATGGTGGCAGGTGTCTGTAATTTCAGTGGCTTGGGAGGCTGAGGCAAGAGAATCACTTGAACCTGTAAGTCGCAGGTTGCAGTGAGCCAAGATTATGCCCCTGAACTCCAGCCTGGGTGACAAGAGTGGGACTCTGTCTCAAAAACAAAAAGAAAATGAGGCTGAATTACAGATACTCCCCAAATATCTTGGATTACACACAAAAAAGTTATTAGATAAATGTTCCAATTCCTGGTTCTCTCTGTCTCTCTGAATATTACAGAGAGTAATCTATTTCACTCTTTCATACTTTATTTCAGAGATTGGAGGTGATTCTCCCAGACTTTATTATTATTTATGAAAGTCTTCACTTGTGCAGAGTACTCAAAAATTTAAATAGCCATCTGAAAACATCCCAAGTAAAAAACTATCCTCTGCAGTTGAAACCAAAATGATCTTTTCTCACTAAGACACATTTTATCTAACATAGAAGTGAAATTACATTAGCCCTCTTTTATACATTTATTTGATTCGAACCTATTGTAAAGAAACTTAGGTTCTTTTTAAAAAAAAGAGATTAAAGAAAAATGACATTGTTTGTCAGATAGCCATTTTACATGTATAGTTTGATCATTCAGTTTAACTGTTTTCACTGTTTATATGAACATTGAGTACCTATTATAGGCCAGGCATTGCATCTAAATACTAGAATAAATACATCGATAAGACATGTTATAGGCTAACTGTCCTTTATCTGAAGTTTCAGATTTTGAATCTTCACATTAGGGATGCTAACTTGTATACTATATTTCCATATGTACTCATTATTGTAAATAAGAATAAAACAGTGTGATAAGAGTTATCTAGGAAGTAAAATTTTACCTTGATGGAGCCTGGGATTTTGGTAGGTGAAGTGGAAGAAGAACTAGTTAAGATTGACTCAGTGACAGTGATATAGTAAACCGGTAACTGACAATTGAACTATACTGTAATACTAATATATTACTTAGACCTTTTAAGTAAGTGCATTGCTTATTTTGTGACCCTCCCCCCAAAAATAACAATAAGAGGTTAGTAATGAAACCTTAACTTTTACTTGGTTTATTAGTCACGTAACATTGATTAACTTCTATTAAATTTTTAAGAAGCTTAACTTTTTATTGCCGTGGCTTAACAGGACTATCTCGTGAAATATGTGGAAAAAAAAAAGCTGCATAAATGTTAATAATCTTGAAGTGTGCTAATTATTTTGTTTATTTCCCAAAGGGACGTCCGTCGCTTGGTAGTGGCCATGTCTAGAGCCAGACTTGGACTTTATATCTTTGCCAGAGTATCCCTCTTCCAAAACTGTTTTGAACTGACTCCAGCTTTCAGTCAGCTCACGGCTCGCCCCCTTCATTTGCATATAATTCCAACAGAACCTTTCCCAACCACTAGAAAGGTAGGACTCCTTTCTTCATGTTATAGAACAGCATTCCTCAGAGGGGGAAATTGGGATTTTCTTATAGGTGACCACATTAGCTTGGAGCATTATTATACATAATTCACTTACTGGTTTAGAGGATGTTGCACTGAGGAACCGAGTAGATTTTCTATGCAAAAATAGTATCAGCAGGGCTCAGTGGCTCATGCCTGTAATACCAGCACTTTGGGAGGTCGAGGTAAGAGGATTGCATGAGCCCAGGAGTTTGAGACCAGCCTGGACAACATATAGAGATCTCATCTCTATAAAAAAATAAATAAATAAATGTTAAAAATAGTAATTCAGCCAACATTTATTTATCTACCTGTATTAGGCAGTTCATTCTTTACATACATTGCCTCATTTTCATCTCAGTAACAACAGCCTGTTACGTTATTAGATTCTTTTATTAATCCCATTTTACAAATGCAGAAACTTAGGGTGAGAGAAGTTAAATAGTTTGGCCATGCATCTAGCATAGAGGATCCAAGATCTGAAAAGCTAGGAGGTCTTTTTTAATAACATCCCCCAGAGTTCATGTTATTTATCATTATACTATACTGTTTGTCTTCAGCTTTGTAAGGAGAGCTTAACTACTTATTGAAAATAGAGCAATAAATAGTTGAGTTCTTAAGAAGCTTACATTCCGGGGAAATGAGGGAGGAGGGAGCACATATATTTAATGAAAAGATAGAGAAGTACTAGTCTCTTTAGTTTCTCATTGATACTTATATTCCTTTCCTATAAAGGAGAAGATATATATTTATTTTTATATCATTGTCTTTCTTGCGCAAAGGTTATTATACTATAGACTTTTGAGCTTTGCTTTTTTATTTAATGAATTGTCCTAGGGGATCCATTGGATTTTAAGTAACATTATTTTAGATGTTCACAGTATGCATCTTCCCACCACCTCTCTAAAAAACAATTAAATCTGTGTGTTTATTAATAATAAGTACTTTTTTAAAAATCTGCATTTTTATTTTTAAAGAAATGCTGCTGTGGAGAAGTAGCAGGAAAATGGTGGAGAGAGATCATGGGTGGGAGGGTCACATAAAGCCTCAAGTGTCAGGCTCAAGTCTAGACACAATCCTATTATGTCTGAGTTTCTCAATCTTTTGTGCGCTATTGAACAGGCAAATTCCTGACGAGAGGTCTGGGACAGAGCCTAGGTGTCATGATGTGTAACAAGCTCTCCAGGTGATTTCTATGTAAGGGCTACATGTCACACCTGAAGAAATCTGGAGTGTAGGTCAGACAATATCACTGAACAGAAGACTTGAAAACCCATGCTTTAGGTAACACTCATAAGTTCAAGGCCCTGGGGAGGTTAGGGCTGAGAACATCCCCCCATCTTCTGCTCAAGAGATAGTGAGGGGCAGGGAGTGCTGCATCTTGAGGAAAGGCAGCTCTTGGCAAGACTCCAGAAATTAAAGCAAGCAAACAAAAAGTTTTCCATGTTTTGAAGAGAGCATTTCCTAGTCAAAATAGCATGGCAGTATTTGTACATACGAGTTTTGACCATTGCAGAAAGTGACCATTAATCAAAAGAATACCTGCTTAGATGAAGTGCTACCATCCTGCTTACTTCTGAGAAATGCTGTTTAATTTACTAAATTATTTCTAGCTTGATGCTCCTTAAATAATTTGTGACTTTAAAATTAAACCCTCTTTTTGGGTGTATGTTTTTTACCTTAATGGTTTTCTAAATTGTTCCTGCCATAAGAAAGGATAAGACTTTCTAAACATTTTATTAGTAACTATAAATAGGACAGTTGTTAACCTCTGTTTTAGGGTGGTTTAAAAAGAAGTGCAAATTTTGTATTTTATTGTTTGGCTTTATAACCTTACCTACACTAATAGAGCAGTGTTTCTTAGATTGTTGTAGGAAGCTATAAAAGAATCAGCTCATTCCTCCCAGACCTTCTGAATCTGAATCTATAGGGTCTAGAGCCTTGGTACCTGCAATTAAACAGTCTACCCCAGATGGTTCTAATAAACACCAAAATTTTAAAAAGAACATTTGAATATTCACCCTCATGACTCATAGTCTGTATGTTCAGTAAAAGTAAATATTAACTTCTTATTTTTTAGAAAAATATAAGTAGCACGAAGAGTGTTAATTTTTTTTTTTTTCTGAATTATCTTGTGAACTGTCTTTGGAGCATACACGGTATTAGAAACTGCTGCTTTACACCATGTTGATTTTCCTCTCTATTCAAATAATTACTTCTCTTACTAATTCTTTTATATTGATTGTAGACTAAAACCCATACTTCATTTACCAACCCAAGATTGTATTAAAAGCTAGTGACTCAGCTTTTCTAGTCTCTGATTTTTCTAAATTTCAGTGGAATCACTATTCTTCATGAAGTTTACTTTTTTTTTTTTTAGTTTAATAATCTTTTTTTAATGGGAGTCACATGGCCGGCGGGCAGAGTGCACTGACCTGGGCCCCTTTTTTATTAATTCTATTTAAAAATCTGTTTTTTAAAACATTCATGAAGTCTTTATTGGACTCTTCACACTTGCGTTTTATGTCATCTTACTCTTAGGTCTTCCAGACCCTAATAGTGCTTTTTCATAAGATTAAAAAATGGGCTTATGTTGAAGTGTTACCTTCTTGGGTTGTTTGACCAGAAATTTAACATTCTTTTTTCCTTCTCACAGAATGGAGAGAGACCATCTCATGAAGTACAAATAATAAAAAATATGCCCCAGATGGCAAACTTTGTATACAACATGTACATGCATTTGATACAGACTACACATCATTATCATCAGGTGAGTTTCTCAAAACTGACTTTTATTTTTCTTGCTGTAGAAATGATTTCCTTTTTATCAGAATAAATCTTTAAAGTACCTAATTCCTTGTGGGAAATGAACTAAAGTAGGCTGTTATTATTTATATGACATTTGTATTTTTTAAAGCATCTTTATATAGGTAGAATTCATACATATGTTAAAGTTCACAAACTTAAAATGTAGAATTTTTTATGTTCTGGCATAGGTATTTACTTGTGGAGCCATTAGCACAGTCAAGATAAAAAACATATCCATTATCCCCAAGAGTTTTGCTTTGTGCTTGTTTGTAATCCCTCCTTTTTGTTTTTCACTAGTCCCCTTTTTACCTTTCCTAGGCAGCCAAGGATCTGCTTTCTGTCATGATAGGTTTCTTTCCATTTTCTGGATATTTATATAAATGGAATCATACAGTATTTTTTTTAACTTTGTCTGCTATTGTTTATACAAGCCTTTGCACTTAATCTTGGATAGATACCTAAGAGTGCAATGTCTGGATTATATGTTAAGGATGTGTTTAACTTTCTAAGAAACTGCCAACCTGTTTTCAAAGTGGTGTACCACTTTACACTCCCACCAGCAGTTTGAGAGTTCTAGTTGCTATACATCCTCATCCTTACTTGATATGGTAGGTCTGTTTTAAATTTTGACAGTTCTAATATATATACAGTGGTCTCAGTGTGGTTTTAATTTTCATTTCCCTAAGGACTAATGATGTTGAGCAACTTTTCATATGGACATTTGCCATCTGTATATCTTTAGGGATGTGTCTGCTCTGGTTTCTTGCTCATTTTTTTTTATTTGGTTGTATGTTTTATTAAGTTTCAAGAGGTTTTTTTTAATTTTTAATTTTTTAAATTTTTTTATTGAGATGGTGTCTTGCTTTGTCGCCAGGCTGGAGTGCAGTGGCGTGATCTCAGCTCACTGCGATCTTCACCTCCCAAATTCAAGCAATTCTCCTGCCTCAGCCTCTAAGTAGCTGGGATTACAGGAGTATGCCACCACACCCAAATAATTTTTGCATTTTTAGTAGAGGCGGGGTTTCATCACATGGGCAAGGATGGTCTCAATCTCCTGACCTTGTGATCCACCCACCTTGGCCTCCCAAAGTGCTGAGATTACAGGCATGAGCCACTGTGCCTCACCTCAAGAGGTTTTTATTTATTCTGGTTACAAGTCCTTTATCAGATATGTATTTTACAAATATTTTCTCCCACTCTGGCTTATTTATTTTGTAAGTATCTTAGCAAAAGTTTTAAATTTTGATAAAGTTCAGTATATCAAATTGTTCTTTGATGATTCATGCTTTTTATGTCCTAAAAATACTCAGCCTAACTCAGAGTTAAAAGGTTTTTTCTAGAAGTTGTATGGTTTTAGGTTGGATACTTAGGTAGGATACATTTTGAGTTAATTTTTTATGTGATACAGGTAGGATTGAGTTTTATTCATTTGCCTGTGGATATCCAGTTGTTTCAGCACCATTTCCCTAATCAGTTATTGTTTTCTTTGTTGAATTGCTTGTTATCTTAGTCAAAATATCAACTGACCATATATGCGAGAGTCTAATTCTGAGCTTTCTATTCTATTCCCTTGTTTTGTGTATCTGTCCCTTTGCCATGACCATACTACCTTGCTTACGGTAGCTTTACAGTCAATCTGGAAATTAGATAACATAAGTCCTTTAGCTTTGTTCTTCTTTCTCAAAATTGTTGTAGCTATCCTAGTTCCTTCACTTTTCTATATATATTTTAGAATCAGCAGGTCAGTTTCTACCCGCAAAAAGCATGCTATGGTTTTTAAAAGCATATTTTGAAGGGTAGGATTGTTTAGGATCCATTTAGGACAATTAACATCTTCACAATATTGAGTCTTCCTTTCCATGAATAAGATCTCTCATTTATTTAGATCATCATTGAATTCTCATCATGATTTTGTAGTTTTCAGCATACAAACCTTACACATATTTTGTTAACATTTTGCTCAGTAGTTTTCTTTCTTTTCTTTTCTTTTCTTTTCTTTTTTTTTTTTTTTTTTTGCTTCTTTTTTTGCATGGTAGTTTTTTTTTTTATTGTACTCTAGGTTCTGGGGAACATGTGCAGATCATGCAGGGTTGTTGCACAGGTACATACATGGCAGGGTGATTTGCTGCCTCCATCTCCCCATCATCTATATCTGGCATTTCTCCCCACGTTATCCTTCCCCACCCCATGATGTTCCTACCTTACCCCCCGCCACTAACTGACCCCAGTGTGTGGTGCTCCCCTCCCTGTGTGCACATGTTCTCATTGTTCAACACCTCCCTATAAGTGAGAGTGTGTGGTATTTGATTTCTGTTCTTGTGTCAGTTTGCTAAGAATGATAGTTTCCAGCTTCATCCATGTCCCTACAAAGGACATGAACCCATCGTTTTTTATGGCTGTGTAGTATTCCATGGTATATATGTGCCACATTTTCTTTGTCCAGTCTATCATTGTTGGGCATTTGGGTTGGTTCCAAGTCTTTGCTATTGTAAACAGTGCTGTGATGAATATAACATGTGCATGTGTCTTTATAATAGAACGATTTATAATCCTTTGGGCATATACCCAGTAATAGGATTGCTGGGTCAAATAGAATTTCTATTTCTAGATCCTTGAGGAATTGCCACACTGTCTTCTATAATAGTTGAACTAATTTATACTCCCACCAACAGTGTAAAAGTGCTTCTGTTTCTCCACAACCTCTCCAGCATCTGTTGTCTCCAGATTTTTTAATGATCACCATTCTAACTGGCATGAGATGATATCTCAATGTGGTTTCGATTTGCATTTCTCTAATGACCAGTGATGATGAGCATTTTTTCATATGTTTGTTGGTCTCATATATGTTTTCTTTTGAAAAGTGTCTTTTCATATCCTTCGCCCACTTTTGAATGGGTTGGTTTGTTTGTCTGTTTCTTGTAAATCTGTTTTAGTTCTTTGTAGATTCTGGATACCCTTTGTCAGATGGGTAGCTTGCAGAAATTTTTTCCCATTCTGTCAGTTGCCGGTTTACTCTGATTGTTTCTTTTGCTGTGCAGAAGCTCTGAAGTTTAATTAGATCCCGTTTGTCTATTTTGGCTTTTGTTGCCATTGCTTTTAGTGTTTTAGTCATGAAGTTCTTGCCTATGCCTATGTCCTGAATGGTTCTGCCTATGTTTTCTTCCAGGCTTTTTATGGTGTTAGGTCTTATGTTTAAGTCTTTAATCCATCTGGAGTTAATTTTAGTGTAAGGTGTCAGGAAGGGGTCCAGTTTCTGCTTTCTGCACATTGCCAGCCAGTTTTCTGAACACCGTTTATTAAACAGGGAATCCTTTCCCCATGGCTTGTTTTTTTTTTTGGGTTTGTCAAAGATCAGATGGTTGTAGATGAGTAGCATTACTTCCAAGGCCTCTGTTCTGTTCCATTGGTCTATGTCTCTGTTTTGGTACCAGTACCAGTGCATGGTACTTTTTAAAAATTTTCAAGGCCAGGCATGGTGTCTCACACCTGTAATCTCAGCACTTTGCAAGACCAAGGCAGGTGGATCACCTGCTGGTAGTATATGTCTGTAATCCCAGCTACTTGGCAGGCCAAGGCAGGAAAATTGCATGAACCCAGGAGACAGAGGTTGCAGTGAGCCAAGATTGCATCACTGTACTCCAACCTGGGCGACACAGCAAGACTCTGTCAGTTAATAGTCAGTCAGTCAGTCAGTCAATTCAGTTTCCATCACTGTAAGCAGAGTCCCTGATGAGAAAATCACTAGACTGCCATGGGGCAAAGGGCAGGCTAAGCACATAGAGTTGCTTTAGTTTTCGGGTTGAATGGGACAGAAACCTTGTTCCTTGCTGCTCCCTCCTCCCATGGCGTTGTCTCAAGGCTGGGCTCCTCTTTACCTCCCGCAGGGCTCTTTTTTTGTTTTTGTTTTTTTTTTTTTGGAGACAGAATCTTGCTGTGTTGTCCAGGCTGGAGGACAGTGGTGCACTCTTTGCTCAGTGTAACCTTCACCTGTCAGGTTCAAGCGATTCTCCTGCCTCAGCCTCCTGAGTAGCTGGGATTACAGGTGCCCGCCACCACACTCAGCTAAATTTTGTATTTTTAGTAGAGACAGAGTTTCATCATGTTGGCCAGGCTGGTCTCGAACTTCTGATCCACCTGCATCAGCCTCTCAAAGTGCGGGGATTACCAGCATGAGCCACTGCACCCGGCTCACAGGGCTCTTTAATCAAAGTTGACTCTTGAGTTGGTTTTATAAATCAGTCCTAATCAGTCACTGTTTTTTGCAGAAATGTTTACGGCAAAGTCTGTTGCTTAAAAATGTAATAGCTTTTCATGGTTGTTATTCTCTCTGAAGATTTTATATGTATTTTGATCATCAATATAGGACATCTTTGTAGGCATATTCCTAGACCATTGTCATCAGAGGTGTTACATCTGTGGTATAAAATGGCCAGCACTGTTTCGGAGAACTCTAGAATAATAATGTGAGAGGTTAGCTTTATAAACTGTTTTTCATATTGGTGTTGTCTTTTTTTTTTTTAATTAGACTTTTTTGCAACTACCACCTGCTATGGTAGAAGAAGGTGAGGAAGTTCAAAATCAGGAAACAGAATTCGAAACAGAAGAAGAGGCCATGACTGTTCAAGCTGACATCATACCCAGTCCGACAGACACCAGCTGCAGTCAAGAAACTCCAGCCTTTCAAACTGACACCACTTCTAATCAGACTGAGACCACCCCCAGTGAGACAGGAGCCAGTTCCAATCCAAAAGCTGTCTCTGCTTTATCTGAGACTCCCACTACTGTGGCAGGAGCTGTACCTGCACCGGCAGAGGCTAACATGCCTCAGGATGCCACATCTGCCTCAGCAGAGACCAAGTAGCCAAACTGTAGCCCTTCTAAAGAAGGACATGTCATTCAAAAAGTCTGAGTAAAGTTATTTTTTGTATTTTACATTTGCTTCTGCCATTTTACTGTCACTAATTAATGTTCAGTACATTTGTTTACTGATTTTGGTGTATTGAATATATATTTGTTTACTGATTTTGGTGTATTGAATATATTTTTTTAAATTATATGTGTACTAACAATTCTAGTTTCATTTGTTCAATCAGAAGAGCAAATAACCATTCCTTTGATGTTTTGATCACTAAGTGAATATATTTGTAATCATATCTACATTAAAATAATTTTCTATAGAATATATAATATATACTTGACATTTTTAGTGAAATTCTCTAAAGAAGAGGACAGAATACACTGAACTTAACCATGAATACCCTTAAGTGTCCAAATTGGGAAGGAACTTGTTTCTTTTGTTATATTATCAAATGCTTAAATCCTGTTTTCTTTTTTCTTACCTTCATTGTCTTTATGTAAAGATATTAATAGCAGTAAGGTATAGGTTTCTCCAGTTTATCAGAGTGGTTACATGCATTTTCTTCTCTCAAATCTTAGGATGCCTTAGAATTACCCAAGATGTCTGTTTATTCTTGAGACACACCTCAGACCAAAAGAGTCAGAATCTCAGGATTAGAGCCCAAGAATCTATATTCTAGGAGGTTCCCCACACCACCAATTGTTTGGGTTGCTGGCAGTGTGGCATCAGCCAAGGGTGGTGAGGTTGAGCCAAGATTTGTCATCAGCTAAATAGGAAGACTCTGCCAAATCAATCTGGGCAAGAAGCAGGATCCTGAATCTGGGCAATGAGAGTCAGAGAACTTAACGCCTGTGTGCAGGGTAGAATTCTCCCATGGCAGAGATTCTGAGTTTTTCTGCTTTATTTTTCTTAGGATAACCAGCCACAAGGAGACCTTTAGGTAAAATGTGGTTCTAATATGGGAAGGCAGAGGTACCTAGGACATCGCTGCTCAAGTGTGATTTGTGAACCAACAGCATCAACGTCGTACTGAAGTTTGTTATTTATAGAAAAGCAGAAGTTTGGGCTCTGCCCCAAACCTATTAAATCTAAATCTGCATTGCAACAAAGTCCCCAGGTAATTCATATGCACTTTGTTGTTTGACAAGCACTGTACTAAGATTACTGCGTAGTCTTCACATGAATGAGGCTATAATGGTAGAATTACCAGTGAATGTGACTAATGTTTTCTGACAAGAGACCTCTGCTTATAAGGTCCCTGGGCATGGTGCCCAGAACTGAGAAAAAAAAATGGTTTTGTGACTGTGTAGAGGGGAAGATTGCCCACTAGTTCTCTCTTTCCCATTTTGATCATCTGCTAGAGTATCTAAAGGGGAGCATTTCCCCAAAATATCCCCTCTAGTGCATCTACCTGTGGGCCTGGCCATGTCCAAGAAATCTTTGAAGAAACAAGCAAGAATTGTACGCTACTATTGAAATCCTTCTGGTCCTGACATTTTGAAGGAATGATTGCTTCATAAGGAAATTAAACCCAGAAAGTCAAGTCAGTTATATTTTTGAGTAACTAGTATTTGCTCAACTGTACCAGGTTGTGGTGAATATGGTCCAGACTCTCATTTTACGATGTGTCCTACTGTATCAGGCCACGTGTGTCAATGTCAGTTGAGGAGGGGGAGATGAAAGTGATGAGATAATGAGAGGAGTCAAATACAAAGATGTGATACTAGGAAACCCAGGTCTATTTGTTATCAGAGTAAGGATCCAACCAGATAGCCTGTTACGTAATTTCTCTGATAAAAGATTTTGAAAGCAGGTGCTGGGGGCATAATAGCACTCATAGAATTATTTTCATTTGTAAATATATGGTATCAGGCCAAGCAAGGGAAAGAAGCTTTAACTGTGTTACCGTCTTTCCTGGAAAAGACAAATTTTTCTCTCTACCCTTAGGGAATATAAGATATGATACCTGCAACCAAAATAAGTGGACTGTTAAGCTGCTCTCTTCGTAACTATTTTCTAAGCACTGTATATCAATCACTCTTGCCTAGCTGAGTGATCATACTTTTTCCTTTGCTGCTTGATTTTTCTGTCACACTGAAAAGCAAATTTAGGTAGAAGATGGGTAAGTCCTTTGCCCTTGTCAAAAGAATTAAAAAGGGGTGAGGCGGTGGGATTTGTGTTCTTTTAAACTGTTTATTCATTGGAAAGGCAAGTGAGTTGCAGTTGACTGTAGAATCTTGGAAGTTTTGAAGGAATTTAAGAGCTCTACTTACTTTAAACAATGAGGAAACAACCAGAGAGACTTAAGCACGGTGGCAACTGTGGAAGACTGGGGTAGAAGCCAAGTCTACAGTCCTACGGCAGCGCTTTATTTTTTTCAATCAAGCACACGTGAGGGATTGCTTAATAAATTCAGGAGTTTTCTATATAATTTGAGATTACTACAGATACAGGTATTCTAGCTATTTGACTATTTTATATTAGTGTTCCCATTGCTCTTCATCCTATTTTTCATATCTAAATATGTCATGATTTTAGAATCTCTTTTTAAAGAAAACCAAAAAGATGCATGCCATAAAGAATTATCATGAAATGAAGCAATTCAAGTATTTAGAATTTCTTTCTTCTTTTTTTTTCCCCCAAAATGCTGAGCTAAGACAGTTTATTGCCAACAGTTGAGAATAAATAGCTCTGTTGATTAGGCAAATGAATGAGAAGCTCTAAACATTATCAAGACTCCTGAAGTTGGTGTAATAAAAATTGAGATGTTTTGCTAGATGCTGAGAGAAAAGGCACAAATGGGCCATTTGTGCTCCTGTAAACAAATGAAATTTTGTAATGATCAGTAGACAGCATGATATTGTAAAACAGACTTTGGACTCATCCAGACCTGGCTGAGAATTTTACCTAATTTGCTTATCAGCATTTGGTTTGACCTTAGACAAATTTTACAACCTCCCTAAGCCCATTTTATCTATAAATAGCAGGGAAAGGATCTGTTTGGATTTGGGGAGGGGAGTTGTTCTAGATACTTAGAAAATACCAGTTTCTCTTTCTGTTTTCTTCAAAGCTTTGTTGGCAATGTAGGATATTGCCAACTAATCCTTTGACTTGAGTCCTTAACCATGCCCCAATCCAGGGAGCATGAAATATGATCAAGAAGGGGACACCTAGTGGCAGTTGACCTTTGAGGATCTGTCTAGGATCAGGTCTGCTGATTTGGAACCCCTGAATCAATACATCATAACATCGAGGATGATCTCTGCCAAAATTAAAATTCTGGCAGAACAGTATAAGCAGAAGGAAGACACTGGGTCTTTCTGAAATATGGAGCTGATAACTTCTATCAATTCTGAATTCTCTACTGTCCCACCCCCAAATCATCTATATTGTTGCATGTACTTAGCTTTCTGCCTTGAATTGCTGTTTCCTTTTTCTATTGCACTCAGATGGTATTTTTAGAGATGTTTCTTCAATCAAAACAAGATAAAAAAAAAAAATAGTGACCCTTTTGCATAAACCAGAAGAGCAGTGCCTTGCTTCCTTTGAGAAATGCTTGGCAGTTAGCCTGCGTAATTATTTAGCAATCATGTTAATAGATGTTTAAGAATAATGGAACTGGAGCTGTACTGAGCCAAGGATGGAAATGAAGACATGTGAGACTATTTTTTCTTCATCTACTGATACTCTTCAGTTACAAGGATTTAATTTAAAAGGGTTTTAATTAAATGGGATCCAGAAGCTTTGGATGCTCTAGTTTCTCTTCTTAGAGACAAACCCCAACTCCGTTTCCTGGAGCTTGACTCAGCATGCAGCATGGTACTCCTGACTGATAGTGTGCCAGCTTTATTCACTTATCTCTCTACCTTTTGGCTAACATTTATGCTGGCTGACATTTTGAGCTTACGTACAAAGATGGCCGATACCATTTTTTTTCAACATATATTACAGAAAATACTACTCTTGAAAAAATACTCTGAGAAATATGTTGTATGGTCAGATAAGTTTGGGAAACACAATGAATTATTGTTTCCTCTTTGCAGAATCACAGGGTACTGTGAGCTAATTAATGGCTCTCAGATGTCCCACTGGAAAGAATCATGTTTAGCTTTGTTTAACCTAGCACTTCCCAAACTTGCTACGGTAGAAAGCTTTTTAAAAATAAGATACCTTAGGTAGCTATTTCCTTAGAACACAGTTTGGGAACCAGTATCTTTACATCGGTCAGAACTGTGACTCTCCCTTTAAAAATAAGCCCAAATACATTTATTTTCTTACCAGGTAACCAGAGGCTGAAGTAACACAGCTGAGGAGGAAACCAGAAGTGAAGTGATTTGTACAAAATGTTATAGTGTAATTTATTGACTGTCATGTGGTATTAATAGCAACATCCTGAAAATGCAAATGAATAAAAGTTTGGTCAATGTACCATGACATTCCTTCATGTGAGCCTCCTAGGAAAAGGTCACTGAGCATTCTCTGTTTACATTTTAATTTTAGACTCCAGAATTTCACACTAAGTTTTTCTTCTCATTTCTTATGCAGTAAAAGAAGAGTTCATATTTCCAATGTGTCTTGCTTTTTGTTCTTTAATTTTTGTTTCCTTAAAAAGTTTAAATTCCAAAAAGAGAAAAGAATTACTTAGCATAAGTAGAGGTGGTCTGGAAATAATAAAAGAAAATTAAGGCAAATGTAAAACATAAAGACAGTTTCTTCTCTTAAGAATGTTTAACACACAAGGACCCCAGAAATTACCTTGCATGAAACATATTGAATTCTTTCTAGATTTCCAGAAATGACTGTCCCCACAATCCTCTTCCCCTCCACCTTTAACATTGTGCACTCTCTTTATTATGCTTATCTCTGTGTTGTAATCTAAGTTCAGGAACCTCAAAGGTATCTGCTTCTCTTTGAAAGATGCCTGTTGTAACATAAAAAGCTCTTTTGAGAAGCTGAATTTGTTGACATTTAAAAAAAAAAAACAGTTCTGGATGGGAAGTGAACCTTTTCTACTTTAGTTCACTGGTTCATTTGGGCCATTTTTGATTGGTTGGTTGGTTAGTTTTTTCCTTCTGGTTTGTAGTTCGGTTGTCCATGAAGTGAACTAAAAGTGATTACTGTGTTACTGTACTTTCATTTCATTTTTGCTTCCAGTGCTAGTTCTAATTTCAGACTGCCACGAGAATAGGAGGGGAATAAGGGCAAACCTCGTTAATTTCTATTACCATTTTGTTGATTGACTACTTTTCACAAAGTGAATTGAGTTTAATAAAAATGTTGAAGATGTTTATGAAACTAATATTTATATATTAATAGGCTATTGGATGCCAACTCTGTGCCAGGCAGCAATGCCAAAAGCAACTCTAGTACTTTATAGGTGAGAACATCAAGGCATTGGGTGATTTGCCTAGGACACCACAGTTAATTGAACTGAGACTAGAACCATCATATGACGTTTAGGCAAATTCCTTACCATGCTGCTCTTTAAACTTCTTTGCTTGAGACAAATTAAAGAAGGAAACAACACCAATTGTGCATGAGTAAGACAAGCCTACTAAAGAATTTCTCTATGGTCAATATACCAGAGAGACTAGGTTGCCAAAATCAGGATAGGAAATACAAGGTCTCTAAAAAGAATGTCCCAGTGTTTACAATATTTAATCTTACAGGTGAAAGACAAATTAGTATTTGTTTTGGAATGAGAAACACATAATAGGAAGGGACTCTAGTAGGTGATACTGTATGTCTAAAAATGCTAATTATCCTAAAGCTGTTTTACATTTAAGCAGAAGGAAAACATGTTAAGTTATAATAGTTTTAAAAGTGTGATTGGCCGGGCGTGGTGGCTCACGCCTGTAATCTCAGCACTTTGGGAGGCCAAGGAGGGTGGATCACAAGGTTAGGAAATTGAGACCATCCTGGCTAACACTGTGAAACCCTGTCTCTACTAAAAATATAAAACGTCACCTGGGCATAGTGGCACATGCCTGTAGTCCCAGCTATTCAGGAGGCTGAGGCAGGAGAATCGCTTGAACCTGGGAGGCAGAAGTTTCAGTGAGCTAAGATCATGCCACTGCACTCCAGCCTGGGCAACAGAGCGAGACTCTGTCTCAGAAATAGAAGACAAAAAAAACAAGTGTGACTTCTGAGTGTGTTACCTCGACTCTTAGCTTCTCAGGAAAAGTAACTGGGACTTGTCTGCTTCTGTTGCCTTTGCCTTTTAATCCCTAGCCACAGTGCATGAGCACATCTCCATCCACGTTCGCCAGGCTAATGTCCAGATTGATAATCCCTGCTCAGACCTCTGCTGCCTGGAAGAAGGCATCCAGCCTGATGGCCAGATACCAAGTGACAAGACCACTGGGGGAGATGACTTCTTTGACATCTTCAGTGAGACAGGTGGTGGCAAGTAAATGCCCAGGGCAGTGTTTGAAGACCTGGAGCCCATATTCATTGACAGAGTTCACATTGCCATCTACCACCAGCTCTTCCACCTTGAGCAGCTCATACAGACAAGGAAGATGCTGCCAATAAATATGTCCAAGGGCACTATGCCATTGGCAAGGATATCACTGGCTTCATGTTGGACCAAATTCTCAAACTGGCCAACCAGTGCACAAGTCTTTAGGGCTTCTTGGTTTTCCACAGCTTTGTGGGGGGAACTTGTTCTGGGTTCACCTCCCTGCTGATAGAATGTCTCTCTGTTCATTATGGCAAGAAGTCCAAGCTGGAACTCATTTATTCAGCTTTCCACAGCTATAGTTGAGCCCTATAACTCCATCCTCACTACCCACACCACCTTGGAGTGCTCTTAGTGTGCCTTTGTGGTAGACATCTGCCATAGAAACCTCAATATTGAGTGCCCAACCTACACTAACTTTAACTGCCTTATTCAGATTATGCCCTCTATCACTGCTTCCCTCAGAGTCGATGGCTCCCTGAATGGTCATCTGACAGAATTCCAGACCAGCTTGGTGCCTATCCCCACGTCCACTTTTTTCTGGCCACATATGCCCCTGTTATCTTTGCTAAGAAAGGCTATCACGAACAGCTTTCTGTAGCAGAGATCACCAATGCTTGATTTGAGCCAGCCAACCAGGTGATGAAATGTGACCCTCACCGTAGCAAATGATGGCTTCCTGCCTGTTGCATTGTGGTATCATCCCAAAGATGTCAATGCTGCCGTTACCACCATCAAGACCCTGGACTGGTGTCCTACTGGTTTCAAGGTTGGCATTAATTACCAGCTTCCCATGGTGGTACCCGGTGACCTGGCCAAGGTACAGAGAGCTGTGTGCGTGCTAAGCAATACCACAGTCCTTGCTGAGGCCTGGGCTCACTTGGACCATAAGTTTTGACCTGGTGTATGCCAACCATGCCTTTGTTCACCAGTACATTAGTGAGGGAGTAGAAGAGTTTTCTGAGGCCCATGAGGACATGGCTGCCCTTGAGGAGGTTTATGAGGAGGTTGGTATAGATTCTGTTAAAGGAGAGGGAGAGGAAGAAGGAGAGATATTAACTATCCATTCCTTCAGCCCTGCAACATATCTCACTCCCAGAATTTAAGCTTCAACATTAGTTGACAGGCATTAAAGCTTTCTGGTTAGATTGTTTTCACTCAGTGGAGATCAATGTTCCACATATACCTGTAAGATTTTTCCATCATGTCTCAGTGCCTTTATAGCAGATTAAAGGTATCAGCTATGAAGAGTTCCTTGATTAGCAGCATGTGGCAATGAAGCAGGACATACTATGTATCTGTAGGCATTTTAGGATCCTGAAGAATACATTTGATACATTTTGTGACATACACATTTATTTTTTTAAAAAACAAAGACAATAGGAGAGCGTCTTTTTTCTAGTCCAGCCAAAGTTTTGTCAATTTATTTGTCTTTCTAAAAAGACCAACTTTTCATTTTGTTGGTCTGTATTGTTTTTTAGTCTTAATTTCATTTATTTCTGCTCTAACCTTTATTATTTCTTCTTCTAATTTTGGGTTTGGCTTGTTCTAGCTTTTCTAATTCCTTGAGGTGCATAATTGGGTTATTTATTTGAAGTCTTTATACTTTTTTGATACAGGTGTTGATTGCTATAAGCTTCCCTCTTAGTACTACTTCAGCTATATCCCATAGATTTTGGTGTGTTTTATTTCCATTTCCATTTGTTTCAAGACATTTTAAATTTCCTTCTTCAAGTCTTTATTGACCCATGGGTCATTGGAGGGCATGTTGTTTAGTTTCCATGTGTTTGAGAAGTTTCTGAAGTTCCTCTTGTTATTAATGTTTAGTTTTATTCCATTGTGGTCAGAAAAGATATTTGATATGAATTCTATTTTTTTTAATTTGTTCAACGTTGTTTTGTGCCATAAGATGTAGTCTATTCTAAATAATGTTCCATGAAAAGAATGTATATCCTGCAGCAATTGGGTGAAATGTTCTGTAAATGTCAGTTAGGCCTATTAGGTCTAATGTATAGTTTAACTCTACTCTGGTGTTTTTTGTTGATTTTCTGTCTACATAATCTGTCCATTACTGAGAGTGGAATGTTAAAGTCCCCTTTCATTATTGAATTGCAGTCTGTTTCTCCCTTCATTCTCCCTTCAAATCTGTTAATGTTTGCTTTATATGCTTGAGAGCTTTGGTGTTTGTTGCATAGATATTTATAATTGTTATATCCTCTTGCTGAATTAACCCCTTAATCATTAGTGACCTTCTGTGTCTTTTTTTTACAGTCTTTGATTTGTAGTCTATTTTGTCTGATATAAATATAGCTACTCCCTTTTTTATTGTTTCTAGTTGCATGAAATATCTTTTTCCACTCTTTCACTTTCAATCTAAATGTGTCTTTGTAGGTGAAGTGGTTTTCTTGGTAAACAGCATATGGTTGGGGCTTCTTTGTCCATTCAGACACTCCTTAGCTTTTAATTGAAGAATTTTGTCCATTAACATTTTTTATCATTATTGATATATAAGGACTTACTACTGTTGTCTATTTTCTGACTGTTTTGTAACTTCTGGCCTGTATGCTTTCCATTGAGAAGTTTGTTGCCAGATGCATTGGAGCTCCTTGATATGTTACTTGCTTCCTTTCTCTTGCTACTTTTATGATTCTGTCTTTGTCCTTGACCTTTGAGAGTTTGATTATTATATGCCTTGGGGTACTCTTATTTGTTCAAATATGTTTGATGTTCTCCAGCCTTCCTGTACTTGGATATTTATATCTTTCTCAAGTTTTTGCAAGTTTTGTTATTTATTTGAATAAGCTTTCTACCCTTTTCTCTTGCTCAATTCCCTCTTGAACACCAAAATTCTTAGATTTGACCTTTTGAGGTAATTTTCCATAGTTTATAGGTGATCTTTATTACTTTTCATTCATTTTTCATTTGTCTCCTCTGACTGTGTGTTTTCAAATAGCCTGTCTTCCATCTGATTCTTTCCTCCACTTGATCCATTTTGCTGTTGAGAACATCTAACGAACTGTCCAATTTAGCAATATTTCTCAGTTTGAAAAATTTCTATGTGATTTTTTGTGTTACTTCAGCCTCTTCATTGAATTTTTCTGATAAATTTCTGAATTGCTTTTGTGTGTTAGCTTAGAAATCACTGAGTTTCCTTAAACCACTATTTTGAGTTCTTCTTCAAAAAGTTCATTTATTGCCTTTTTGTTAGGGTCGGTCACTGATTCCTTGCTTTGTTTGTTTGGGAAGATCATAGTTCCCTTTTTGCTGCTGTTTCTTGTGGATGTACATCTATGTCTTTGCATTGAAAGATTAGTTATCTATTCCTTCTCTGCCTAACTTGTTTTGGTGTTTATTGAATGTATTTGGGTACAGATTCTTTGCCACCAGGTCACTGCCCACTTTTCAGCTGTACGTAGTGACTTAAGCCCGGATTTCACCTTGGCTCTAGTAAACACTTGGAGCACAGCTCTTCCTGAATGGGAGAGATTCCAAAAGGAATGTCCTGGCTGTGTAGGAAGGTTGGCTAGGGGTTTTGCTCAGGGAATCTGTGGGACGGATCTCCTACAGCATGGTGCTGCTGAGCAGCCACTCTGATTTGGCATCTCCTTTGGCAGAGTTACAGAGCACAATTTCCAGGGCTGGGTATGGTAATCCCATCTTCCCCCTTTGTCTCTGCCTGTCCTCAGGGATATTTCTCTCTTCAGGCACTCAAGATGTTCCCTGCAAATTAAGAGAGGGACAGGTCCCCTGCCAGGAAACCCAACATCATAAGAAAACTGGTTGTCCACATCGATCTCACTTTCTCCACCATAGAAACAAATGAGTTGGGCGGGAAATTTTCTGTGGACTTGCTGCCCAGAAGAAAGGGGAGTCTTACTCTCTTACAATCTTCTCAGTGTTTTTCCACTCCTCTGTGGCCCCAAGAACTATCTCTCTTCATATTTGAGTTCTAAAATATTTCTTGTGATAATCTTAGTGCATATTTGTTTTTGGTTTTCTACAAAAGGGAATAAAAACAGCTTGCTTCTACACTGCCACTTTGAAACCAGAAGTCAGCCTGGATGATCTCTAAGGTCCTATCTTCTATCACAATTAGCTTTGCCTGTTTTTTATCTTTACATAAATTGAATCATACACAATGTACTTGTTGTGTTTGCCTTCTTCAATACATTTCTCTGAATGATGTGAAGTAGGGTTCAGCAGATCAACCAAGTACTATTTATTCAAAAGGCCATCCGGCCTGGCACGGTGGCTCATGCCTGTAATCCCAGCGCTTTGGGAGGCTGAGGCGGGTGGATCACCTGAGGTTGGGAGTTCAAGATCAGCCTGACCAACATGGAGAAACCCTGTCTCTTCCTTACAAATTCTATCCAGCACAGCCTTCCCAAGCTTCTGTCTCTTAAATTCAGTGGGACTGCTGGGCTTCTACTTAGTTTCTCCCTAAGTAAAGGCAAACAGTGCTGCTCTTCAAAAATTGCCTCTAGGCAAAAGCCAGGGCAATCACAGTGCTAACCTTGTTCCTTTTCTTTCTCTCCAGGATCACAGAACTATGCAGTCTTTTGTTCAATGTCTATAGTGGCTTCATGTATTTTGTCCAGCTTTAATTGATTATAGTGGGATGAACAGAAGCAGAAGTTGACATTGTTTTTTGCAAATATGAAATTAACCTTATAATCCTAATCTTTTTTATAAATACTATATTACATTTGCTAGTATTTTGTTTAGAATTCTTGCATTTATGAGAAAGATTGGTCTATTTTACCTTACTTGTCAGGTTAGATATCAACATTAGAGTGACTTCACAAATTGAATTGGAAAGTACTTTTTTTTTTTCTTTGAGACAGGGTCTCATTCTGTGGCCCAAGCTGTAGAACAGTGGTGAAATTTTGGCTTACTGCAACCTCTACCTCATGGGCTTAGGTGATCCTCCCACATTAGCTTCCCAAGTAGCTGGGACTACAGGCGCACACCAACATGCCTGGTTAATTTTTGTATCTTTTGTAGAGACAGGGTTTCACCATGTTGCCCAGGCTGGTCTCGAACTCCTGGGCTCGAGTAGTCTGCCTGCCTCGGCCTGCCAAAGTCCAAAGTGCTAGGATTATAGGCAGAAGGGTTTTGTTGTTGTTTTGTTTTGTTTTGTTTTGAGTACTCTATTTTTATTCACTGGAAGTGTTTTTTATAAAATTGATAATATTTCTTCTTTAAACACTTGGAAAAATTCAACAGTGAAGCAAGCTAAGGCTAGATTTCTTTGTGGGAAGATTTTAAATTTCAGATTCAATGTATTTAATAATGTAAGACTACACTATTTCTTCTTGTGTTGGTTTTGGTAAGTTGTGTTATCCTAGGAACTTTTCCATTATAAAGCTGAATTTTCAGATGTATATTGGCAAACGTAATGTATAATATGTTCATAGCACAGTGTTAGCTATATCCTACACATCCTGTATCACATTTTCATTAACATTCTGTTCAAAATGTTTCCTAATTTCCATTGTGATTTCGTTTTTAGCTTATGTTTTTTCATTTTCACTGAAAATATTTTAGAACATAATGGAGATGATGGTTGCACAACATCGGGAATGCACTAAATGCCACTAAATTGTTCACTTAAAATGAAAAATTTTAAATTTCATGTTATTATTCACTTTAAATTGGTTAATTTTATGTGAGTTTCACCTCAACAAAAATACTTTTTAATAAGTAGATTATTTAATTTCTAAGCATTTTTGTGTTTTTCTTCTTTTTGTTATTAGTTTCTAGCTTTAGCTGGGTGCAGTGGCTCATGCTTATATCCTAGCACTTTGGGAGGCTGAGGTGGCCAGACTGCCTGAGCCCAGGAGTGTGAAATCAGCCTGGGCAACATGGCAAAACTTTGTCTCTGCAAAAAATATAAAAAATTAGCCAGGCATGGTGGCACACACCTGTAGTCCCAGCTACTTGGGAGGCTGAGGTAGGAGGATCACCTGAGTCTAGGGAGGTTGAGGCTGCCGTGAGCCATGATGGTGCCACTGCACTTTAGCCTGGGCAACAGAGGAAGACTGTGTCTCAAAACAAATAAACAAACAACAACAAAAAAAACCCAGCTCTAGCTTCTCCACTGAGGTCAGAGAACCTAGGCTGTATTATGATAATCCTTTTAAACTTATAATGACTTTTACACTACATGTTTCACTAACACTTGAAAAGATCGTGCTGTATATTCTGTAGTACTTAGGTATATATAAAAATTAGGTCAAGCTTGTTAATCATTTTGTTCAAATCCCTTCTATCCCCTCATGTTTTGTGGGGTTTTATTTTTTTGTTTGCTTGTTCTACCAGTTACTGAGAGATGTGTGTTAAAAAAAAAATCTCAGTGTAATTACAGGTTTATTTCTATTTTTAGTTCCATCAAATTTGTCTTGTGTATTTTGAGGCTGTGTTATTAAAACATACAAACAGAATTATACCTTCCTGCTGGATAGACTTTATTATTATTTACCACTGTCTGTCTTTAACTCTCAATATGCTTCTCATTTTAAAATCTAATTTGTCTTATATTAGTATTGCTTCACCAACCTTCTTTTGGTTGCTTTTTGAATGGCATATTTTTTCCACTCTTACATAACCTTTCTGTGTCTTTGTATTTAGGATTATTCTGTTGTAAGCAACATATTGTTAGGCTTGGGATTTGATTGTACTTACTTACAAGCTAATAAGCTATGCATTGCTGGCAGAAGGCATAAGACTCTTGGGTGATATGCAGAAGACTCACTCAGCACCGTAAGTAGCATGAATGTCAGCATGTTTGCTGTGTCAGTTCCTCTTTCTCCCCAAGCCCTTCAGAGGTAAAGTGGAGGGTCCAGCTGAATGCCTGAGTGCTCAGTGGGTTGTGTTATATGAGAAGAATAATGGGCAATGCACCACTTTTATAGCAAGCATAAAGCAAGCCTGCTCTTTGCCCCAGAGGGAGACGTAACCTCATCCCTCAAGGTTACGTGCTACAAACTCAACCCTATAGAGAAATGGCCTGAGAAAAGAGCAGCCTTGTATTGGCAGACCTGGCAAGAGCATGGAGGGGTACTCTATGATTATGAGCTCATTTACTTCACTTTGACATTCTGTCATACTATGCTTCATGTATTTCAAGATTATGTTATTGTATATACACAAATTTAGAATTATATTCCTGGGAGATGAGCCTTTTAATCAATAGCAGATGTCCTTAACTCTAGTAATGCTTTTTGACTTTAAGTGTACTTTGTCTTATATGACAATGTAACTATCCCATTTGTCTTTTGGTTATATTTTTCATGGCATGTTTTTCATCCTCTTGCTTGGTCTTTCTGTTTCTTTATATTTAAGGATTTTTTTTTTTTTTTTTGGTAAACTATATATAATTAGTCAAGCTATCTTTGTCTTTTAATTTTTATATAATTACTGGTATATTTGGACTTACTTTAACTGTTTTATTTCTCCATGTTTTATGTTCCTTTTTCTCATCTTTCTTGCCTTCTTTTGGATATATAAAGGATTTTTTATTATTCCATTTTCTCCAGTCTATTAGTTTGTTAGTGATTCATTCTTTCACCAGTGAGCCTAAAGATTACACCAGGCATTCTTGTCTTATTACAGTCTACTGAGAATATATACTTATTTCACTTCCCAGATGATGCGAAGACATTATAACACAAATACCTTGGCCCCTGCTTTGTGCAATTATTCTTGCATATAAATTTTTCTTCTCCTCTCCTTCTCCTTCTCCTCCTCCTGTTCCTCCTCCTCCTCCTCCTCCTCCTTCTTTTTGTGACAGAGTTTTGCTCTTGTCACCCAGGCTGAAGTGCAGTAATGCAACCCAGCTCACTGCAACCTCTGCCTCCCGGGTTCAAGCAATTCTCCTGCCTCAGTCTCCCAAGTAGCTGGGATTATAGGCGCCCACCACCATGCCCAGCTAGTTTTTTGTATTTAGTAGAGGTGGGGTTTCACCATGTTGGTCAGGCTGGTCTCAAACTCCTGACCTCAGGTGATCCACCCCCCAGCCTCCCAAAGTAATGGAATTACAGGTGTAAGCCACTGTGCCCAGCCAATTTTTCTACCTTCTAATTAAAACATTGTTATTGTTTTACAAGTTAATATTCATTTAGATTCACCCTTTCCATTGCTCTTCATTCCTTCCTACCTCTTTCTGTGCTTCCTTCTGGATAATTTTCTTTCTTTATGAAGAATTAAAACTTTTAAATATTTCCTTCTGTGCAAATGTGCTGCTGACAAATTCTGTCTGGAGATGTCTTTATTTCACCTTTGATTTGAAGGGTATATTCACTATGTATATAAGTCTAGATTGTTAATTTAAGTACTTAAAAATGGTCAGTTTCTTATGCCTCTGTCTCTCATTAGAAAAGTCAGTGCTTAGTCTTTTTCTGCTCCTTTGAAGAAAATGTCTCTTTTCTCTTGTAGCTCTTAAAATCTTTGTGTTTGATTTTTTTTTTTTTTTTTTTTGAGACAGAGTTTTGCTCTGTCTGGAGTGCAGTGGCACAATCTCAGCTCACTGCAACCTTTGCCTCCCTAGTTCAAGTGGTTCTCCTGCCTCAGCCTCCCACCAAATGGCTGGGATTACAGGAGTGTGCCACCACATCTGGCTAACTTTTGTATTTTTAGTAGAGTTGGGGTTCTACCATGTTGCCAGGCTGGTCTCAAACTCCTGGTCTCAAGTGATCTGCCTGCCTTGGCCTCCCAAAGTGCTAGGGTTGCAGGCGTGAGCCACTGCACCTGGCCTTGATTTTTCTCAGTTTGCCTGGAAGGTGCCTAGATGTAGTCTGCGTATTTTCAACTCAGCTGTCTTCCAGCACACCAATCCCTTCTTCAGCTTTGCACTGCTTGCTGTTAAACCCATCTCCTGAGTTCTAATTTTAGTTGTATTTTTCATCTTCATAATTTTCATTCTATTCTCTTTTAACAAATTCCAATTTTTGAGCAAACTTTTGTGATTTTCTTAAGCATATTAATCAGTTATTTTAGTGTGCCCAATTACTCCAGTATCTGGAGTTGTCTGTTGTCTGATTTTTTTTTTTTAGTCTTGTTTCTTGCTATGCCTGGCAGTTTTTTTAGTGAATGCCTAACATTGTACCTGAATCATTGCACAGGCTCTGCATGATGTTTTCTCCCTCCAGAGAGGATTTACCTTCTCTTCCAAGGAGCCAGAGGCAGATCACGCCAATCCAGTTGGGATCATGCTGCCTCCCTGACTGGTTTGCTGTCTCTGAGAAGGTTCATCTAGCTCTGGCTCACCCTACTCCTAAGATGTAAAGAATCCCAGCTAGGGGCCTGGGATATTTTTGAGGTCCTCCTTGACAAGTTCTGAACTTAGGTTTTGTCTCCATAACGTCATGAGGTTGCGTGAAACTCCGCTTTGCCTTTCACCCACTTTCTGTTTGACTTCCGAGCTTCTTGTACAATTTAATAAGTAAATAACTTGAAATCTGATGCTGATTTTGGGCTCACATTTTTGCACCCCTCTTTTCTCTGGCAACTTCAAACTAAACTTTTAACTTCTCAGACCCATCAAATTGTCTAAAGCTACTTACTGCCTTCTCAGCTGTTGGCCCTGCATCAAGAATTGCCACAAGACTTTAGAGGTAAGGTATTGTGCAAAAAGATCACCATAATAATCACAATCACCTAAATAAACTACTCTCAAGTTCTAGCTATCTTGGCAGCTTTCTGTTGCTTTTCAGCCGTTTTTTTTTTGTTTGTTTTTTTCTGTTGTTTGTTTGTTTTCTTTAATTTGATCCAGATTTCTTTAGTTTGTCTTGGTGAGGGTAGTGGTTGGGCTACTCCCTCATAGCTGGACTCGACCACATGTGAGAGATACTGATATAATGCCTTGTTGTACTTTTCTCAGTAATATTTCATTTCCCTTACTGCACTACAAGTCTGCAGAATTAGCCTTAATCATCAGCTTGGTCAGACCCTCATTCTTGATATCAGTTGGCTCTTCTTTTCACCACAGGAACCTTTAGGCCCCACCTGCAGGCATAGCCTTATACCTGATCTCCGACCAATCCCGAGTCTATCAGGAGGCAGGAAAATAAGATCTTCCAGGTTCTCCCTGTGGTTTGCAGCTTGAGGCCTCTCCCCTGTCAATCTGTCTCAGAGCACGTGAACTAAACAAGGGCAGTTCCAGGGGCAGGTTTTATTTTATTGTTTTGAGACAGTCTTGCTCTGTCACCCAGTCTGGAGTGCATTGGTGTGATCTCTGCTCACTGCAACCTCCGCCTCCTGGTTCAAGTGATTCTCCTGCCTCAGCCTCCCTAGTAACTGGGTTTATAGGTGCCTGCCACTATGCCTGGCTAATTTTTATATTTTTAGTAGAGGTGGGGTTTCACAGTGTTGGGCAGATGGTCTTGAACTCCTGACCTCAAATGATCTGCCTGCCTCGGCCTCCCAAAGAGCTGGGATTACAGGCGTGAGCCATTGCACACAGCCAGGAATTACTTTGAAATCACCATTGTGCTTATGAGAAAACCTCCCTAAGCCACATTTATCCAAAGTCACAAAATTAATAAGTGTGAGAACTGGGATTTGAACTTTGACTCCAAAGTCTGTCATTATCTAAACTACTTCAAAATATAGACAATTTGTTGTTTACCTAGAAGGGCTCAGAGTTGGGTTTTACTGTCTATGATGATATTAGAAAAGTTGCTTTATGATATTGAGAGTACAGTAAGATCATAAAGCTACTTTCCTCTTTATTAAATGGAGATGATAAACTCTTTAGTCAGTGTTTTGCTGGTAAAGCCGTAAGTGGTTTTATCCAGTTCCTCTTTGGTTTAGTTGCCATGGTTATGAATTTATTTACATTGTTCTTATTTAAAATTTTTTTAGTTCCCCGTGAATCCAAGGTCAGAGAAATCTTCATTTTCATTTATTCCTAATGTGCACCATAGTGCATTTAATTTAGAATATAATAAGGATATACACTCATGATCATGTTATTATTTATTGCAAGAAGAGTCAGTACTCCTTTCACACCAGAAGAAAAAACAAGCAGACACTATTTCATCTTAGCAGGATGTGGAGTTGTACCATTGCCTCTTGTCAGCCCTGCTTATGTAATTCAGAAGAAGAGCACTTGCGACTGTTTTACAGACTTTTTCATAGAGGGCCTGGGTGTGCAGCACCCTGCCAAGTTTCCTATTAGCTATGGAGAAAAGCCATTTGTATTCTGAAATTGCAAATCAGCCAGGCAATCACCACACAGAAATAGCCCCCATGAAAATAAAGCAGTGCTATATTTGAAGCCTTAATCATGTGTATTTATAGACCTGAGTTTAGTTCTATTTGGAAAATTTCACATTATACAGTAACATTGTGATTACCAACATACTCAAAGGGTGAGGGGATGGGATGTTTGATCCACTTAAATTTTCTGAGTAATGAGGAGTTAGTCACAAAGAATTTTTCTGTCCACTCACTAGTGAATGCCTTTCAAAAATTGCTTTAGTCAGCTCAAAGGAGATCAGAAAGCCAGCTATGAGGTATTTCGGGTGGGAGAAGTAGGGAAGTGTGTTCTCAACAGATTTGTCATTGATACATGAAAACCCACCATGAGAGACTCAGTCTTACAACTTAGGACCCTGTTCCAAATTAAAATGAAAATTACTTGGGTTGGCTAACATTGCACATATTAGTTTTTAGGACTTAGTATTAATAAGAGTATCAGGACATTTCCTGGGAGAAGATTTGAAAAGATAGAAGGTACTAGAGGGCCTTGGGTACCTGGGGTGAGAGAGCTGTGTTGTTCCTCCCAGCTGGCTTCCCTAACTATGGCTTTTCCCTCCCAAAGCCGTCCTCCATTTTGCTGCTACAGTTAGCCTCTCCAGTCACGGAGCTGATCATGTTATCCCCTCTTCACCATCTTCAATGGCCCCCCCATTAATCTTGCCAGCACTTTCCAATTGAACTTTGTGCAAAAACAGAAATGTCCTGGAATCTGTGCTGTCCAGTGTCCACGCGTGTATTTGAAATGTGGCTAGTGAGACTGAAACATTGAATTTTAAATTTTATTTAATTTTAGATAATTTAAATGTTTGCACATAGCTAGTGGCTGGCTACATACACTATTAAACAGCCTAACACTGCTATTGCTATTGTTTTTAATCTTTTGGAAAAGCCAGGTTTCCTTTCCTTTTGAGGATCTAATGCGAGTTTTATTTTCCCTTAAAACTTTAGCTACAATATTTTGCTAGTATTCTAATGGTTTGTGATTCTATGGAGCTCATCTATGTATCTGCAGTTAAGAACCTCTGGCCTAGAAGGTAAAGTCTAAGCCCATTTTGGGGGTTGGGTAACTCAAGACAGCACATGGAAAATGGCCTCTGTCGTAAGCTAGATTCTATGAGCTGATTGATTGTTCAGAGTGATGGGAAGCAGACTATTTGGGGGAATTTTTGATGCTCAGGAAAGGAAGCCAGGGGCCAGTCCCAGCAGGGCAGTATTACATGTCAGGTGGCACAGCATCTGGAGTCAAGGAGAGCAAGAAGAGATTGGAAAATGTAGTACCAGGTAGGGCAAGGCAATGTGGTATGCCCCACAGACTGTGAAAGAAGAGAGGCGGTTGTGCTGGTGCTGGGACACAAGAGTCAACCCAGAGGGATCAGGCTGGAAGATGGTGGCCCCATTTCGTGTGCTCTGTGCTGCCATCACGCTGTGCACAACCCTCCCTGGTCCCCAGATACAGCATGTTTCCATATTGCTGTTCACACGGCTTCTTTTGCTCAAAAGCTCTTTCTTGCTGGCCTAGCACACTCCTTCTACAAGGTCAAATTCATCTCCTCTGAAGATGTTCCCACCTCCCTTTCTTACGAAATCAGTCACTTCTCGGCTGTGCTCTCCCATACCCACCTCTCTCAGCCTTCCAGCCAAGTGTGGATTAGCAGTTTCGGAGTCAGACAGACCCAACTCAAAAATAACTAAAGTAGGTCTGCCACTTGCTAACTGGGTGATCTTTAACCACATTGCTACAGTTCCCTCATCTGCATGATTGGGGTAATCATACCATCTGTGAAGCGTTGTTATAAAGACTAAATACATTGTGATATGGGAATTGACCAGCATAATGTCAGACATAGTTGGACTCAATAAATAGTAGCTGTCCTCACCATTATTATTACTATTATCATCTGGCTGGTAGCATTACCCCATGATGGTACAGTTAGTTGCTTGTGGATGTTCTTATCTCTCATACAAGACTGGATTTAAGAGTAATTTCCGTCTGCAGCAGGTTAGAAACCACCTAATATGAAGAAGAGGCATATGGCTTGGTTTGCGGGTCCAAAAAGTTTCAGACATTATTTATTTGGCCAAATATTTTTAGGATGTCCTTTCTATGCATCACAGCCTTCCCTTTGATACAACAGCAGTATAATAAATAGGGACCAGCCTTTTACCTGCTTTGTATGGTTTGAAATGTTCTAAAAGATCTGGTCAAAAATGATCCTTCTCAGTCCTGGGATTGTCCAGATCCTCTGCTTTTGGCACACATTGGTTTAGCACACCAGTGCTAGAGAATAGCATGCTGAGGGAGGAAGACACAGAACAGGCATAGCCTGAGTGGGAAAAAGTCCTGAGATGCTGCTGCTGCTATTGCTGCTGATAATGATGCTGAAGGTAATGGTGACGGTGATGATGATGGTGATGATGCTGCTGAAAGGGAGGGTGAGGGTGGTGATAATAATGAGGATGAGGTTGTTGGTGGTGGTGGTGGTGATGATGATGGTGAGGGCGGTGATGACAGTGATGGTGTTGGTAGTTGTGATTATAATGGTGATCATGGTAGTGATGGTGGTGGTGGTGGTGACAGTGCTGTAATGATGGCGATGGTGATGGTGGTGATAGTGATGGTGATGATGATATTGAGCACTTATGCATCAGATACTGTGATATATGTTTTATACAAATGATTACATTTGATGCAAAACTCTATGGTACTATAATATTTTCTGTTACGCAAATGAGAAAATGGAAACTTAAATTTCTTCAGGAAATTAAGAGACATGCCCAAGTTTTACAGAGCTGGTAAGTGGTGGAAGCAGGATTTGAACGGGATATTTGAGTAAAAGGCCTATACTGTGACTGGCTTATGCTGCCCAGAAGAGTGAACTCTGGGTTTGGTGAAATGGGAGAGGCTGGTATGTGCCACCAGGAAATAAGATAGAGGCTCTGAGGATGTGGAAAAGGATCTGCTGAGACAACTGGTTGCACAGAATTTATTTTTGTCTGTTACTGAAATACATGTGATAGTGAGCTGGCTCACTATGGCCTCTTAAATGAGTGAAAGCCCTCACTTGGATTTTGGAAATGGTTTTCTGGTGGACAGTGGTACATTGACAGATCCTCACATGTCACTGCTGGGAAAATGACATCCATCCTTTGGCACCACTGGCGGCATCAATGATGGACAAAATTTATCAATGTGGCATTTATCCCCCAAACCCATGGTGCTCTTAAGATGTGGCTGCTTTTATTAGTAAAACATATAATGGGTCCACTTACATTTCTTACAACGGAAAAATGAAAACAGTTTCTCCTTGATCCTTTTGTATTTATTATCTTTTCAGAAATGACTGGAGACTTGGCTTCAGAAAAGGATGAATGACTGCTTGGTGCTGACTCACCACTCAGCTGTGACTGCCTCTGGCCAAGAGAGAGGCTTGGGAAGGCATCTACACAGTAGCTGCCTACCGTTAAGGTAGTGCTTGCTGGATTATGACTGCACAAAAGCCTCTCCTGCTTCTGACTCATTGCCTTGACTCTTCCATTGGTTCCTGTCTGCTTCTTATCAACATTCACTGCAACCTTCCCTAGTCATAGGTTTTAAGCTTCTCACTCCTCTCCCCAAATCCATTCCAGGCCTGTTGTCTTCACTGGCCTGCTTTCTCCTCCACCTACCATTACTCAATGGAACAGGGAGTCAGTTCTCACCTCTCTTTTCCTATTCACGTTCACCGAAGTCCAAATGAAATGTTTTCCTTCTTCTTCATCTGCTGTTATAGAGAAGGTATTTAATAGCGTTTTAGATATAGAAGCCACAAGGCACAAAGTCTGAATCCCAGCAGCCGTGGTTTGACCAGATTTATAAGGGCCATACCTGCCCCAAATTGCTGTGATTAATTCTTGCCTGGAGCTTTGAACAAAGGAAACCTTTGCCATCGTGGGCTCATTAAGACATCTAAAATCTGACCACTTGGAGGAAAGAGGTGCGGATATTGACAGAGATGTTTACATGTAGAGGGGAGCCATTAGGAAGCTTATGAGATAAAGTCGCCTGCTTGGTGTGGTAGCCTAACTACCCTAGGACATTGTCCTTTTCATTTCTTTTCAAGCCTGGGAAGCTAGCATAGCCCAACTTAACAACTCAGCAGGGGAAGTTTACCAAACATATATCCATTTGTGTGGAGCATCTGAAGGATGCTGGCTGTCCCTGCAGCTGTATATGTTGCTTGGGGTTGGCATGAATCATTACCTAGTGATCTCCAAACTCTCACTCACCTGAATGTGGCAATGTACACAGCCAGATCATTTTATTTATTTATTTTTTTGAGACTGAGTCTTGCTCTGTCACCCAGACTGGAGTGCAGTAGAGCAATCTCAGCTTACTGCAACCTCTGCCTCCCAGGTTCAAGCCATTCTCCTTCCTTAGCTTCCCGAGTAGCTGCCACTACAGGCATGTACCACCATGCCTAACTAATTTTTGTATTTTTAGTAGAGATGGGGTTTCATCATGTTAGCAAGGCTGGTCTTGAACTCCTGGCCTCAGGTGATCTGTCTGCCTTGGCCTCCCACAGTGCTGGGATTATAGGTGTGAGCCACTGCGCTAGCCCCAAATCTGAAAGATAGGAAATGGAAATGTATGCTTGGGTATCTTTGCTTCCCCCCGGCATTTAAAATTATTCATTCGTTCATTACCATATCTGAAGAGCCAAAGAAATGCAAAAATGTTGGTAGACTGCTGTCAACGCCATCATTTCTAGAAAAGGTAAGAGAAAAACCAATCTAGGGGTTGCCTGTGCTTGTGGGGTATTACTCAAGATATTTTTGCCCAGACTGATACCCTGGAAAGTTTCCCCAGTGTTTGTTTTCTTGTAGTAGCTTCATTGTTTGAGGTCTTAGATTTTAAGTCTTTAATCCAAATTTATTTGATTTTTGTGTAAGATGAGAGGTAGGGATCCAGTTTCATTCTTCTGAATATGGATATCCAGTTTTCCCAGCATCAGTTATTGAAGAGACTGTCTTTTCCCCAATGTACATCTTGGCAGCTTTGTCACAAATGAGTTCACCGTAGGTATGTGGATTTGTTTCTGGGTTTTCTATTCTGTTCCACTGATCTATGGGTCTGTTTTTACATCAGTACCATGCTGTTTTGGTTACCATAGTCTGCAGTATACCTGAAGTCAGGTAACATGATTCCTCCAGTTTTCTTCCTTTTGCTCAGGATAGCTTTGGCTATTCTGAGTCTTTTTTGATTCCATATAAGTTTTAGGATTTTTTTTTCTGTTTCTATGCAGAATGTCATTGGTATTTTGATAGCGATTACATTGAATCTGTATATTGCTTTAGGTAGTATGGATATTTAAACAATAGTTATTCTTCCAATCCATGAGCATGGAATATGTTTCCATTTCTTTGTGTTCTCTTCAATTTCTTTCATCAGTGTTTTATAATTTTAATTATAGAGATCTTTCACTTTTTTGGTTAATTCCTGGGTATTTAATTTTATTTGTAGTGATTGTAAATGGGATTGCTTTTTAAATTTCTTTTTTCAGATTGTTTTATGTTGGTATATATAAATGCTACTGATTTTTGTATGTTCATTTTTCGGTTTTTCCAAATATAAGATCATATCATCTGCAAACAATAATAATTTGAGTTCTTTATTTCCACTTTGGATGTCTTTTATTTCTTCTCTTGTCTAATTGCTCTAGCTAAGACTGCCAGTAGTATGTTGCATAATAATGGTGAAAGTGGGCATGCTTATCATGTTCCAGATCTAAGAGGAGAGGCTTTCCATTTTTCCCTGTTCGGTATGATACTGTGGGTCTGTCATATATGGCCTTAATTATGTTTAGGTATGTTCTTTTTATACCTTTTTAAAGAGTTTTTATCATGAAGGGATGTTGAACTTTAGCAAATGCTTTTTCAGCATTAATTGAAATTATCATATGGTTTTCGCCCTTCACTCTGTTGATAATGATGTATCACATTGATTGATTTGTATTTGTTGAACTATTCTTGCATCCCTGGGATAAATCTCACTTGGTCATGATGAATTATCTTTTTAATGTATTGCTGAATTTGGTTTGCTAGTATTTTGTTGAAAATTTTTGCATTACTGTTCATCAGGGAGATTGGCCTGTAGTTTTCTTTTTTGATGTATCTCTGTCTGGTTTTGGCATCAGAACAATACTAGTCTCCTAGAGTAAGTTTGGAAGTATCCCCTCTTCCTCCATTTTTTTGGAAAAATTTGAGTATTGGTATTAGTTCTTTAAATGTTTGGTAGGATTTAGCAGTGAAGTCATTGGGTCCCAGGTTTTTCTTTACTGGGAGACTTTTTGTTACAGCTTTAATCTCATTGCCTTTTATTGGTCTGTTCAGCTTTTAGAATTTTTTTTTTTCATGGTTCAATCTTGGTATGTTGTGTGTGTCTAGAAATTTATCCATTTTTCTAGATTTTCTAATTTATTGACATGTTATTGCTCATAGTAGGCACTAATCATCCTTTGAGTTTCCATGGTATTGGTTGTGATGTCTCCTTTTTCATCTCTGACTTTATTTATTTGGGTCTTTTATCTGTTTGTGAGAAATTGGAAAACTGGTCCAAAAGCTATTTGAGATCCAAAGAACTTAAAATAGCCAAAATAATTTTGAAATAAACAAAGTTGGATGACATATTACCCATTTCAATACTTTATGCAAAGCTACACTAATCAAGACTATAGTATTGGCAAAATTATAGCAAGATATGTTAATATAACAGACTAGAGTCCAGAATAGACTCAGATATATATATATAGCAAAGTGATTTTTTGCAATAGGACTAAGGCAATTCAAGGCAATTCAATTCAATTAAAAGAATAAGTCTTTTTAGCAAACGGAATAACTGGATACATCTATAAAGATTGATTCTTCACCTTATACCTAACACAAAAATTAATTTGAGATTGATCATAGATCTACACATAAAATCTAAAGGTATAAAGCTTTTAGCAGAAAATGAAAGAATATTTTCATGCCCTTGAGGTAGTTACAGATTTCTTAGATAAGACACAAAAAGCAAGAAGTAGAAAAAAATTATACATTATCTTTCATCAAATTAAAAACTACTTACTAAAAGACACCATTAAGAAAATAAAAAGCCAAACCAAGAATAGGAGAAAACATTTGAAATATTTATATTTGCCAAAGGACTTACTACTGAAATATACAAAGAAGTCTTACAAATCAGACTGGGCAAGGTGGCTCACACCTGTAATCTCAGCATTTTGGGAGGCCATGATGGGAGGACAGCTTGAGGCCAGGAGTTCAAGACAAGCCTGGGCAACATAGTGAGACCCCATCTCTTAACCAAAAAATTAACCAGGCATGGTGGCTTGTGCTTGCAGTCTCAGTTACTCAGGAGGCTGAGGCAGGAGGATCATGTGAGCCCAGGAGTTGGAGGCAGCAGTGGGCTTTGACTGTGCCACTGCACTCCAGCCTGGGCAACAGACTGAGACTCTGTCTCTTAAAAAAATTTTTCTTACAAATCAATAACAAAAAGACAATCCAATTTTTTAAGTGGATAAAAGACTTGAATAGACACCTCACTAAGGAAGACTTACAATAGTCAGTTGAGCATATTATGAGAACGTAAAAGTGTTCTCAGAATTATTAGCTATTAAGGAAATACAATTAAAAATGAGAAAATTTTATACCCCATAGAACAGCTAAAATTATATATTTATTATAGGATAACATCAAATATTGGTGAATTTGTGGATCAACTAGAAATCTCATGCATTGCTGATGAGATTGTAGATTGCTTCAATAACTTTGAAAAAGATTTTGATAATTTCTTAAAAAGTTAAACATTTAAAAAGTCATAGAATATAATTTTTAAAAAAAGTTAAACATATACCTGCTGCATTACCCAACAATTCTACTTTTAGGTGTTTACCCAAGAGAAATGAAAACAAAAAAGATTTGTGCAAGAATGTGTATAGCATTTTTATTCATAATAGTAAAATTAGAAATAACCCAATTGTCTATCCATTGGACCAAATATTCCATTTATATACAAGGTACCATTACTCAGCAGTAAATAAGAATGAATTACCAAAGCACAACACCGTGCTTGAATATCCAAAAGACATTATGATGAGTGAAAGAGGTCATGCACTAAAGAATACAAAAATACATTAAAAAAATTTTTTAGAAATGGGGATCTTGGTATGTTGCCCATGCAGGTCTTGAACTCCTGGTCTCAAACGTTCCTTTCACCTCAACCTCACCAAGTAGCTGGGATTACAGGTGTGAACTACTGTGCCTGACAGAATATACATTCGTTGTGATTCTATTTATATAAAATTTGGGAAGACAATGATAAGAATACATAGTGGTAGGAATCAGAACAATAATTGCCTGTGGGTATAGGAATGGACTGGAAGGGGATCTGAGGGAACTTTCTGGGATCATAGAGATGTTGCTATCATGATTGGGGGTATTAGTTACATGGGTGTGTACATTTTTCAAAAATCATCATCTGATACAGATTTGTAATTCTAAGGTAAAATTTACAGAATTTTAATGTGTATCTGATATGTCTTTCCATGACAATTTAAGTAAGTTGATATATGTTTTACTGATATATGATACTGAAATATGTAAGTTGATATTATATATTTCACATTGTGCATATCAGATTTGTAATTCTAAGGTAAAATTTACAGAATTTTAAGCCAACACAAATTGAGAAATAAATTACTCAATCCCTTAGGTTATTGTATAAGTATTTTCTAGAATAGCTGCTCCCTCAGAACACATTCTTTCCTCTCAGGTTTTCAGTTCCCTCCTTGTTCATAGCATCTGCAAATTTCCTATTCTTACAGAGGCTTCCATAAACTTATAAAAAATGCATACTGCTTTATTTGATCTGGCATTTTTAGTTGTTTATTGTGGGGTAGTTGCAGAGTGTCCTAGTAAACTATCATTGGAACCAGAAGTCTTTACCTTCTCTAATGCTTTTGTCCACTGTATCTCTTGCCTTGTACTTGAAAAGTATATACACACATACACGTAAAAAGTCTGTCTTTTCTTCAGTAGCTTAAGATTTCTGTCATGGATTAAAACCATCATCCAAAATCTGTTAGTGGACAAGCCAGGCTATATATCAGGGATACCTACAGATAGTTAACTATTATCAGTTGTGTCTCTCTCAGTCCTGTACCTGAATGTTGCTAACAGGCTGCCCAGTATAGCATTGAAAAAGAAAGCAGAAAACACTGTCATGAAAAAACAGCATATCCTCTGGGAGGCTGACAGATGGCTATGTCATCTTCTATTCTTGTTTATCTTTTATCTTCGGCCTTATATTTTTCTCCTGTGGTTAGGAGCCATGTTTAACTTTCCTCAAAATGTCACATCTAACCTGTTTACTTTATTGAGTTTTAAAAGTGATTGGTCCTAAATAATTAAAATTAGATGAATGGACATAAGAAGAATCCACTTTCGTTTGTAATACGATTCTAAAGATTCTAACCACAATGAAAATCAAAGTTAGGACTGCCACTGCTATTTAAATGTAGCTATCTTGTGCGAATGTAATGTTTAGAAGCTCTTTATCTACTTTGGCTATTTCCTAAAGTAAATTTAAACTTCCCGTGATATCGTCACACTGAAATTCTCATTTGCACTGAAATATTTAAAGAAGGGAAAATGGCACCCAAACTGTAAAAATTATATCACTTATGTGAGAAGTGTGCTTCTGCTAATGACATGCGCTAATGAGGATGTGAGATTGAAATACATTTACTGTGTTTTCCCACATAGATGATGATGATGATGATGATATGTGTTGGCTGGAGGAAGAGAGTGAGAGAGAGAGAGAGAAAGAGAAAGGAAGGGAGGGAAGGAGGGACATACATTGAAATATATATTGGTATACTATGAGAAAAATGGTGTATATGTATATGTATTTTATGAGAAAATTTTATTTCCCACATTCTAAGATGTACCTTTCTATTTGAACGTTTACAATTGTATATATGCTTTATAGAATGGCTTATTTTTCTCCAAATATCTGTTATTGAATCAACAGTATGTTTCACAAGTGATAACCTCCAAATCATGAAAGGGCTGTGTTGTCACATAGAGAATTGGGACTTTTGGAGGAAGGGTGGCATACTGGTGTGCATGTCATCAGTGATCCGTATGTTTTTACCTGGTAAACAAGTGGAGAATTATTCACAAAATCAACATTTTCTGTTTGTCAGGTTGCATTTTCTGGGGACAACTTTAAACATGCTTGTCAGATAATGTAACACCAGAAAAAAACAAATATGAGAAGTATTTATTTTAATTAAAAAATACCTTAAATATAGCTGAATTGGTTTGGGCAAAGTGTCAAAGATGTGCTAAATAAACAAAAATGTAACCATTTTTATGGCATTCCAAGATACATAAATTGAATGTCTCTAAGAGAAACATTGAAAGGTAGAAACAAGAAAATAGATTTTAAAACTTTGGAAACTTGAAGAATAAATCTTCCATCTTTTATTCAGCCTGTCATAGTATATATACAGTGTCTTGCACAAAGCTGATATCCAAACACTTAATGATTGCAAATATTTATTTTATTATTTTTTAAAATTTTACTTTAAGTTCTGGGATACATGAGCTGAACGTGCAGGTTTGTTACATAGGTATACATGTGTCGTAGTGGTTTCCTGCACCTATCCACCTGTCATCTAGGTTTTAAGCTCCACATGTACTAGGTATTTGTCCTAATTCTCTCCCTCCTGTTTCCCCCATTCCCCTGCAAATATCTAGTGAAGTGTATTTACCTGTCAATAGAAAAGAATAATTTCAGTCTTTCCATTAAAAAAAAAAATCAGTGTGATTGTCTGATGGAGATATGATGAGGTATGCTTTCTAAAAATTTCCCTTCATGCTATTGGCCTTTACACTAAAGTGGAGATATAGCTGAAAATTTGGAAATGTATGCATGTGGAGAGATATATTTGAGAAACTTGACTTGATCCATGATTTCAAGATTCATTTCTCTCTAGTCAGAAGAGGATAAGAACTGAGCTGCTGAAATCATGTACCATGCCAGACATTGTTTTTGTTTTAGAGACAAGATCTCATCCTACAGCCCAGATTAGAGACTAGTGGTGCGGTCCTAGCTCACTGTAGCCCTGAACTTCTGAGCTCAAGTCATTGTCCCGCCTCGGCCTCCCAGAGCACTGGGATTATAGGCGTGAGCCACCGCACCTGGCCACGCATTGCTTTTACACTTGATCTTAGCCAAAAGGCCGAGAAGTGATCATACCTTGTTTTTAAATATCAACTTCATAAGTTGATTCAGTTAAGTGACAATAGGACAATAGAAAAAAAAATTGATTAAAACAAAGTATAGGCAATTTGAAAACAGTAACTCCTGATTGAAAATATAACCAGTAGAATGTAGGTGGTGGCTTTTCTTTTTTCAATTTTTAGCACCAACTGCCCAAAATATCTACCAAAATTAGCATATCAGAAATAAGACCATATGTTAAAAATGACATTACTTGAGACCTCACTGCTTTATACATAAATGTGGGAGCTTTTTTACCGTAATGACAAATAGAAGAAAAAATTTGATGTTAAATTTCCAAAAGTGGGCTGACTAGATCCCGCCTAGTCTGTGGCTTGCAAAGATGTGAATTCTCAAGTTCAATTCAGTTCAATTCAGTTCACTCAGTTCCTCCTGTGGTTTTATACCTCAAATATTTAAAAAAAAAAAAAAAGTCAGAAATACATATGGATATTTTGAAAAAAATAGGTTTCTAACAGATAGTTCACAGTTACATGTTTTATCAAAATTTGTCTTTTTGCTAGCATTATAATTTATATTATGAATATATTTTCTTTATCATTAACCTGGCTTGGTGGTTTATAGCATACTCTCCAAAAACAGCATGTGTCTTTCTGTTTCCTTCTATCCCTAAGCAAATGTTCTCTGTTGTATGGCTATCCACCTGACCACAGATTTCCATATCAACTTGAATATCTTTTTAAAATGCACTTCTGTTCACTTCAGACTACTTTGAACATGTTCTAGGTATGAGTTTCATCCCACCTCATCCATGAGGTCCAGGAGATCATTCCAAATTAATTTATTGTCCATGAGTTTGGATGTAAATGAAGACCACTGGAGAACAAACAGAGGCTATTTATTCAGAGCTGGCTCTAACAAGGGAGTCAGCCACAATCACTGGCATTTGGCAGAGACTCAGGCAGGCAGGGGAGTAGGAAAGTTTTCTAGTGAAAAAAGACATTTCAGGTGTGCTGTGCTTGGAGGTTGTTGGCATGAGGAAGCTGGAGGCAGGCTAACTAGCAGCAGGGCATCTTATGCAATTGGTTTGGAAAACATTTTGGCTTTCTCTGGCTGGTGCTGAGTTAGAAGCAGAGATAAGAAAAAGAAAGGAGAGAATTTGACAGTCATTGACCAAGTCCTGACCTTTCTGGGATAATTGCTAGAGGTTGAGGTTTTGCTTCCTAGAGTTTGATGCAGAGTTTGAGTATCAGACCTCTATTGTCACATATGGCCTGACCATTGTTTATGTGTATATTCAATCTCCTGTGTCAAAATTTGACGTAGTAGCTGTTTGGATCAGACCCAGGGATGGCTGGTAACTGGGTAAATTCATTGGCACATAGCATAAGAGTTGGGCCAGCTAATTAAGCATCCTGATGTCTGGCAGCCAAATCTACATAGTAGACAGTGGACGAAATGACGTGGATAGGGAAGTAGATGGAATGACCCTAAAGACTTCCTTCAACCGTAAGCCCTGCAAGATTCTGTGAGATAATTGTTGGGAAAGGCTGTCATGTGCATGCAGTCCTGAGCCATCTCTCTGGCCACTTAAGAATGAGCTTTGGGCCGAGCACCCTTCCTTATCGAGAGTTTAAAGAGCCCTCACAGCTGTGCTGAGCTTATCACCTTGTGTGGGAATACCTCCCTTTTCACTCAGTATGGACTCCTGTGTTTGCCTTGATACCTGGCCGACCACATTACAATATCTAATTCCAACACGGACAGAGCTGAGCCCTTTGCTTGCAGCATGAGAGGAGTGTGTGCAGATACTCACCCTATGTCAGCTTCTGGCCATGGGGAAGTAATGCCGACGGTTGAAGCTGATCTTGCTCTGCCTCTTTGTGTGAGTAAAGCGTTGTTCTGTCTAGTGCCTGGATGAGGCTGGTGTTTCTGGATGACCTTAAACCATGGAATTGGGCTGACATCCTGAGACCATTGCTCCTGGCGGAGTGCACTCCTCTCCTAAAGGTCTGGAGATGATAACAGGTGTCATTTGCTTGACAGCTGCGATCAAAGAAATCTGGCTTCAGAAAGAGGGGACCCAGGCAATAAGAATATGATTCAGGAGGAGGATTTAAACCCCAGTTTTCAGAATACTAGCAGGTACGTAGTAGGTAAATAAATGAATGGGAGGAGTGCGCAGAAGAAAACACAACCTAATCCAGTAACTTATGAGGATAAGAACCAGTATTGGATATTGGGTATAAGGTTCTAAGAATCAAGGCAGAATCTGAGTACTTTTAATAAAACAAGGACCCACTTGATGCTGAGCCACTCTAAACTCCTCGTGATTAGAAATTAAACAGGCGGTAAGCCACTTTATCTGAGATTGTGCTGCCTGGCAGATATCATCACAAGACTTGACCTCTGCCACTATACCTGGTGCCCACCTTCCTGCAAGAGACTGTTGGAATTGCATTGTTCATGCTTTTCTTTCTCCTGGAACTCCACCTTTCCCCCCTGCAGATATACCCCTGCCTCTTTCCAGAGTGTTCCTGTACTTTCAGGGGCATCCCCCAGCTCCCCAGTTTCCTCTGCCCTTGTCCTCTTCAATGTCTTCTCCCTCCTCTTCCCCTGGGCCTTAGCTTGGTCGGGTCTCTCCCCAAGGTCCTTTCTCACCAGCCCTTCTGAGGGGCACATGTTCCTTCTCTCACACTCCCCAGAGTCCTTTTTCTCCACTTGTCACCATTGCTGCCCCTTCCTTTCGGAACAAAGCCCCTCCTTTGAAGCTTAGGTCTGTTAGCTATAGCACCTTTTGTGCTGCCTTTAAACCTGCCTTCCAGTTTTAAATCTTTTGATATCTTTCAGTTTCTCTTAAGATAAAGACTAATGGCTGGGCTCAGTGGCTCATGCTTGTAATCCCAACACTTTGGGAGGCAGAGGCAGGGGGATCACCAGGTCAGAAATTTGAGACCAGCCTGACAAATATGGTGAAAGCCCGTTTCTACTAACAATACAAAAATTAACGGGGCATGGTGGTGCGCACCTGTAGTCCCAGCTACTCAGAAGGCCAAGACAAAAGAATTGCTTGAACCTGGGAGGGGGAGGTTGCAGTGAGCCAGCATCGCGCCACTGCACTCCAGCCTGGGTGACAGAGCGAGACTCCATTTCAAAAAAAAAAAAAAAAAAAGAAAAAAAGATGAAGACTAACATTCTTAATGAGGTCTTATAAAACCCTAAGTGAGTTGGCCCTGGCTAACAGCACTGACTCAGGATAAATTCCCAGGATTCATATGGCTTTATATCACAGAGCATTTATTTTATTTTAGAGACAGAGTCTTGCTCTGTCGCCAGGCGCCAGGCTGGAGTGCAGAGGCACAATCTTGGCTCACTGCAAACTCTGCCTCCCGGGTTCAAGCAATTCTCCTGCCTCAGCCTCCCGAGTAGCTGGGACTCAGGCGCGCCACCACGCCCAGCTAATTTTTGTATTTTTAGTAGAGACGGGGTTTCACCATGTTTGCTAGGATGGTCTCAATCTCTTGACCTCATGATCTGCCCACTTCGGCCTCCCCAAATTCCGGGATTACAGGTGTGAGCCACTGCACCTGGCCAGAGCATTTATTTTTAACCTAAATGAATGTGCTCCCTACCTCTAGGTCCAGAGAGCTCTGCCTCAGGTTCTTGGGCCATACACTTATTTAGCCAACAAATATTTATCAGGGGCATAACTCTCATAGTGTTAAGAAATGCTGAGTGTATGATTGCTGAGAAATGCATAGTGTATGGTAAAATTATATTGTTTGCTAAAAAGAACGACAGCAAGGAAAACCTAGCCCCCTCCCGCAGGTGGAAAACTGCTTGGGGCATTCTAAAGTAGCAGACAGATGTATATCATACACAGGTTAAAACAATTCTTTAAGCGCGGGATATGTGATTCTGCCCCCGTGGCTGCCTCGTGGAGAAAACTTTCTGGTTTGTCCTTGATCAGTGGTGAGCAGGCACCAGCTGCCTACCTAGTTTATCTTGGTTCTATGAGAAAACACAGGACACCTGCTGTTAATAATAATCACCTGTTCAGAGAGAATAAATACGTGGGTCAGAGTCTGCTCGAGGCCCTCAGCTCAGAAGGCTGTCGGTCTCTTGAAGCTGTCTCACTTTGCTGTTTTATATGGGTGTCTGCTTCTTCATTCCTTCAGTGCTGCCTGGATAGGGGTCTCTATGGCCAAGCTGTTCTCGGTACATAGGATGCTGAGGTAGATAATGAGCATGTGACAATAGCTTCTTCTCCGTCAAAAAGTTAAGACTCTCCAAGTGGTGCATCAGAATGATCTGAGGGCTGCTTACCATGCTGGGCCCCACATCCCATGTGCGGGCTCCAGCAGGTCTGAAAAAGATACATTCCTATTTCTCAGGTGATACTGAGGTTCTTCGTCCAGGTACTATACTTTGAGAACTCTTGCTCTAGCAGGACACACAACTAAAACGTAACTCATGCCAGGTGCAGTGGCTCATGCCTGTAGTCCCAGCACTTTGGGAGGCTGAGGCTGGCAGATTACGAAGTCAGGAGCTCTAGACCAGCCTGACCAACATGGTGAAGCCCCATCTCTACTAAAAACAAAAAAATTAGCTGGGCGTGGTGGCGGGCACCTGTAATCCTAGCTGCTCAGGAGGCTGAGGCAGGAGAATTGCTTGAACCTGGTGGAGGTTGTAGTGAGCCAAGATAGTGCCACTGCACTCCAGCCTGGGTGACAGAGGGAGATTCCGTCTCAAAAACAAAAGAAACAACTCATCACATATAATAAAAATTACGTTATTTACAATGGATGCAGAGAAGCATGGGGTACAGCCACTTAGGTTAGCAAAGGCTTTCTTTGAGCTCAGCCTTAGAAATGGTCTAGAATAGGATGGAATAAAAAGAAGAGGGAAGAATATCATTCAGGCAGAGGATCTTTGTGAAGGGTGGGAGGCTTTGATGCATTCTGGGAACAGAAAGAAGGCCTTGGCTGGAGGACAGAAAAAGAGTGAGAACTTGGCCTCAGATAAAGCGGGACTCTTAGGTTTCTTCACCAATCTGTTTAAATCATAAGGGGAAGGGAGAAAAGGAAGGAAGCCTAAGAGAATGGGAGCAGTGGGCCGTGGAGGAGAGAAAATGTATCCAGAGCAAGAAATTTGCCAATAACCTTAGGAATTTGACTCACACGGCAGAGAGGGGAGAATCGAGGGGAGACGGTGTGGGTCTTGAAGCCCCCAACATGCCAACATGCGGTGTTTAATTTCACCCTCACAAATACCCTGTAAGATGTGTACCATTATTCCTCTTTTGCTCATGAGGGAATCAAGACTCAGAGTTTACACAGTGGGTTTCTTTTTTTTTTTTTTGAGACAGTCTGGCTCTGTCGCCCAGGCTGGAGTGCAGTGGCCCCATCTTGGCTCACTACAATGTCTGCCTCCTGGGTTCAAGGGAATCTTCTGCCTCAGCCTCCTAAGTAGTTGGGATTACAGGCTCCCACTAACTTATTTGTATTTTTAGTAGAGATGGGGTTTTGCCATGTTGGCCAGGCTGGTCTCAACTTCCTAACCTCATGTGATCTGCCTGCCTCAGCCTCCCAAACTGCTGGGATTACAGGCATGAGCCATTGCATCCCATCCTACAGTTTCTTAAAGCTACCCAGTTTTCCTCGGTGCTAGGCATTGTATTAAGTGCTTTCCAGGAGCTATTTATCAAACCCTATAACTGCTTGAGTTGGACACCACTATCCCCTTTTGATGAGGACAGCCTTAGAGAGGCAAAGTAACGAACCCAAACAGAAGAGGTGAAAGTGGGATTTGAACGCATGCAGGATCTTCGCAAAGGACCCAAATTCTGGGCTCTTAATACTCTTCTGCCTCACATTCGGAAGCGGGATGGATTGGATCATCCCAAAGTTGCTGGCTTTTTCAATGACACACACTGGAGAGAAAGAAGTATGTAGGATGGAGAAAAGAGGGTCAGTCAGAGAAGGACTTAGGAAGCAACAGGGACAGTGAGACACCAGATGTCTCTGATGGACATTTATGAATTTTGTCCCCCTAAGGTGACCTATGTAGAGCTCTATACCTGGCTCACAGTAGAGGGGAGACGGGAAAACAAGTCATAGCCTCTGTTCTTGAAGATTCAAGAGAGGATTGTAAATAGCTATTACGTGCATGAGAACACGAATGGAAAAGTGACACTATATAAATAGATCAAGTGAAATATGCACAAGTGCTAAGGGCATTGCTAAAACTGGATTGAGAACCTGGAGCTGGGGGGTTAACTAGGGAAGTGAGTATGAGCTTGCAATTGAGATTGGTTATTGGGAAAGAAGGTGCAGGTGGGAGGACTATTTGAAAGGTATTGTTAGTATAGACCTTGGACCAGCAGCACACACATCATCTCAGACCTTGTTAAAAATGCTAACTCTTGGCCAGGTGCAGTGGCTCATGCCTGTAATCCCAGAACTTTGGGAGGCTGAGGTGGGTGGATCATGAGTTCAGGAGTTCAAGACTATCCTGGCCAACAAGGAGAAACCCTGTCTCTACTAAAAATACAAAAATTAGCCAGGCATGTGGCACACACCTGTGATCCCAGCTACTTGTGAGGCTGAGGCAGAAGAATAGCTTGAACCTGGGAGGCGGAGGTTGCAATGAACCGAGACCACGCCATTGCATTTCAGCCTGGGCGACAGAGTAAGACTCCATCTCAAAAAAACAAAAGGCTAACTCTCAGCATCCTGATTCCCTCCTAAATTAGGATCTATATTTTATTAAGGTCCCAGGTAATTGTATACACACTGAAGTTTATCAAGCACTGATGGAGAATGCAAGTGAGATGGGTTCTTGCCTTTTGACAGGCATGCAAAAGAAATATCCCAGAATGCTAAGGAACCAAACATTTGCTAAGGAGGGGACAGGATCTTTAGTGCTTCTTTTTGTACTTCCCTAACATTACCTGGTCCTGCTAGAATATTGAACTTCATAGGCAATAAAAGGTGAGCCCCAACACGTGGAACCATAGAGCATGTAGTTAGCATCCTACAGGTCTACTGTGAGTGATTTAAGGATATTTCAGCCAGCTGATCCTAGTTGTCCTGACCCTGTTTTCAAGCTCAAAATCCCTACTAAGGCCAGGGAATGGAGGCCCATAGGAACAGTTGTCTGAGAAATGAGAATATTGCACGATACAGCACAGGTAACCCAGAGAGCCTGCTCCCGCAGATTGGTTGTTTCGTATTTCAAGCTGATAGCGCCTTGAAATTGGCCATGGTGGAAGTATGTACACCACAGAATTAGCCAACAATACACATGAAGGCTTTATTTTTTTTCAGAAAGCCAGTTTACCAGCACGCAACTGTGGAAAACTAGACAAGTCGAAAGCCTTGGAGTTAGTGTATATAAATTATGGAAGGAGAAATTCAGGAAAGGAAGGAAGGGGCAAGGGAAGTCTTAGAAAAGATGCTATTAGACAGCTTGGGCAGTATAGTGAAACCGTGTTTCCACACACACAAAAAAAATCAAAAATAGCCAAACATGATGGCACACACCTGTGGTCCCAGCCACTTGGGCGATTGGGGTAAGGGGATTGCTTGAGTCTGGGAGACAGAGGCTGTGGTAAGCTAAGATCTTGCCACTGCACTCCAGCCTGTGTGACACTGGGTGACACCTTGACTCCAGGGAAAAAAAAAAAAAAAAAGAAAAAAAAGAAAAATGCTACTAGAGATAGTATGTTCCAAACTTCCAGGAGTGGCTTGGTGTCATCCACTAACCTCGTTTCTAAAACTCCTTTCTGCAGGCCTGTCTCAGGAGTGGAAGTTCATTGACGGTTTTAAGAGAATAGAAAATACGTGAACTAATATGGAAATTTAATCATGGACTGACGAGAGAAACATAGAAAGATGACTGGGCAGCTATTGTTCTATGGGGTAAAATGTCCTCCTCAGTCCTCATCTGCTCAGACATCAGTCTGGAGAAGGTGGATGGTGGGTTCAGCTAGGGTTGGAATTTTCCGTCAGTCATATAGGTATTGTGTTCATTATGTTTGCACTGAAACCAGGCTTTTCTGGTGTCTTAGGATTACTCTGGTGCTTCTGGTATTATCATTTCTTCTGGTTAAAAAGCAAGTTTTGGATTAAGAAGTGAGCCATTGGAAAACATCTTTGTCTCAATTACTGTTAAATGCATTTAATAAGCTGAATTCCGTAAGTTCTCCTCTTGAGCTTGGACACTTTTCTTAGTTTTCATTGAAAAGCTCTTGAACTTTTCCATCTCTGTGGCTTTGCTTTTTCTGTGTCTCTTGTTTGGGATGCCATACCCTTTTCTGTCCTACTGGACAACTCTACCCAGACCTCAAGGTCAAATGCTACCTATTCCAAGAAGCCTTCCCTGATTAGCCTTGCGGTAACCTCTTTCTCCACTAAAAACTTTGTCTGGACGAAGTTTTTGGGGGATTGTGCCCTATACTTTTTCAAATGAATACTAAGGAGCGGACTATCCATTGCAGAATTCAAGCTGTGGAGAATGACAACAGCTAACAATTGCCTGAAGGAGGGAACTTGATAAAATAATACACACTTCACAAATCTTCTCTCCACTCTTAGTTCCCTGGCAGTCTTCTAAGTGTGCCTCCGCTGTACCAGTTAGCATTCTGCTCTTTCTTGTCCCAAAACTAGACATTGTGACACTTGCAATGGCACCTGTGGGCCTCCTTTCATTGTGGCAGCCAGCTCAAGTCAGCAACTTACTTTGGTTCCAATCAGAATCTTTGCTTTTAGGTAATCAAATTGCACAAAACCTAATTGAAATAACCAATGGTGATCTGTGTATACCGTATAATAGGAATAGGCTTACCCTTACTGGCATAAGGGAAACAGTTAATGTTCTGATAACTTTTGTGTCTCTAATTGAACAGAAAGAGATAGTTTCAAGAACTGGAGAGAACGTAGCAGGACAAATATTCCCAGAGATACTTCCTGCCGTTCTGTGCTACCCATGGCAGCACCACTGGGTGGAAGGGTGGCCAGGTAATGTGGACATTTTTCTTATGTGTGGGGGCTTTTTCCTTGAAGGGAGGACTTTTTGTCACCAGGTGTATCGGGCAGTGCTCAGACTCTAATCACACAGGGAAGTGAACAGATCGCTGGAAGAACTTCTAATTATAAACATAGTGTTTATTTTCCTGGCCTTGTGTCATCAAATTTTCTTTTCATTTATATGAAACGGGAGACATCAGCTTTGAAGACTTGCTGACACTTTAATGAAAAGAACTTTGGTCGTGAGTTGGTTGCTTTTTATTTCTGTTTCCGTGAATTCCCTAAGTCAAACATCTCAAACTCACGTTGGAGGTGAGATTCACATCCTATTTTCTACCAGAGAAAATCCATAAATTAGCACAGGATAGGAATCTGGCCCTGACTTGCAGGCAGGGCAGAGTGACAAGTTCAGCATAGGTCTTATACTCTCATGATTGTTCCCTTCTTTTTTTGGCCAAAGTTGAGTTGTTTTCCATTGTGTTGGCACAATGTGATAAGCAGTCAGTCCCCTCAAGCCCATGGTAGAAGCCGCGTATTCTCCCTTTTCTTCTGCCACTCACATATATCCTAATTTTTTTTTTTCAGTGTAACTTAGCAAAAATCTGGAGATGATTTGTCACATGATAAGAATTTTTTCTCAGTTTATTGCTCAGAAGATGCTTTATACAATCCTTCTGTGGTTTTCTTAAGGCCATGAAAGCAGTAAGTTGAAAATACGCAATAGCGAAAATGAATAACCTCTTTTTTTTTTTTCTCCCCCCTCATCCAAACACTCTCAGTAATCAAAATATAGAATAAATCTTCCTTTGGAACAAATAGAAAATCCTTTAAAACCATTTTATTTTTCTTAGCATCAATCCATCAAAATTATAACTTGTTTGTAGCCTGTGGATAAACGTTTTGATTCTTGGCCTTTGGAAATCTGAATTTCAAAAGGAGAGAGAAGATAAGCATGGAGAAAATATTAAAGACACTTGGCTGAAGCTCGTGTTTCTGAGCTCCAGCATATACAGAAGGGGCAACTTGCATAGGCTTAGAAGATGGGAGCTGGGGAAAGCAGTGACTGGCTAGCGGGTGTTGGCCCAGGAAGTTTATTCTTGTGCTGGGAGTCAGGTGGTGGTGTGCTGGAAAGGTGGTTTTTTTTTCTAAAGGGAATGCCTAAAGAGATTAGAAGAAAAAGAGAACCATGACTTGGCAAAAAAGATTAGAGATTATATTCTTGGAAGAGTCCTAAACTGTATGACTGGGGAGGGAGAAAGAGAAAGAAAACTATAATGATTTTAGCCATCTTACTAGGTCTCATTGTAATTTTATTTGCATTTCTCTCTTACTATTGAGATTGAATGTCTTTTCATACATTCGTTGGCTGCATGGATAGCCTCTTTCGTGTAGTGCCTATTTGTGTCTTTTGTCCATTTTTATATTGGCTTGTCTGCCTTTTTCTCATTGATTTATAGAAATTCCCTATTTAACCTGGATCTAAGTCCTTTATTGTATAAATGTATTGCAAATATATTGTTCCATAAGCTTGCTTATTTTTTCAACCTCTTACTAGAGTCTTTGTTGATGCAAAATTGTTGCTGTCCAATTTATCATATTGTGGCTTGTGTTTTCTGTTTAAGAAATCTTTGCTCATCTCAAAGTAATCAATGTATTATTCAATGTTTTAGGAACTCGATTTTTTAAACTTGCCCATTTAGATCTATGATTGATTTAGAATTGATTTTTGTAGATAGTGTGAGATGGAGCCTATTCATTTTTCTTATATGGTTATCCAATTGATTCAACACAATTTATTGAAAAGGCCATGACTAATTCAATATTTTGGGGGGTTACATTTGGCAAAATCAAGTGTACATATATATGCAGGTCATTTTCTGGACTGTGTATTTGTTTTACCTTGCACAAATACAACACTCTTAATTATTACAGCTTTCTAATAAATTTTGATATTCAGTAGTTTAAGTCTTTCAGCTTTGTTGCTCATTAAGGTTACTGTAGTTATTCATGGACCTTTGTATTTCTACATAATTTTACAAAATCAGCATTTCCATTAACACACATACACAGCTGGTAGTTTGATAGCATTGCATTTAAAAATTTATTTAAGTTGAATTGACGTCTTTATATTGTTGAATCTTTTGTCTCAATAGTTAACAGTTATGTTCATAAAATGGAGAGAAATGATGTATTTCTCCACTGATGAACTCAACTGGTTACATTATATTATCCTCCATATATTGCTGTATTCCATTCACTAATATTTAGGATTACTGCATCTATGTTCGAGAGAGATGAGCTTACATTTTTCTGTCTTAATAGTCTTGTTAGGTTTTAATATAAATGTTATGCTGCCCTCATTAAAAGAGTTGGGAAATTTCCCCCCTTTTTTCTCTTCTCCAGAAGAGCTTGTGTAATATTGGTGTTATTTATGTCTCAAATATTTGGTTAGATTTACTAAGGAAGCTAATGGATCTGGAGACTTCTTTTTGTGGGAAATATTTGATTATATATTCAATTTATATAACAGATATGAAATTATTCAGCTTCTATTATTGTTGTGTTGGTTTCCGTAAATGGTGTTTTTGTAGAATTTTTCCCTTTCATCTGCATCTTTACTGATATTGTTACAAAATTGTTTATAATATCTTATTTGTTAAATATCTGAAGGAAATGATGCCCCTTTTTCATATCTGCTATTGGAAATTTATGCTTTCTCTATCTTTTAAAATCAGTTTTACTATAAGTTTATTAACTTCATTAGCTTTTTTTGTTTTCAGCAACCTCTATTCCAATAGAGAACGTTATTAGCTTTTGTTGAAAGAACAATCTTTTGGCTTTGTTGCTTTTATTTATTTTCTATTTTACTAATTTCTGCCCTCATCTATTGTTTCTTTTATTTGGCTATCTTAGCTTGATGTGTGGTTTTTTTGTTTTTGTTTTTTGCCTCATTTGCTGAGGAAGATGCTTTAGGTTATTCATTTGCAATCTTTTTTTTTTTTTCCTAATACATAAGTTTAAGGCTTAGCGACATACCATAAGCTTTGAGATGTTATATTTTCACCATTTGGTTTGAAACATTTTCTTATTTCTACTGTAATGTCATCCATATGCCATGGATTATATTCCAAACATCTGGGAGTGTTCTAATTATCTGTTCATTATTGTTAGAAAAAATACTCCATAATGTTAGTTTTTTTGACATTTGTTGATACTTGCTTTATTGTCCACTGTATGGTTATGCTTTGGTAGTATTCTCTGGACAGTTGAAATGGGGCCATATTTTGTTGGATACATCGTATTCTGTGTGTGTCATTTAGATGGAATCTTGTGAATATTAGAGCCTGTCTTGTGATTTAACTCTTCTATATTCTCATAGTTTTAAAAAAAATCTGCTTGTTTTGTTTGTAGATTTTTAGATTGCTTCTTTAATTTCTGTCAGATTTTCTTTACACTTTTGACGCATTTTATTAGATACATACAAATTTAATACTTTTATATCTTCCTGTTAGATTGGCACTTTTATCATTACAGAATGTTCCTCTTAGTTTCCAGTAATGCTTCCTGTCTTAATACTTTGTCTGATATTATTACAATCACACCAGCTTTCTTTGGTTCACATTTGTGTAATATGCCTCTTTCTATCTCTCATTGTTTCAACTTTTTTGTACCTTTATATTTTAGGTGTGCATTATATAATTGAGCTTTTAACTCCAGTCTAACAGTCTCTCTCTTTTCATCAGAATGTTAGTTCATTTACATTTATGTAGTTGCTATATTAGGTTTATATCTACTATCTTATTGTGTATATCCAACCTGTTTTGAATTATTCATTTCTTTGGGATTCAGTAATTTTACTTCTTCACTTTTCCTTAGGTTAGTTGTTAGATACACATTATTTTGCTAAGCTTTTGACATTATCTTAGATAACACAATCTGTATTCTTGCTTTATTATAGTCTAATATCAACTGGTCCTTTTACTGCTTCCCAGACAATGCCAGCAGCTTTAGCTCCTCTTACCCCTGTGCCTGACTTTTGTGCCAGAGGATTTTACTATGTTGCCCTTGGCTTCCATCTTGTTGAGAAGCCATTCTCATTGTTATTACTGCTTATTTGTTAAAGATATTTCTTTTTCTTTAGCTGCTTACAAGATTTTCTTGTTTTCCTCTCCTTTTTAGCACCTTCATATGATGTGCCTAGTCTGATTTTCTTTGTATTTACTCAGTTTAAGGTTTATAGAATTTTGGACCTGTGAATTGATGTCTTTCTTGACTTTAGTAGAATCCTTTTTTTTTTTTTTTTTTTTTTTGAGATGGGAGTCTTGCTGTGTTGCCCAGGCTGGAGTGCAGTGATGTAATCTCAGCTCACTGCAACCTCCACCTCCCAGGTTCAAGTGATTCTCTTGCCTCGACCTACCGGGTAGCTGGGACTACAGGTGCCTGCTACCACACCTGGCTAATTTTTGCATTTTTAGTGGAGACGGGGTTTTATTATGTTGGCCAGGCTGGTCTCAAACTCCTGACCTCCAGTGATCCACCTGTCTTGGCTTCCCAAAGTGCTGGGATTATAGGAATGAACCACCACGCCCAGCCACTTTAATAGAATTCTTGACCTTTATCTATTCAAATATTGCTTTTGCCATAGTCTCATCCCCCTTTGCTTTTTGAGCTCCAAATGCATGTGTACTAACATTTTCACACTATTCATTTGCCTTTTAGCTCTTTACTGTGTTTCTTTCTTTTGCTTTCTATGCTTTAGTCTAGTACCTTAAAGCTCACTAATCCTCTTTTCAACTGTGTCAACATGCTTTTAAATTCACTTGCTGTTATTAATTTGCATAATATTTTTAGTTCTAGAATTTCATGTGAGTCTCCTTAATGAATTCTAATTCTTTGATGAAATTATCTATTTGCCATTTATTATCTTGAACATAGTAACCATGTTTTAAAAAGCTATAACTTGCATATCTGGATCTCCGGCTTGTCTCTTTCCATTGTATATTTCTTTTCTTGTGATTTTTCAATGATTTGATTTGGCCAAGTACTTTTTTTTGTTTGTTTCTTGCCAGATACTATGTATGAAAAACTATAGCAATGATTTGAGGCTCTGTACAGTGTTATCGTCCTCCAGAGGATGTTTACTTTTGATTTTGACAGACAGTATGGCCAGTCACTTTCAAGTAGCCCGGGATTGAGCTGACTCAAAGTCTGTTTGCTGTCAGTCTGTCTTTATTCCTAAGATGTAACCCTTTGTGAATCACAGCTGAAGGCCTGGCCTTTTACCAGGGACACTCTTCCTCAGTAGGCCCTATACTCAAATTCTTTCTCTCCCCACCCCAGCCCCATGAGACTGCTTACATTGCTACATAGTTCCTGAGCTTTTGGCCGCCACTTTTTTTCTCTGCTTCTGCTCTAGCTGGGGGTCTCTCTCTCTCTCTGTCTCTCTCTCTCTCTGTCTCTCTCTCTCTCTGTCTCTCTCTCTCTCTGTCTCTCTCTCTCTCTGTCTCTCTCTCTCTCTGTCTCTGTCTCTCTGTCTCTGTCTTTCCTACAAATTGGCAAATATCTCAAGGGAAAAAGCAGCAACAAATATTGGTCAACTCTTTGCTTCCCCTCTCTCCGCCATGTTAGACCCTAACGTTCTCCCTGCTTTGATAATGTGTCTATGTTTTCAAATAACTTATTTAAAAATATTTTACCCAACTTTTCCAGTTGTGCTGGGTGGTAACATGCCAGGCCATCATAGCTAGAGTGGACACTTTTGTCATTCGCATTTAGGTGCTCATTGACAACACTGAATCAGAGGAATTTCTCAAATAGGAATGATTTCCTGTAAAACTTCAGTGTCCTATCGTTCTGTTGAGTCTGAAAATAAATAAATATAATTGACTGTGTCAGTAAATTTTACATTAAAAGAATCTTACTCAGCTGTTTAAATTGAGGAAGTATAACAGGAAAGTCAGAGATGCAGCTATAATTTAATTTTTTTCTTTCAAATGAAATGATTTGCTTTTTTGCCAAGTTGGATTCTTGAGCCACATATAATAATGATTTTGATTTTAAGCCAGATTATTATTTTATTTTCCTCCCTATGAAAGCTTGAAGGGTAGGTTTTTTTTTTCCTCAAAGTATAGACAATTCTACTTGAACTACTCAAAATAGTGGATTCTAAATTCATAAAAAATAACATTGAGAACAACACTAGATCAGTCTGAGAAATAGAAAAAGAATGATTACTAAATATGTTTAATTTATAGGCATGTGACTCAGACTACAGCTGGGAAGCCAACTCTCCTTGGGAGCTTATTTAAAATGTCAGATTCTGTAGCCCTGCCCCCAAGAGATTGTGGTTCCAAAGATTTGAGGTAGGGAGTTTCCAAATGATCTCTTTGTAGGTAATCTCAAGACACAAGATGCGCTTAGAGAAGCACTGGTTTAGAGAACTGAGGTTAGATTTAATTATAGCAATTCCCAATATCTACTATGTTCTATTCATGTTTCATGAAAACAAGAAATGAAGTTTTATGAATTTTATTACATTTAATTCTTAATATAATCACTATCCAAAGTAGCTCATATTTGCTGCACTAGAATAGTTTAATAGTGATGTAGATGAGCTTTGGATTCAGTCGGTTCAGATTCTAAGCCCATCCTAACCACCCATGTGACCTGGGCAAGTAACTTAACCCAGCTTCCCAGCTTCCTCATCTATGAAACAGGAGAAATAATACTTTCAAGGGTTAGTTGGGGATTAAATCGTTATAATGTATGTAGTGTGTTTAATCAGTGATAAAAGCACTTTTAAAATATTAAGTATTTGCTGGGCATCCATACTACTCCAGCTGGATCACACCTGTAATCCCAGCACTTTGGGAAGCTCAGGTGGGCGGATCACTTGAGGCCAGGAGTTCGAGACCAGCCTGGCCAATATGGTGAAACCCTGTCTCTACTAAAAGTACAAAAATTAGCCAGGCTTGATGGTGCACGCCTGTAATCCCAGCTACTCAGGAGTCTGAGGCATGAGAATCACTTGAACCCAGGAGGCTGAGGTTGAAGTGAGCGGAGATGGCATCACTGCACTCCAGGCTCAAAAAAAAAAATGCAACCACCTAGTGAGTAGCTGCCATAATTTTCTCGTTTTACTCCTGGGGAAATTAGGTCTAGAAAGTTTGAGTAAATTATTCAAGTTCATGTAGCTGGAATGCAGCAGAGCAGCATGAGGCTCAGACTAATAAGCCTATGCGTTGGGTTCTATTCTGCACTGTTCCCATGATCCAGATGTCCCCAGCACCCACCCCACATGGTGGATGCAAATGTCACCTCAATAAATACTTACCTTAGGTCAGTACCATTCAGAATGTGTTCCACAGACCTTCAGCATCAGCATCATCTGGGAGTGTCACAGAAATACAGATTCTCATGTCTCACTCCAGACCTACAGAATCAGAAACTCTAGGGATGGACTCAGCAATTTATTGCTTACCAAGCCCTCCTCATGACTCTGATGTAAGGTAAAGTTGGAGATCTTAAGCTTAGATCAAAGGACTGAACATTAGAATTTCCTGGGAAACTAAAAACATCCCCAAAATGCTCAGATGCACCCAGACCAATTAAATCAGAATTGATAGAGGATCCAGGAGTCAGTTCCAGGAATCAGTTCCCAAGTGATTCCAATATGTGCAAGATTCAGAAGAACTGCCCTGTATATTTTTTTGCCTTATAACCCCTTTCCGTGAGCCTGAGTGGCATTGGTCTCTTCCCCATCTCTCACATACTCCCCCCTTGTTCCATAGCTCCAGGAGTCCCAAGGGGCATCTCTCAGATGCTCAGGGTAAAGTGTGGACTACTACTCCAGCCTCCATGCCATGCCGTCTTCACTCTGGCCATCACTGGCACAGCCTTTGCACTTGTTCCTGGCTGCCAACATCCAGGCCCACAGATGCCTTCTCCTGGTTGCTGAATCATTTGCTGCTCAGCTGCAGATCTGAACCAGGGCAGGAAGCTTCACTCCCTATCCTGTAAGTCCTGCTTTCTCTGAATGCTCCCAGAAGAGGCCCCAGGCCAGGAGAGTTTAGTGGGACAGCTCTGTTTGTTTACAAGATAGGTCTTTGTTTCAAGATGTTCACAAACACTCTTGGAGTAGCTCATTTAGGATGTTTTAGATGCTATTAATTAGAAGTGGCACTCTCTTGCAGTCTTCAGGTCCTGTGGCCAATCTGTTCATTGTGCCAGATTCCACTTGAAGTAGGTGTAAATTCTCTTTCTGGGGCTCTTGCATTATGCCACAGTTTTCCGATTGTCATCAGCCCCTGATTCATCTAACATGCTGTGTACACTGGAACCTTCTTGGCCTCAATGGCACCTGATACCTCATGCCAGACGTATTACTGGACCAGGCAATGTGCTTTCTCTAAATATAGAGAATAGGATACCTTTAGCACTACTATTTAAATTTCATAAACTATGAGCACCTAAGCATAAGAATAAATTCATTCAGAATAGACTTGATTGAAAAACTGAAATTACTAGATTTTTTCACACACTTTATATTTAATCTTCAAAACTTGTATATGTTGATATCATTGTATATTCACATGCAGTTATAATAAGACAATCCAGAGAGCCCATATACCCTTCATCTTGTTTTCTCCAGTGGTAACCTCTGGTCTAACTTGAGTACCATATTACAACTAGGAAATTGACATTGATACAATGCATCAAGTATATTCAGATAGCACCAGTTTTACATACACTTATTTGTGTGTTTGTGTGACTAGTAATGAGCAATTTCATCACATGCATAGATGCATATGGTCACTACAATTCAGTACGGTTCTAACACAAATGTCCCTTGCGCCACCCATTTATAGCCACAATTACTTCCCTTCTTTCCCTTTCCTGAAGCCCTGGCTACCATTAATCTGTAATTTTGTCATCTTGAGCATATGATACAAATGTATGTTGCTTTGTACAGTTTTCTTAGCATTTGTTCCAGATATTATAATATACAAGTTTATAATTACAGTCTACGGGTAACAACATTTTGCTACATCTAGTAGGGAACAGAAACAGTCTTCCATTTACATCTCTTTACCTTCCCAGTTTCTTAAAGACCATTGTAAGTATTGACTCCACCAAGATTAGGATCACATCCGATGCACGTTATAATTTTTGCCTCAACCATCAAATGTGATTTAAGAAACTCATGAGAAAGACAGTTTATTATATTTACCTTTATTTTTGCCGATTCCAATATTCTTTCCTTTTTGAAGTGCTAAGCCTATTTCCTTTAGCCATTTTTTCTAAATAATAGGTTTGCTAGCAACAAGTTTTCTTAGCTTTTGTTCATCTAAGAATGTCTTTATTTTCCCCTTCATTCCTGACGGACATTTTTGGCAGAAACAGAATTTGAGGTTTACAGTTCTGTTCTTTCAGTGCTTGAAAAACGTGCTAGTTTATTCTGGCCTCCATGGTTTCAGATGAGAAATCTATTCTCATTTGCATTGGTGTTCTCCTATAAGTAATGTGTCATTTCTTTCTGGCTGCTTTCAAGATTTTTCTTTGCCTTTCGTTTTCAGACTTTTAATCATAATAAGTCTTAACATAGATTTCTTTGGAATTATTCTATTTGAGATTCTTTAAGCTTCTTAAGTCTATATTTCTGTCTTTCACCAAATGCAGGAATTTTTCAGCCATTATTTCTTTAGACACTTTTTTCAGTCTCACTTTCTCTCTCCTGAGAATCCACTGGTACAAATGTTAGCTCTTTCGTTATTGTCTCACAGGTCCCTGAGACTGTTATGGTTTTTTTTGTTGGTTTTTGTTTTCTGAGACAGGGTCTTGGTCTGTCACCCAGGCTGTAGTGCAGTGGTATGATCTTGGCTTACTGCAACCTCTGCCTCCCAGGCTCACGCAATCTTCCCAACCTTAGTCTCCCAAGTAGCTGGAACTACAGGCATGTATGGCCATGCCTGGCTAATTTATTCTATTTTTTGTAGAGATGGGGTTTCCACATGTTTTCCAAGCTAGTCTTGAACTCCTGAGCTCACGCAATCCATCCACCTCTACCTCCCAAAGTGCTGGAACTTCAGGTGTGAGTCACCACACCTGGCCTCTGAGACTCTGTGTTTATTTTTTTCCATCTACACTTTTCTCTGCTCAGCTTGAGTAAAATCTGTTGATGTATCCTCAAGTTCACCGAGTCTGTCTTCTGTCCTCTCCATTCTACTATTGAGCCCATCCATTAAGATTTTATTTAGCTTACTGTATTTTTTATTTCTATAATTTCCATTTGGTTCTTTTTTATAACTTCTGTTTCTTTTCTGAGATTTTCTCAGTATTTTTTGCATTTGTTTCCAGAGAATTTGTGATTGCTTGTTGAAGTGGTTTTATGATAGCTGCTTTAAAATTCTTGTCAGATAATTCCAGCATCTGATTCATCTTGATGTTGATATCTGTCGATTTTTCTCATTCATGTTGTGATTTTCAATTGTATTCTGACAGTTTTTATGTTATATTATGATACTCTGGATCATATTTAACCTTCTTTTATTAGCAGGAAGCCCCCCTGTTGAGATATTGAAGACTAGGTTGGTGTGTATGTTTAGCTTCCTGACACTGCAGTGGGGTGGGTGAGAGGAAGCTCAGCTCCCGTTTGGCCTCACTGACACCTTCTCGGTGAAAGTCAGGCAGCGACTCCTATCATCTCCTGGCCTCCAAATGGGAAGGAAAATGCTTTCTGCTGGGCTCCATGGTTTTTAGAGAGTGAGGAAGGAGGGGACTAACATGCACAGCTTTGTGGCTTCAGGGTAGGCACAGAAGGTCAGCTTCTCACTGGTGCTGCTGAAACCAGCGGAGGGCATGGAGTCCGCAGTTGGGCAATGAGAATCCGCATCCCACCCCCTCATTTTGCCTGGCTGATTCTGGGCGAGGGCAGAAGTGGGGACCAGAGTGCCTGTGAGCTCTATTTTGCACGTCATTGTTTAGTTTCATTGCTGCTGGGTGGGGGTTGGAGGTTCAGTTTGCTGGTGCACCTTGCTGACTCTACCCTGATGGAAGGATAGGACTGATCAGGCAGCTAGTCTTCCATTTCCTGCCTGCTTCTGCCTGCAGGAAATGGAAGACTGGCTCCCCGATCAGTCCCACCAATACCACGGGGCAAAGGAGTCAGAGCACCACCATCTGATGCCACTGAGACAGGGGATGGGGAGGAAAAGCAGCTCCTCACTCCGTCCCACTGAAACTGTGGAGAAGGGAATATAATTTTCCTATTATTTTCCCATAGGGGCAAGAGTAGGGTGGCGGGTATTACCAAAAAGGCTTCCCATTCCAAGGGCACTGGTTTCTTGGTCCTTTGACTAGGAGGAACAGACTTTTCTTAGAGCTTATTTTGTCTGTGCCTGTTTGGCAGCTCTAGGTTGGAGGTGTCTGCAACACCCTGTCTGGAATATATGAGAGGCAATGATGAAACTTACAGAACTCCCCAGCAGGTTGTTTCTTAAGTCCCCAAATCCCTAGGTAGTCAACCTTCTTTCCTTCTTTGAGTTTCCCTAGATCCGTTCATTGTATTATGGCCACAGTTGTATAAGGGAGCATCTGCGAGAAATGGAGTGCTCCATCATTGGAACCAGAAGTATGATCTATACTTGATTTTTAAGAGAAATAGATACAGGTATGTCAATACTAACAATGAAATCATTTAAGCAGCTTTCCAGGATATTGTAATTTTGTCTGGCCTAATAGTCTACATCTGTCACATATGCTATAGTATGTGACAAAAATTAGTTTTCCAAAGGAGGATATCCTGGAAATAACTTCACAGTCTCAAAGAAAATTAAATAATCTTCTCTGTAGTTTTGTGTGGGCATATCAAGATGAACTTAATTCTCTGAACAATGGTAGTTTTCAACTTAACTAGAAACCCGATTCCTAACCAGTTTGGCTAAAAGAAATTTTATTGAGCCTAAAAAAATTTGGAACAGAGTTAGATTATAGACAAAATATGAAGACAGTATTAAAAATAGCAGTGCTAGTGAAAAAAAAGTCTAAACACTCAGAGATGCAATGTCTTTCCTAAAGGATGTGGATGTTATTATGTAGACATCTCCCCTGGGCAAATGAGACAAAAATATGCTTGATCTTCAGCTAGAGGATGTTACATTAGATTGTCTCCTTTCTTTCTTTAATATATGCTTCTGGAAAAATGTTCAAAGAATACCTAAGTAAAAAATGGGAAATGTGATGATTCCTTCCTCCCGTAATCTTCAGTACTCTTCCCACTGTTAAGAGTTTTGTCTTGTTTGGTTAGATTTTTAGAAATAGCCTTCAGTAGTCAGACTTACGTAAACAGATGAACTTGAAATCATTCACTCCCTAAAGACTTTCAAAACCAATCATGACAAATGACTTAGGGAAAGTAGGGAAGAGCTCTTTCTTGGGTCTTTTCCAGCTTTCAATTCATGAAGAATAAGATGAGGTTACTCTTTAAAATATACACACAAACACACACATTTCACATACTTTTCATCTGAAAGGACCAGTTGAGTGCACCTTCAGCTGTGTGCTTATTTCTGACTTTACTTGGAACCTGGAAGTTGTCTTCTTGGAAGTACATAATGTGGTACCCAGGGCATTCGATGAGTATCTGTTGAATAAACTGTAATTATTTTAAGAGGGAACAACGTATTCGTTTTTGTCTTCCTCATGAGAAAACATAATTCAGGTAGAAAATAATGCTAAGGCTTCCAAACAGAATCTATTAAATCAACTAGCCCTCATAGACTCAGCTCAAAATCCACAAACTATGATGTCTTACCCAAGGGCTCTCATGAGAAGAGCTCACTCCCTCTTTCCAGTCCCTCAGCCTTTGTTTAATACCCTTTCGTGCTGCTTAGCACAGATCTTTGTGGTTGGATTGTTGGGTTTGTGTACTATCTAATAGAGCGAAAACATTCTCTTGGTGTGTATACACCATCTCATGCACTCTAGTATTCCCCACTGTTTCTGGCACAATGGCTTGCACAGAGAAGGAATTCAATAAATATTGATTGAATGAAGAAATTGAATAAACCACATCTTGACTTCAAGGAAACACTAATTAGCCACAACATTGGCTTTTTCCTTTTGTTGATATCTACATTTGTATGACAAGCATCACTATTTTGATTATATTTAGTTAGAAAGTATGATTTTTCAAATCAAAGGGGTTTATTCATCTGTAATATTTTGCTAAGTTGTTTGAAAAATGAGAGCCTTGGGACACATTTGAGTTTCTACATAGGTGAAAGCAGGCCTTGAATCTCCCATAGAAATTATTTGAAGCCCATTGTTCAAAATCAGTCGCTGAGATCTTGATTAATGCTGAGAATTTACATAGTATTCAGGGAGACCAGGAGGGTGAAAGAAACTTCATTGGAAATGACACATACTCTAAGAATACAGCATGATATTCTCCTATCTTGCCACATTTCTTTGTAAAGGTATATTTATTTGACACTTTCAGTGTGGTGATTATGAAATGTTATCTGGACCTTCTACATTCACAAGTATCTGAGAAAACAAAGAACATCTGTTCATTCTTAGCTGCTGCCTAATACTAGCCTCAAGGTTTTTAAGCCCTGTTTATGTGATTGTGACTGAATCAGATGCTTTGGAAAGATGTACTCAATCTATCCTTGTGACACCGCAATGAAATAAACATAGGAAATAGAAACAATAAATCTTTCTTTTGTGACTGATTCTCTCAGAATCACACAAACATATTCCATGTGAGAAAGTAGTCACATTTGGTCAAAATAAGAGTGAGTTTCCAGATAGATCAAGGAAAGATCTGACTACATAAAGACATAAATTATGGGATAGTATTTTAAGGTTTAATAATTAGGCCTGAGATGTGCACCCTTTTAGAAGAACCCAGAACACAGGAGCTGTTCTAATACATATGACTTTCTGCCTCATGGGATCACTTTTGCCTTTTCCTTTATCATTTTTGGGACCCATAACCCTCAGTTGGACAAAGTAAACTCAGCGTAATGTTTTGCCCTGCCAGATAGGAAAGCAAAGCCTTGAGCCCCTTGGACCTGCATTTGTCTGTGCTTCTGATTTAGCGTTTTCAGTTTCCTATTCAGACAGAAATGAGAGGGAAGAGGGGTTGTAGGTCGCTCCCCCATCACCACCTCCCTACCCTCATCCCTCTCTCCTCCACCCCACCCACCACCTTGAGTCAGCAGCTTAGTGATGCAATCCTTGGGTGGACACCAGAAATGGCTAATTATGCCAATCTAAGAGATCGGCTTAATTTAAAGCTTCAGGGTTTTCCCTCTGAAACTTCAAGAGGGGGCTCTGGTCTATCATCATTGAACAGGGAGCACAGAAAGAAGCTGGCTACATACATTGGTGAAGGAATGAGCCCACTGTGAATCTTTTGTGAAAACTATAAACAGTGTGCTACAATGTAAAATTCACTGGAATCTCTCACTGGAAAATTACATGTTTAAAGAGAGTCTGCAAAAACGTTACATGAATAGAGAGTACTCTGCTCGTTCATCCTTGAAGAATGTTCTCACTTTAGGGTTACCCAACCATTGCAGGTATTTCTTTGATGATGTGGTATTTTACTCTGTTCTGTCCTTCGGGTCATGATCAAGGTGGTTCTGATCATTTTTCAAGGCCCACATCATAGTTTAATGGCTGATTATTTTCTCTTCTCAGTCCTCAAAGGCTGGCTCTTCGCTCTGGAATATCATAAGTCATAGGCCTACTTATGTGGGTGAGTGCCTGCAATCACACACAAGTGACAGCTTAAGAAGGCTTTTCAGTTGTTTTTATTTTGTAGGTACAAGCTCTGTAGGTACACAGTGCTAGCTTTAGATAAAGCCTTTGTTTTTTTTTTTTTAATTTATGAAATTAGAGGTGGTTAAAATGAATTGGTTATTTTCAGCCTTAATTAAGAAGAGTTTTGATCATAAAATAGCTGTAAAGATGTTTTCCTAAAATAAGTGCTTTTGGACTCTTCACATATGAAGGCAAAAAGCCTTCAGAAGTATATTCATATGGTTTAGTTTTATGTTTGTAATAGACCAGTTTTTAAATTACAAGTTTGAAACAGTTCAACAGCTGACTTGGAAACCAGAACCCACCCTCTGAAATATATAAATGGGATGTATACAGATGGTATAAGCCCAGGGGCAGAGCCTGCTCTTGAGTTTGACATTCTTTAGTTCCAGCTGTTGACTAGAAATAATTTCCATTATAATAGTAGGACGAATAAATGCTTTTAATGTAAATTCCTTGCATTGCATGTCTCTTTTTGAAGAACAAGTGGACATTCTTACACATTACCGGAAGAGGAATCTGTTTGTCTTTTCTCAGCCTAGCAGCTATAAGTAGATACGGAAGTCAAGGCCTTATGAATTTTATGTCACATTTAGTTTTATTTTAGGGAGGTTACAATGTAGAGCTTTACAAACACCCCCAGACAAGTCATTTTCTTTGTTCTTTTCTGTTCACTGTTTTTCCTAGTTTTTCACAATAAGCACATATTTTTATACTGAGGGAAATATTATTTTAGATTGCCAGTTATGCTTACCATTTTAAGAGGAAAATCAAAATGACATTATAGTTTACAGGCAATGGGTTTTTTCATTAAGCAATATAGGCTATTTATTTATTTATTTTTGAGTTAGGGTCTTGCTTTGTCACCCAGGCTGCGATGCAGTGGTGTGATCACAGCTCACTGCAGCCTTGACATCCCAAGCTCAACCAATCCTTTCCCCTTAGCCTCTGGAGTAGCTAGGACCACAGGTATGTGCCCAGCTAATTATTATATTTTTGCAGAGACAGGGTTTCGTCAGGTTGCCCAGACTGGTCTTGAACTCCTGGATTCAAGCGATCCACCTGTCTCGGCCTCCAAAAGTGCTAGGATTACAGGTGTGAGTCACCACACCTGGCTTGTGCTTTCACTGGGATTAAAAAAAAAACAAAAAACTACAGATATACGTGTAAGTCATGGTGGACTCTTAGCTACTTGTAAAATGGCCATCCCAATTCTAATTTCAAATGTTCTCTCCATTGTTCCCATAAATTCATTCTTATCTATCTATTCATTCATTCTTTTTTTGTCCTACACAAGATTTGTGCCAGCTTACAAAGATAAAGAGAAAAGTGAAAATTAAAAGTAGAAGAAAAAGAAGAAAAATAAATTAAAAAAAAATAGAAACAGGTGTGTAAAGCAGATCAAAATGACCTGTAATTGCTGTAACAATTGGGCCACATACATGGTTTTTAAAAATTTTTCTTAGGCAACACCAAAAGTGAAACCTTAACTGGTCACTAGATTCAGGGACCACAAATCAGAACAAACTAGTTGGTTGGTAGATGTGCTTCTGCCCTTGGTATTGGGGTCAAACAGGGAATTCTTCAAAGGAGGCTCATAAAGAAGATTGTCCATGACCATCATCCATGAAAACATCCTTACAATGTCCTTACAATAGAGATGGTGACCTGTTCTTGCACAGCCCCTCAACATAGGCCGGTGATGACATATCAAAGAACAGTTGGGGCCATGTGCAGTGGCTCATACCTATAATCCCAGCACTTTGGGAGGCCAAGGCAACTAGATCACCTGAGCTTAGGGATTTGAGATCAGCCTGGGCAATATGGGGAAACCCTGTCCCTATGTACAAAGAAATTAAACACTAAACCAAACAAAAACAGAACAGTTGGGTAAAAATGGATTCTGTAGCTGGAAGTCTGCCCAGCTTCTCCTAGACACTGATCGTGTTGACCATATAGTCTCAGGATAGTGCCAGCCTCTAGGAGATTCTGAGGAAATGTCAACAGTTAGTGTCACCATTACCATTATTGTGTGTCAGATGAGCGCCTAATGTTTGCTGGGGAAGAGTTGGGCTCTACATGAGGCAGGTGAGTGAAAGTGACTCTCAGGAGGTTTTCTGAGCTCATAGCTCTCACTTCTGAAGCGGGTCCCTGAGCCCTTCTGTCTGCAGTTCAGGCTTAGGTTGGACATTGTCATGGTTGGGCTTTCCAGGAAAGATGGGTTTGCTCGAGGTAATACTTGAAAAACTGAAACTCCATAAATAAAGTCACTGCCAGTGTACAGAGCAAGTCAAATCTGAGCTAACAGGAGTACCTTCCAAACAGAAACCCGTGGGGGTGGTGAGCTTTTCATTCTTGATGGACAAACTCCTTTTAAGGAATTTAAAAGACAACCTAGAAGTCTTTTCTGATTCTTTCCCCCTGACTTCACCAGGATAAAGGAGGGTAAAAATGTGGTCTTTAGGCCAAGTGTGGTGACTCATGCCTGTAACCCCAGCACCTGGGAGGCCAGGGCAGGCAGATCACTTGAGGCCAGGAGCTTGAGACCAGCCTGGCCAACAGGGTGAAACCCTGTCTCTACTAAAAATACAAAAATTAGCCAGTCATGGTGATGTGCATCTGTATTCCCAGCTACTCAGGAGGCTGAGTCAGGAGAATCACTTGAACCTTGCTTTGAGCTGAGGTTACACCACTGCCCTCTAGCCTGGGTGACAGAGCAACACTGTCTTAAAAAAAAAAAAAATGTGGTCACTACTAGGATCCAGAGAAGCATCTCCCTTCTATCTTCTCCCTCCCACAATCCCCTTCCTTCTTTCCTTGTCCTCCTTTTCTGAATCTTATTAAATGGTTCATTACAGTTGGTCCTATCGTGTTAGAAGACAGTGACGGCTGGGACCTGCCAAGAACAGAATCCATCTGGGGCCAAATACCCTCTGCCTGGGTTAATCCCTTGGTGGTTGCATATAAAACACAGGGAAGTATGCTGTGAAGATTAGCCATGCCTCATATATTGGATTCTGAACACCAGGATGTGTGGAGGCCTGCAGCCCTCACTATCACGTCACTTTCTTCTTTTAATGAAAACTGAAACCCAGCTCCAGCCAGAGGGCAGTGGGGGTGAACAAATGTGTAGGCAAAGAAAATAGGAATGTTTAGGAAGGCTAGATCGTCCGCCCCTGGTTTGATCTAAAATGAGGCTCTCCCTCCCCCTGGCACATGGAATGCAGGAGGGACAGGAGGGGATGGGGAGGGCTCATGGGGAGGAATTAAGTGTGGCTCTGTCTGTTTCTGGCTTCTCTGTAAATACTGTGACACCTCCGAATGGAGGAACAGCTGAGATAAGTGACTGCTAATCCCTCAGTGCCGGGGAGGAGGCTGGGCCGCTCCCTTCCAGATCCCAGCAGATGGTGGATGAAACAGACTTCCCCCGAGGCAAGGGCAGTGGGAACTGTCCCACCTTCTGTTCCTTCAGTTTGCCCTGCACGTCTCCCTCATGGCCCGTCCGCACCGAGAAGGGCTTCGCTGGCCCTCAAGAGCCCTGGGGACCCGCTCCAGCTCTGCCATCCCACTGGGATCTACAAGGTCAGCCAACCTGGACTCCAGCCAGCACTGGCAGCTTGGGCAGCATCCAGCAAAGCTCTGTGGGCTTCAGGAAGAACAGCCAAGCAGTGTGGCTAAGTTTTTCATTCTGCAGAGAAACATACCTAGGGGAGAAGGATGAGGGCTCATTTGAAAGGCAGATTCAATCTTCCAGGGTAGAACCCAGGAATCTGAATTTCTATTAGACAGTCCAGGTAATTTGGCTGGAGGCGGTTCTAGCATCACATTCTGAGAAGCAGACCAAGCGGACGTGAAGGCATTTTTGGTGGTTGGGAACAGGGCTTAAAGTCAGATGCCTGAGTCTGAATTGTCGCTCTACCATTGCTCACCTGTGTGACCTTGGACAAAAATGCTCAGTGGTTCTGTACCTCATAGGCTGTAAACCAGTCTTTCTCAAAGGAGGCACAATTTAGTCACAATTACATTAAAAGAATAACATTGGAAGACTGAGCAACAATGTGAATGCACTGAACACTTGTGAACCGTGTATTTCTAAAGGGTTAAGATAGTAAATTTGATATCATGCATATTTTACCGTAATAAAAAAATCTTTAATGTATCAATGAGGAGATGCCATTTTTTTCTTTCTTCTGTAATTTTTTTTTGTTTCAAGATGTCATTTTTATATGCCTAAAAGCCAATCTCCATTTTCATATTAAGTAGATCCCTAAAAAGTTGTTTAAATAAAACTCAGTCATGTAAACCAACAGGAAAGTAAGATTTCATTTTAAAATATATAAAATCGGGTTCAAAGTTTTTAAAATGTGGACATCAAGGCCAGGCTTGGTGGCTCATGTCTGTAATCCCAGCACATTGGGAAGCTGAGGCTAGCAGACCACTTGAGCCCAGGAGTTTCAGACCGGCCCAGGCAACACAGTGAAACCCCGTCTCTACAAAAAGTACAAAAATTAGTTGGGTGTGGTGGCGTGTGCCTGTAGTCCCAACAGCTAGGGAGGATGAGGTGGGAGGATCACCCTAGCCTGGAAGGTCCAGGCTGCAGTGAGCCCTGATTATACCATTGCACTCTAACCTGAGTAACAGAGGGAGAAACAAATAAATAAAAATGAAACATAAAATGTGGAGATCTGCCGGGCGCGGTGGCTCACGCCTGTAATCCCAGCACTTTGGGAGGCTGAGGCGGGTGGATCACGAGGTCAAGAGATCGAGACCATCCTGGTCAACACGGTGAAACCCCGTCTCTACTAAAAATACAAAAATTAGCTGGGCATGGTGGTGCATGCCTGTAATCCCAGCTACTCAGGAGGCTGAGGCAGGAGAATTGCCTGAACCCAGGAGGCGGAGGTTGCGGTCAGCCGAGATCGCGCCATTGCACTCCAGCCTGGGTAACAAGAGCAAAACTCCGTCTCAAAAAAAAAAAAAAAAAAATGTGGAGATCAAGCAGTAATACAATAGTAAATATCAAACAATCATAAATCTTTAAGAGATAAGCATTCTTCCTATACACATAACACATGAAAATACACTGTTATGAGTGTAAATACACACATGAAAATACACTGTTTTGAGCAATTAAATTGAGTAGGAAACATATTTTAAAAACATTTTTAGGGTGAATATTGTTTCACAGAATTGGTGTGAGTCTTTCACTCTACTACCCGCCCCCCGAACCCCGACTAGAACCAATGGTCCTGCAATGAGTGGGCTGGAAGTGGCCTCCTAGGCCCTGGAAGCCTGTGCGAAGGACTGAGGTCAGTGATCATGGCTTTCCGTTCCTGCACCTATAGCAGTGAAAGTGGGAATCTCATCAGCCACTCCCATATAGAAACTCTCTCTCACACAAATGTCCATGAGCTTCAGTTCTGTTCTACTTTTAAAAACGAACAACTTAGGAAGGCTTTCTCGGAAACTCTTGGAGACTGCCCTTCCCTTTTTGTGACTGTCCTGCTGCTACCTCTTTTTCCTTTCCAGCTTGTACCATAGCTGTCTGACTTTCTGTATCTGCCACAGAGGATGAGTCCTGTTATGTTTTATTTATCACAGAATCCTTAACTAGCACAGTTCTTGTCCTGCAAAGATTTGCTGAATCAATGAAGAATGAAATCAACCTGATTCTTCAAAAGGCAGAGCTATCACTGTCTCCAAAAGTATCATTATTACACATACAATTCACTTTGTAGCTTCCACATTACTTACAGCATTTGTCTCTAATTATTATAATACACAGTAACTTATGCCAGAAGTGTTATGGTATCGCTTTTGAGAGGGAAAACTTGGGGCCTGGGAAGGTTAAGTATCTTGCTCAAGACCAAACAGATAGTAAGTAGTAAGTGACAGAGGTAGCATCTGAGCTCAGGTCTGTGGCTCTGACAACAGTACTATTTCTCCTTTTCCTTGTTTTTTCTATACTTTCATGAGACAAGGCAGTTCTACTCTTGGCATCCTGTCACTAGACATTTCACTGTAAAATGCTTGCTATGCTGCACGCAGGGATTTCAGCCAGGCCTCTCCCCCGGCCCCACCACGCTTCTTCTGCAGACCAACCCAAACATGGTTGGGGAGTTCAGAGGGGAGGGCCCAGCATTCCCGAGTCGGGACAAGTATCTAATCAGCAGACCTCCTCAGCATATCAATCCAAGACCACTCTAGAGAGAGATGCCAGTGCCCAGCTTTCTATTTTTAACTGGTGTGAACTGGAGGAAAAACACGAGCATTAAAAATCAAAGCGCCAGTAAAGAACTGAGAATGCAGGGCACCCCAGGGCAAACTAGTGGTCTGTGTCCTTCTGTCTCCCTCTTCCTTCCCCCCTCCTCCTTTCATGTCATTTTTCTTTTTCCTTCTCAGAAGTTCAAGATCTTGCAAAAAATCTGTTTTCCACAAAAGAGATGATATCTGTCATTTACATCAATGCTTCTCATACTTTAATGTACATACCAAGCAAACACTGAAAAGCAGATTGGGATAGCGCTTGAGACTTTGCATTTCTAGTTCATTCCCAGGTTATGACAATACTGCTTGTCCACAGACTGCACTTTGAGTAGCAAGGATTGGTATATCCTTATAGTTTAAGTTGCTGCTATGTTCTTCATCCAAGTATTTGCCTTTTCAGTCCTGTCGCCACCTGGAATGAAATTGTCTGCCCCCAGTTTAAAGATGCTCATCTCCCCACCATCAGGTGGGCAAGCTACATTCTGCTTTTGTTCCTTTATTCACTTTAGCAGCAGGGGGTCCTTTTCTGGCTTGAAGACCAGAGTCTGAGTTTGAGCAAAACCCCCGCAGCATGGATGAGGACTACCCAATAATTAGGCTGGAGTAAACCTGGTCCTTTCTCCAGCAAGACTTGGCCAAGCTCTCACAGCAAACCTTTTCTGTCTCTTCCCCGGCCAGACCTGATCCATGCGTGATTTGGAATTCGGTGGCCTTGGTTAATCTCAGTTTTCTGACCTAGATGAGCCCAGCCCCACCTCTCTGAGTAAAGCTATCCAGACTGGTGGGGACTAGACCAGAAGGGTGCCCTGTCCCGGTTGCCCCTTTTCCAGCCACTCAGATGTGCTGTTGTGGTGTCCTTTGTGTCGTGGCAGCCCTGGAAGACGAGAAGCCGCTGTCGCTCCCCTGCTGCCCTAGCCCAGCTGTCAGGACCCCTCAGCAGAGGGCAGGGCGCCAAGCACCCCCCATTTGCATGTGGTTTATTGTCCCCCAGGTTGGCGGGGCTATGAGGACTGAATCCATAGCCCATCCACGGAGCACACCACCCCCAGAAACGGGGAGGGGTGGGCTGGCGTCACTTAGTCTTCCCCTGCCCCCTACCCTTCACCTCCTGCCCCTCCCCAGCTCCCTATTTGGCCATCCCCCTGGCTGCCCCCTCCCCTTCCTTACATGGTCTGGGGGCCCCACTGGCTGATCCTTTCCCCTGCCCTTGGCTCCAAGAATGGCCTCGGTAGTCCTAGCGGGTACGAAGGCGACCAAATAAGGCAAGGTGGCAGACCGGGCCCCCCACCCCTGCCCCCGGCTGCTCCAACTGACCCTGTCCATCAGCGTGCTATAAAGCGGCCCTCTTGGAGCCCGCCACCCAGCGCCCGCCGCCCGAGCCAAGCCGAGCCCACCCGCCCCGCGGACGGTGAGTCAGAGCCCGGCCCTGCGCGCTCCCTTCCCTCTCGGTCCGCAGGCCTTGCCAGACATCACCCCAACCCGGCTCCTGCCGCTCTGCAACTGCTGTTTTTTCCCCCTACGCTTTTTGATTTGGTTCTAACTTGTTTCTCCTGGGCGTCGGTCCTCGGTCCTCGCAGGACCTAGCAGGGGCTCTAAGAAGGGGAATTCGGTGGCTCCCCAAGGGGCGTTCGTGTCCCTACTCTCGTGCGCTTTCCCCTCCATCTGGGGCAAAGGCAGGGCGGTATGGACAGGGCTGGAGATCGAGTTCCCAGTTTGTGAAAAGGAAGAAAGAGCTGGGGAGGACTAAGGAGCTGGGTTTCCTGGGTCCTCCTTGTACCTGGTGCCCTAGGTGAGACTCCTGGCCACAGAGCCTGGGTGGATTCCCCCCTCCCGTCTCCTCCGCGGCTTCTCTCCCTTTTGTGACTTGAGGGGAAGGGAGGTGGCAGGAATCTCCCCTGCCCACGCCCCTATCCAGTCCCCGCATCTCCGCTCTGATCTGTCCGCTTCTCTGGGTCCGGAGAAGGCCAGCTGCACAACGTGGCCCACCCTCCCCTCCTCAACCTGCAGAACCCCCTGAAGCTGTGCCAAGATGTGTGACGACGAGGAGACCACCGCCCTGGTGTGCGACAATGGCTCTGGGCTGGTGAAGGCCGGCTTTGCGGGCGATGACGCTCCCCGCGCGGTCTTCCCATCCATCGTGGGCCGCCCGCGGCACCAGGTAAACTTCCTGCCAAGCCCCTAGTCCTACTCGACACCCCTTCCTGCCACCTCCTCTGTCCAACCATCTAGAAAATGGCTCTCACTTGACCCACTTGTGGTGTGAACTCTTTAGGTCAAATTAAGAAAAGGCTGATTCACTTCAAATCCAAGCCAAGGCAAGCAATACCCCAGCAAACCTCAACATACTGAGAAAGGCACACCTGAGTGGCAGGCCTCTCAAAGGGTCCCACTCACTGGTGTGAACGCCACCAGCTTTTTTCCATTTGCGGCCTTTTGGACTTTTAGTCCTTAGGGTCTTCTCTGCCTTATACACTTCACTTTCTTCCTTGTCTTCCCTTTTCAGTCCTGTGTAAATTTCTAACAATATAACCTCTCCCAACCAATCACATTCCTCTCTCGTGTTCACAGCCAGTTTACAGGGCTCCCCAAAGGTGAAATCTATCTCCTTCCTGGCTGTGGCATTTTTAGAAGCCAGGCGTGACAGAGGCAGCAAGTGCCATGGTGATAGTGACATGCCACCTCGTTTATTAAAAGAAATGCCATGCTCTCTGGATTTGTCACATGCCTGGCCAGGCAGGCTGCCAAGGACGAGACCTTAGTCCTCGGAGCTGGTGAATGACTCCAGGACAGCTCTGGACAGGCTCAGTTTCACTGTTGGAGTGAAGATGGCATATCAGCCCATCATTATGTGTTCACTTGAATGTCAAAATCTTTTCTTAGGAGAAATACAATGTGTCATTAATTCATTCCAAAATGCAGTCATCTATATTCCAGTTGACATGGGTGATGAGCTTAATAATTTAATGAAGGCATATGATATTTTTAAGGTGAGGTGACGCTCTGCTTCTTCAGTGAAATAGCTTCATTCTCTCCTGAGTTATATTCTCAACAATAGAATTATACATCTTTGAGGGAGTGGTGGGAAGGTCGAAAACTGATTTTTAAATAATTCTTCTAAATTGGGATAAAATCCTATTGCTTATTATTTCTGGTATTTAAATATGTTCCTTGAATTGGGCAGTTAGATATAAACGGACAAGACACTGATTATATTCCTGACATGGTGGGAGCATGATTTTCTCATTTTTTTTCTTCTCATAGGGAGTTATGGTTGGTATGGGTCAGAAGGACTCCTATGTAGGTGATGAAGCCCAGAGCAAGCGAGGCATCCTGACCCTGAAGTACCCCATCGAGCACGGTATCATCACCAACTGGGATGACATGGAGAAGATCTGGCACCACACCTTCTACAACGAGCTCCGTGTGGCTCCTGAGGAGCACCCCACCCTGCTCACAGAGGCCCCACTGAACCCCAAGGCCAACCGGGAAAAGATGACTCAGATCATGTTTGAGACCTTCAATGTCCCTGCCATGTACGTGGCCATCCAGGCAGTGCTATCCCTGTATGCTTCTGGCCGTACCACAGGTACGCTTGGGCTCTGGGGACAGTTACTGATTAATCATATTCCTAAGTCACCGACCTTGCTGTGAAATCAGATCCCCCAGATTGAAAAAAGGATAATCCCTTTTCTCTCTTTCCTCCCATTCCCTAGCAAGGTCTCCGTGCTAAAAGTGAGGTGACAATAGTGCCCTGAGGTTAGTTTCAGAGCACAATTATTGTTGGAGCTGATAAACTGTGGAGTTAGGTCCTTCCCTTATTTAAAGCTCAGAACAATGTAGCAACTTGGAGTGCAGCAGTCACTGGGATGTGTATAAACCATCATATCACTTGGGTAAGCATCCTCAGGGAGAATACATTCCCTACAGGGTCTGAGTCAAAAGAGGGGAACGTGTAAGTCCAGTAAAAGCAGAGAAAAACACACTTGGGTGTTTACATAATGTGCTCAGGGGTGATAAGAAGGATGGTCATATGAAAGTGTCCTCGGGAATTTTTTTTTCTACTATAATAGTTGAAAGGATGAGCTGCAGTTTGCTTTAGATTTAGTGTGCACGATGCTCATTTTTATTCTTTGTGTGTAAGGGATCTAATTTTATCTGGATCAATGCCCATTGCTAGCATCTCTCAACCCAGATTGGAAGCAGGCTTTGCCATGGCTAAAGCAGTGGTGTTGTCCTCAGGACTTTACCTTGTTCTTGTCTGCTTCCCCTGACAGGCATTGTTCTGGACTCTGGGGATGGTGTAACTCACAATGTCCCCATCTATGAAGGCTATGCTTTGCCCCATGCCATCATGCGTCTGGATCTGGCTGGTCGGGACCTCACTGACTACCTCATGAAGATCCTCACTGAGCGTGGCTACTCCTTTGTCACCACTGGTGGGTGTGGGTGTGTCTCATCTGCCACAGTGTGGGTCTGCTTCCTTCCTCCCTCACTGAATCTGCCTACCTCCCTATAATGGACTTCTTGCTTCAGAGCTTGACTGTGATACCCTTTATTTCTGCAGCTGAACGTGAAATTGTCCGTGACATTAAAGAGAAGCTGTGCTATGTTGCCCTGGATTTTGAGAATGAGATGGCCACAGCTGCCTCTTCCTCCTCCCTGGAGAAGAGCTATGAACTGCCTGATGGCCAAGTCATCACTATTGGCAACGAGCGCTTCCGCTGTCCTGAGACGCTCTTCCAGCCCTCCTTCATTGGTGAGCTGTAGGGTCTGGTGCAGAGGCACGATTTTCCCTGGAAATCTTAGGCTTCCCAGAGTAAAATCTAGAAGGCTCAAGAAGCCCTTGAGTTAAAAGAAGTCGTAGTTTGGACTCCCACACAGCTCAACCTCAAGTCCTGATGGCTCATTAGAGGGAAAGTCTATGTTCTGCTCTAGTGATATAATAAAGGATGACACACTGAGTTCATCTCAAAATAAAGGATGGCACACAGTAGCAGCTGAGTATCACCTATCTGCAGAAAAAGAGCTATTTCACAGGTGCTGACTTCTTCCAGTAAGTTTTGTTACCAAGTAGCTGGCTTTTACTCATCATTGATTGCAATAACATTCCTACGCATATTAATAACTGGACCACTTACATGTCAACATGTATCCTTCCTAAGCAATGCTTTCCACGAGGAACTTTGTCAGCATCTGATTTTAGTCCATAAACAAAAACTACATTTATTTTAGTTTAAACGTGTATCTTGTCCTTTTCCAATACATCTTCGTACGTCTGATAGTTACAGGAGGTGTTTACTCGAAACAGGTGCTAAGCACAGTTGCTCCTTTCTTGGCATTCTATTGTGGATTAACTGTCAGGCACCCGTTCCACCCTGCAGTGTGTCTTATAGGGGAGCATATGTTTCAGAGACAAATGGTGACAGCTCACTCACACTAAGAAATCCTGTTCTTTCCCCTCTACCTTGACCTGAATGCACTGTGATTTTTTTTTTTTTTTTGCGTGTGTGTGTGTGTGTGCGCGTGACTTGTTCCTAGGTATGGAATCTGCTGGCATCCATGAAACAACTTACAATAGCATTATGAAGTGTGACATTGATATCCGCAAGGATCTGTATGCCAACAATGTCTTATCTGGAGGCACCACTATGTACCCTGGCATTGCGGATCGTATGCAGAAGGAAATCACTGCCCTGGCTCCTAGCACCATGAAGATTAAGGTAAATAACTTTCATGAATGGGAAATGCAAGGCAGAAGTTGGTATTCTAAGCAGAACTACATTCCTAATTCCTTTTCCCTTCATACTCAGTTTCCTGTCTCCTACCAACTTTACCTGTTAGCTTTTCTAGCACTTTGTCTGATTTTCTTAGCACTTTTCCCAAGATAGGTAACTTTTAAAACACTTTTAGACAGAGAATAAAAATAAATGTTTACAAAAAAAAAAAAAAAAGACACACACGCAACAAAATCTTCTAATACATTTTAAAAGCCCCTAACTTTTGGGCTGGCCTTCACTATACATTTAGCTTGTTGCTAAATTATACTCTAGATAAGTGGAGAAATTCCATTTAATATTAAAATATATCTTTAATAACAGAAATGATAAAATAGAGGTGAGTTCATATAACTTGATTGGGTACATTATTTTGTGGTATGACATATCCCACATTATAGCTAATTAATATCTAATATTTTTTCCTGTGAATCTTTCCAACGTGTTATTTCTCCCTTGCTTGGAACTTCAGAGTTCACAGGAAGTTTTCGTTTGCTTTCTGCAGATTATTGCTCCCCCTGAGCGTAAATACTCTGTCTGGATTGGGGGCTCCATCCTGGCCTCTCTGTCCACCTTCCAGCAGATGTGGATTAGCAAGCAAGAGTATGATGAGGCAGGCCCATCCATTGTCCACCGCAAATGCTTCTAAGGTGCTTTCTTTCTTCATCTACCTTCCAGTCAGGATGATGGTATTATGCTTCTTGAAGTCTTCCAAACCACCTTCCCTCATCTCTCATCAATCATTGTACAGTTTGTTTACACACGTGCAATTTATTTGTGCTTCTAATATTTATTGCTTTATAAATAAACCAGATCAGGATTTGCAACCTATAAAAGCCTCTCATCTGTTTTTGGGGTAGGCATGGGGTGGAGCAGGTGTTAGTTTTGACATCCTGAGCGTTGTCAGAGTTCAGAACCACAAAGTTCATCCAGATGAATTAATGTGACAAATGCTAACTTTTGATTTTGTATTTTGGGACAGAATCATGAATATATTTCATATCTGAAAAGTGGATTAAGGTTTAGTTCCATATAAGTAAGAAGTGAAATTGGATAAGACAATTCTCTAGAATTAGTTGCTGCAGATGACACTGAAACTTGTTGTTTTAACATATGTTCCAGTTGCTTTTGTAAACTTGCAGAAAATACACCTATGTTGGTAATGAGAAAGTCAAAGACAATTTTAAATAAATGGGCTTAACTTCTCAATTCCTTGAACTCTCAGTTGTCTTTCTGAGGGCTATGAACGAAACATGAACGTTGGCTGACAGTTGGACCAGCCATGCCCCAATGCAAATACCCTCTCCTCTAAACATATCAAGACCATTGTGTGTGTGGAAAACAAATGTGAGGAAGCAGAAGCCAAACGCTCTGCCTGATCAGTGACTAACTTGTGAGACAGAAGCCTTCAATCTCTTCATTTCTTTGAAATCTTGAGATCTTGGGTTGAGTGAACCTAAGAGGTCCTGAGGGAACAAGGGGAGGCCAAAACCACAGTATTTGCTTTGCTCCATGCAGAACTCGTGCAAAGTATGGTGGGAAGGCTGCTAGGGGCAGCACCAAAAAGAATTGAATGTGTTCCATCCTTAAGGAGTTCACACACCTACTCATAATCCTTCAGTGCATGTGCGCCTGGAGGCTTTAAGGAGAGGTATGTGGGTCTGGGTCTTGAAGAATGGTTGGGAATTAGGGAGATGAAGATAGCAGAGAGAACATCTCAGCAGAAGGAAGTGTGGATACAAAACATGGGGCAGGCTGGGAGGTGCTGATGAATTTTAGAAAATCCAATGGGAAAGGTAGATTTCAGCTAGATTGCAGAAGCCTTACAGATTTTTATATTCAAATTAATTGCCAGTGAACTGTTAGTATTCACACAAGTGTTTGAATGCACTTAATTGAACTTTATTGATAAGGATTCAAGACACAGAGATTAAGCAACTGGTACAATGCTATAAACCTTATTTGTGGAATATGCAAGATGGGAACCCAGATTTTCTGACATCTGCTCTGATGGTACCTCTAAAATAGACTATAAATAAAGTTAGAAAGATTATCAAGGATAACCCCATTCTATCACATGCCTTTTGAGAATTTGGGTTCAATATTTGGAATACTCTGGACACATCAGACAACTTTAATAAGTTGTAATCGATTGTCTCTGTCATTCAAGGTCATACGTGTGTCTTTCTGCCCATTCATACCAAAAATATCTTTAGATCCCTGACTCTGGGTCAGGCATAGTATTAAGGGCAGGGGACAGAAAGATGGATGAGGGCACATTTTCTGTGATTAAAAAGCTCAGAGTTTATTAGAGTTCTGTATCTAGCATATTCAAATGGAAGGCCTTCTTTGCAATAAAGGCTAAATAATACCTTTACTTAGCATTTTGAAATGGTGGCATTTTCTTCAGATAAGGAGGTATAAAAATTATTGTAGATCCTCCCCTCCCCTTGCCACCCCATTGTATCCTATAGTACAGATGAATTGGTTTCAAAGTCATGCACTGGAAGGTATTATTTCACTAGTTTTTGCGTCTCTTTCTTCTCATCTCTACAATTGAGTGCATAAATATTATGAATTTTATCCTGGGAGCACAGTATTAATTCTTTAATTGTAGATGATTGGCTGGGGTATCACCTTGGGTTCTTTCCATTTGTGATTAGAAATGGAGTGGATATTTTTATTTCTATGTAAAAGTAGAAGCTTTAAGAATCAGCTTCTGATATTTGTATCAGAAGAGGTAAGCACGCAGATTCTTGCTGAATTCTGAGGTCTTCTCATCTCTGTTTGATGATAGGGTATAAAATATTAGAACAACTGAATCTTAAAAATTGTGCTTAAGGAAGGTATTGGGGCAAAACCGCTTAAGGCAATCTTTATATGTATAAAATAATCGAGATGTTGATAGTGCCTATGTCTTCGGTTAAAGTGCAATATACAAAGAACTATATAGAGTATATTTCTTAATTTATAATAAAGTATTGTTTGTAGATTCGAATACCCCCAAACACTACTTCTTCCTTTATTTTGACTAAACAATGGCCATTATGTAGATGTGCTTAAATATTTAAGAGAGTACAGTGGAGAGAAAAGAAAAATTACTGAAGAAAATGAAATCTTTAGAGGGGTAGGGCTGACTCACTGTATCCGGAGCCTAGAACAATGTGACTGGGTCTTCACCTTTTTTTCCAGTTCTCCCATATAATTTATTACAGTCTGAATCGTGTTCCATCAAAACTCACATGAAGCCCTAACTCCCAATGTGACTGTATTTGCAGACAAGACCTTTCAGTAAGTAATTAAGGTTAAATAAAGTCGTAAGGGGGGGGACCCTAATCCAACAGGACTAGTGTTCTTATAAGAGGGAGAAGAGACAGCAGGAGTGCAAGCGCAGAGGAAGAGCCATGTGAGGGCAGGGCCAGGAGGTGACCCATTTGTAAGCTGAGGAAAGAAGACTGCTGACACCTCTATCTTAGACATCCAGCCTCCAGAGCTGTGAGAAGTAAATGTCTGTTGTTTAAGCCACTGATGTGGTTTGGCTGTGTCTTCACCCAAATCTCATCTTGAATTGTAGTTCCTATAATCCCCACATGTCATGGAGGGACCCAGTGGGAGGTAATTGGATCATGGAGGCAGTCACCCTCATGCTGTTCTCATGATAAGTGAGTGAGTTCTCGTGAGATCTGATGATTTCTTTAAGGAGATTTCTCCACTTTTGCTCTGCGCTTCTCCTTCCTGCCACTGTGTGGAGAAAGATGTGTTTGCTTCCACTTCCACCATGATTGCAAGTTTCCTGAGGCCTCCCCAGCCACGCTGAACTGTGAATCAATTAAACCTCTTTCCTTTATAAATTGCCCAGTCTCAGGTATGTCTTCATTAGCAGCATGAAAACAGACTAATACAGCCACCCAGTCTATGGTATTGTTATGGCAGCCTTGGCAGCCTAATACAGGATTTCTCCACATGCTGGACATGATGGTCCCAGGCTCCTGACCTAACAACTTAGCAGCCTCTGAGATGAAAGGATGCCTTCCCATATAGTACTGGCAGAAGTCCCAGGAAAGTGTCTGAGCCTGGTCAGGCTTAGGAACCGAGTCATACCATTCTTATCATAGAGACTGACCGATACTCTTTAGCAGGGAGGGATGATACCTCTTCCTCTAAAGGAAGAGGACAAAATGGTGCAAACATTATACCCAATGAGCTAGAGGAGGAGGCTTGTAGGGGAGGGACCGAATATTGGATGGCTCCAAACTTCCAGCTTAGGAGTTTTTGATTTGACAGGTCCTGAGGAGGACTTGAGAAGAGCAATGACTTCATGCAGACAAAACTAGGAGGCAAGACTGAGAACCTTTGGATAATATATTCCAGGGTGGCCTAAGGACCCAGGAACCCAGTGATCTCTATATGATCTGACTATCTTGCTTTTTAAAAGGAAATAAAGTCACATTCATTTTATGGTTAACATGATATAAATGCTATAAATATATCCCAGTAACTAACAGGGAAAGAAAAAAGGTTAGGTCTTTTAGGCCTAAAACAGCAAAAGTTGTCTATGTTCACCTTAAGATCTTCCAGGCTCATTATATAAGAAATATCTCCTCCAGGCAGAGCTTCTCTGGCAGTTGCTATGGTAACCAAACTCATGGTAGGAAGACATCCAAAACTAAGCTCCTACGGAGGCTGCAAAAGTACACCTCTGGTCACTGATGAACTTGATGGCAGAAGATGTTCTTTGAAGTTCATTCATTCGCCCTGGGTGCAATAGATGCAAGAAAGATTGACTAGGGGGATAAAGAGCTTCAGTTCAACTATATTTCTCTGAGTTCTTGTGGTTCTGGGCCCCCTTCCCTCCCTGGTTGAGGCTAGAGGTGAACCTGCATCAGCTGAGAGTTACGTAGGAATGGCCTGCGTGTCCTGCAGCGTCATTGTCTGCTTATTTCCTGCATTGTTTCATTGTAACTTCTGTGGAAGTCAGGACTATCGAGGGGAGACGGAAAGAAAATGGACCCAAAGGAAAGCTGAGTAAAGTGGAAATAAAAAGGGCTTAAATAGTAGATGAGACATAAACTCTAGAGTCAACTGTAAGCAAGGAATTGGGTCAACAGGGTAAGTGTTAACACAGGAAGATGACTTGGGGAACTTTGGAAATACTATAAGTGGCCTGGAGGCATCATGAAGGTCAGGGTCTGATAAAGCAGACATCACGTAAGAAATTTGAGAGTAAACTTGCCTTAGGCAAAATAGTGAAATTTTCCCAAGGCCTCTTGAACTCTAGGATGTACACTTTGGACCTTTTTTCCAGTGTCTTCCACCAAATGCTGGCCATCTGGGACATTCTCCCTACCACTCCAGTCATATAAACGGAAACTTCCCTGTTGTATTAGTCCATTCTCATATTGCTGTAAAGAAATACCTGAGACTCGGTAGTTTATAAAGAAAAGATGCTTGATTGGCTCATGGTTCTGCAGGCCGAACAAGAAGCATAGTAGCTTCTGCTTCTAAGGAGGCCTCAGGAAGCTCCCAGTCATGGCAGAAGGCAAAGAGGGAGTGAGGCATCTCACATGGTGGGAGCAGGACTAAGGGGCAGGGAGGAGCCACACACTTTTAAACGGCCAGATCTCATGAGAACTCACTCACTTATATGAGGACAGCACCAAGGGGATTGTGTGAAACTATTTATGAGAAATCCACCTCCATGATTGAATCACCTCCCACCAGGCCCTCCAACATTAGGGGTTACAATTCAACATAAGATTTGGTAGGGACACAGATTCCAACCATGTCATCTGTCTTTTACCTGCATCCTTCAAAGAGCATACTGTGCCAATTAAGCAATCTGTTACCTAAACTATGTTCCCAAGAGATTGTTCAAACAGATCTCCCTGCCAGAAAACACTAGCATAATTTAACAAAAGTTTTCCGCATATAGTTTCTTATTAGATTAACTGAAAGGCTTGATGTAGCATGGGCTTTGGGTTAGAAAGATTTGAACTTAAATCCTAGTTCTGCCACTGATGAGTTGAGTGGCCTTTAAGTAAATTACCTGGCTTCTTCAGGAAAGAAGAAGCTCTTTCCTAAGAGGTGTGTTTAGGCACTCATGTTTTTTTCTCTGAACTGTAGCAGCTCCATGTTCTTAATTCTCTTGGCAACTTTTGGCCTTCTTTGCTTTCTCAACCCATCTTGGCCACCATCTGCTATGTGTCAGTTCCAGAGACCACAAACAACTAACAGCACAATTCCATTGTGTTATAATTTGTTTGATTTTAATATATAAAAGGGAGCTCCGTCATTGAAATATAGTATAAGGATCCTAGTTTTTGAAAAGGAAACTGTAGGTTCGTAGGGATGGAGTATTCATCAGAAAGAACTCGATGAGTATTTGCTCTAAATATACATATTAATAGAAAAGATATAAAAAGTAAAAAATATATATCCAAATTGTAAGAGAATTAAGCATGATACAAAGAGTTTAAAAATCTATTGCAGGGTCTAACTAAAATCATGTTCTCAGAGTTGTCATGAGAATGAAACAAAATATGTTTAATGCACTCAGCACCATTCCCAGTATGAGCTGAATTATTCAACTAAGTTTATCTTCCTTTCTTCCTCATTTTCTTCTTTTTGGCATGAACTTTGGAGGCTGGGGTGGGAGGTGATGGAGAGGGGCAGAGGTGGGCTATAGAAGTCCCTTAGTCCCTTCAAATCACATTGTTATAGTTTCTCTATATTGAGTTTCTCTTGAGAATAGGAAAAATGAATAGGAAAAATGAAGGACTAGAAAGCTCAGAGAGAAAACCATTAAAGGGCATTTATAACAGGATGTGAAGGAAAGCAAAGAGAAATACAAAGTCTCTTTCTTGGAGACCTGGAAGACAAATTACAGAGTTGCGGTGTGGGCAGGAGGAGCAGCAGCTATGTGTGTGCATGTGAGTGTGTGTTCCCACACATAATACAGGTGAGAACAATCAACAGAGGGTTGGGCTGATAGCCCTGTGAAGAGGATTTGCCGTCTGTTCTTCTGTGCTCTTCAACTCCAACTATTCTCCCCATCCCCTTCTCAGCCACATTCAAGAGCCTGGCCTTTCTTCACTTCCCTTTCTATCTATGGATTCAGCATAGACGGACAAGTAGATTTACTATTGTCTAAGCAAGTTGACAGGAGAGAATTTGCTTCCACAAGCTGAGACTTCCAACTAACTCCTTTTCCTGCCAGTTGGATCTGTATAGGAGCAAGCACTTAAGGAGAAACACTGTCCCCACTCCACTCCCACTCCACTCCCTGGCTTTGTGCCATGCTTCTGCCTCATGGGATTTCTTTTGTGTTTTTAGGGATTTGCGTTTCATGTTCTTTGGCTCTAGGTTCTGGTTAATGCTCTTAGTCTCAAGGAACAGAATTCTCCTCAAACAAGGAAGTTAAGTCAGGAAGGGAGTTTATTAAAGAGATATAGAGGAACTCCTAAAATCTGAGGATATAGAGTTGGACCTCATAGGAAATGGGAATTTAGAACTGCAAAAGCATCAGGAGCAGCAGGCATTCTGCATTCTCTATCCCTTCAGATTCCCCTTATAAATGAACTGTACCTACCTCTCCCATACAGACGTACTTACCTAACCCCTTCTGAAGGAATGGCCCTAGGCTGACAAGTTTGTTTCGTGCATTGCCCCAGGACTAATGGAACTGGAGGGGAATACGTCTGACATGAGGACTTGTATATTTAAGGACCAGCAACCAATCAGACATTTTTCTCTCTCTCTCTTTAGCTGGAACTAAGAAGAAGCACAGGTGGTGCTGTTAGTTGTTTGTGGTCTCTGGAACTGACACATAGCAGATGGTGGCCAAGATGGGTTGAGAAAGCAAAGAAGGCCAAAAGTTGCCAAGAGAAATAACAACATGGAGCTGCTACAGTTCAGGGCAAGAAACATGCGTGCCTGAACACACCTCTTAGGTAAGGTGTGTGTGTGTGTGTGAGACAGAGTGAGGTAGTTCCTGTGTTATGCAGGCATTTTGGTGGAACACCACCCACATATATATTATATCTTTGTTTTCCTTTAACTTTAGGAAGTATTAGAAACATATTCAAACTAAAGTTTGAATTGAGAACAGCCTATGTGATCACACCTACTGGAGGATCTGCATTACACATCAAATGAATGAAACGACTACAGTAGGATTTTAGACATCTTTAAACGAGCAGGAAGGATTAGGGTACAGTGGGTAAGGGCTGTCATCTAAGAGACCACCAGGATGGCTACATAGTAGAAAGGAGAGCTTTACTGTTGATATCAGTTAGCAAACCAGGAGGAGATAGTCTCCAGTGTGGACAAAAGATACTCTTTCTTCGAGAAAAGAAAGGGCAGGTTGGGTTTTATGACTCGCACAGTCCATATTACTCAACCATGTCATGCATATTTAGCAGGTATGGGGGAGGCTATCTATATTTATGAGGGAGAAAAGATATGCACAATGGATAAACACATATGTAACATACATCCTATGTTCACTTTGGGGCAGTGGTGAGTGCTCAGCATATGTGGTATGAGAAGACAGACCAACATCCATGCTTTCTCTATGACTGATGTTTCCAAAAGTGAATACATGAGCATATGAGAAATTTGGAGTCTACATTTCAGAGATACAGAAGCAAATCTTGGGATAAAGAATGAAGAAAATGTCTAAATGATAGAGTTAAAATATTAAGTTAGACTTACTGAGAAGTAGTATAAGATTTTAGAAATCCTGTCTACACCCTGTGATCTGAGATGTCCTCTTATCCACTAAGACAAACCCTCAGGTCAAGGAAACAAAAGTTATTTATGGTGGAGGGTTCAGGGCTCAGCTGGCCTAACTCCCTAAATTCCTACAGCTTGCTCAACTCCCTAATAATAAGAGCTATCAGACCCCTCCTAACTCTGATTTACAACCCAGATTACTATGAGTCTGATTGGGCAGAGGATCAGTCTTATAAACATTCCCTTCAACTGCAGACCATAAGCCAGCTTTAGCCAGCATATAAAGGCTATGTGCAAACTGTCTTTGTGTCCTACAGTTCACCTTTTGGTGTAAATAGCCAAATTTCACCTCATTTTAATGCTAAAACCCTGCCTGTTAATAAGTTCAGTGATTATGCAGCACCCAGCACAAGTGACTCACTCCATTCTGTTTTGCGCTGGTGTCTTGGGGCCTAGTGCAGAAATTCAGCCCAAAACAACGCTTCCCATAAATTTTACTTAATACTTCTTACAACAGAGAATCTTACTTGCACAGAAAAGACTTCTCAAGATATACCTTACCTGAGTTGGACTCATACCTCAACCCCACCCCACTATGTTATCCGGGTTTGTCTCCGTCATAGCAAATGTCACATAATTTTCTGTTTTAACTCAACTTTATTGAGGCATAACTTATATACAATGTGTCCATTATAGTATGCAATTCAAAGAGTTTTGGCAAATATATATAACTTCCATCCCAATCAAAATATAGTACATTCTAAATCACCCCTCATATTTCCTCCTGATCCTCCAAATTCAATCTTCTGTCACTGTAGATTTGTCTCGTCTGCTCTGGCAGTTCCTATTAACCATAATTTAAGCTATTTCTTTGCTTCTCTATTTTGTTTTTGTCTCTACTACTGGCCTTTTTTGTCCACACCATGATTTTCTAGCACAGAGTGTCTAGCACAGAGCCAGACAATGCCAGAGCGAACGGATCCCAAATCATTCTGTTTATCAGCTTTGATTTTAAAAACAAAGGCATCTACATATTTGAAGGTAGCAGTGAGGACTTTATTGTGAGGGTTAACAAACAGGAACCTCATATGTCTGCCTTCTTTGCCCGCATCTTTGTCATCACCACGGTGTCAAAAACAGCCTTGAATGAGGAAGAATGTCGTGACAGTGGTCATACTGTTACCTTTGGGTACAATGTGTTATCATTTAAAACAAACACGTTAAAACAGTCTCATTTAATTGTAATGTTTTAAAATTTTGACCTTTCGACTTAGGATACAGCCATTTCTAACTGCGTCTTGCAAATCATACCCTGATAACGGGACAGATCATTCAAACCGCATCCCCACTTCTGAAAACACACTCAGGATGCGAGTGTTTTACCAGCAGGGTCATGGCAGCTCTGTTAATTCTTGATCAAATATTTCTTTCGTGATAATATCATCAAACCTTGGATGTTATCTGTAACCGTTTTTCTCCAGAAGTGTTTGAAGCCTGTGAACTGGCATGTCCCATTCACGCCTTGGGGAGGGAGGGCTCCGTTGCGCATGCCTCCTCTACAGGTGGAGAAGCTGAGGCGGAGGGACCCCTGTATGGAGTGATTTTTCCTCGCTTTCTTTGCGCGTCTTCGTTTCCGGCATGGTGGTGTGTGCATTCCCCTTCAGCTGAAGTTCTAAATCTCTTTTTCTCTCCACTATCTAGGACACATGAGAATTAACCTACTCATGCAGATTACAGGGCCCAGCCCTCATTAACCTTAATATTGAAAGAAATACAGCTTCTGAGAAGTGATATGCCCTTCCACTCGGCACAAATAGCAACATTCCCATGAGCTGAAGAGACAGACTTTTTAGGGAGTAGTTCATCCAACACAAACTTTTGTTTCCAGTCAGTGAAAATTTCACATATATAATGCCTTTATATATGTGATCCCTTTTTAAAGCATTTAAAAATGACATCCCCGAGGTTCTTTTATAGTAGATTAAAGTGCTGTCTATTCTGTATTTTCCTTATGTCTTTTGAATTAATGATTTGGTCCTGAAATTCTCATCTTCCTCCCTAGCAGGTACTGGATTGCTATTTGTCGAAGGACTGAATAACTGACCTTTCATTCTTAAACACTGAAGTCAAGTGAACTCTAGACCTCTTCTTTTCCAGAGATCAGGCTCTCTGTCTGTGCCCTGCTTTTCTAGTCTGATCTTTGCTTTAATGGGATTTAAGTGCTGAGTGAATCTCAGCCACTTCCTTATCCCTCCTCTTTAGTGGGTGTTGCTTTTGTCAGTGACATTGGGTTCAGGGGGAGAGCCACCATATGAGGGGGATGGGGAAGGAAAAGAGAGGACAGGATATAAATTTAACCCCAGGCATGTTGGAGAAATAATCTCAAAGATGGCAAAACCAGGAAGGGTGACTGGGAGTGGGGAGGAGCAGGGAGGGAAAATAAAAGCTCAGAAGCAGGGCAGGCTACAAACTCAAGCTGCAGGGCAGTATCTGAAAGCAATGAGTCTGTGTAAGAAAGGTTGGGCAACTGGGCCTTGTACACCCAAGTGGTAGCCTGTGAAGCACTCTCATTTTGTTAAGCACTGATGACACCTGCCCCATAAGATAAGGAGCAGATCCTCCCAAGAAGGCTGGTGAAATTTCCATGACTGTTCACTCTATCGATGTCTCTCTCTTTTTTTTTTTTTTTTTTAATTTTTGAGACAGAGTCTTGCTATGGTGCCCAGGCTGGAGTGCATTGGCATGATCTCAGCTCATTGCAACATTTGCCTCCCTCCCAAGTTCAAGCAATTCTGCTTCAGCCTCCCAAGTAGCTGGGACTACAGGCCTGTACCACCATCCTGGCTAGTTTTTGTATTTTTGTTAGAGACAGGTTTTCACCATGTTGGCTAGGCTGGTCTTGAACTTCTGACCTCAAGAGATCTGCCTGCCTTGGCCTTCCTAAGTGCTGGGATTATAGGCATGAGCCACCGTGCCTGGCCCATGACTGTTCATTCTCTTTCATTTCTCCCCAAACAGTGAGTTCTCTTATTTTGACCCAGGCCAACAGGCACTTATTGAAATATTCAGTTCAACTGACCACTAGAATGATTTGATGCTATTAAGATCCATGTTTTTAAAGCTGTAGGTCACATAAGTCTGGAAATCAGTTGGATAGGGTCCAACAGCTTTTTAAAAAAGTAACCAAGCAGGGAAGAGAGTAGAAGACATCAGTGTACATTGTAATTAGTGAAGGCAAAGATTTTGTAGGACTATGTTTTATTTATATGAATAATATGAGGTCACAACATAAAATGCCTTTTTGTGGATCATGGTGAAAAAAATGTTCGAAAGTCATGAGTTTACAACTATCATTTTTGAGATATTCCTTTTTGTTTTTCTTTTTTGAGACAGAGACTCTCTCTGTCTCCCAACCAGGACTGCAGCGGTACAGTAACTCACTGCAGCCTCCAACTCCTAGGCTCAAGTGATCCTCCTGCATCAGCCTCCCAATTAACTGGGACTACAGGTGCACATCACCATGTCTGGCTAATTTTTAAATTTTTCTGTAGAGACAGTCTTGCTAGGCCCAGGCTGGTCTTGAACTTCTGGCCTCAAGCAATCCTCCCATCTTGGCCTCCCAAAGTGATGAAATTACAGGTGTGAGCTACCATGCCCAATCCAGATATTCCTTAAGAAACTTTTTATTAGAAAAATGTTCAAACACACATGAAAGTAGTAGCAATAGAAAAATGGACCCAGTTGCATCCTCATCCGGTTTCCAAATTGTCTTTTGTATATTCTAATAATCCCATTCATTTCCTTCAGCAATTTATTTTTGTTATTTCTTTGCTCCATCCTACCAAGAGCAGGGAGATTTCCAGCGGAATCAACGTAATCCTTCCTGATGGAGTTGTGAATACTTACGATTAACCGGGAGTCTTCCTGAAAGGCCTCGGGAAGCCACTGAGAAAAACAAGGTGCTTCCACAGGCTCTGTGCCTTTTGTGAAAGACACAGGTTATGTGGTTTATTTCAAAATGTCCCCCTCCCATTCCCCTTTGCCTCATCCCATTTGGAAATATGGAATTGGACAACAGGGAAAGGTATAGCTGGGTGGAACCTGAGAACATCTAGCCTAACCCTTCTGTTTTACAAATGAAGAAACTGAACTCTAGGAGTGGAAACTGAGTTTTCAAAGGGAGCTTCTCATTTAAAGTTGTCTCTCACAGCTCCCATATGTGTCATGGGGATCACTCTTTCACAGACAGAAATCCAATATACAAGGAAGCCAAGCACATCACCCAGAGCCTCTGACAATACCATTAGTGAATCAGGAATAAACATGATGGCTCCCCATTCCCTCTCAGTACTTTGCGTTTTAGGATTGGACCAATTGAGTCATCATTTGGATAGTGTGTGTGTGTTGTGGGGGGAGATGGAACAGAGTGGGGAGTCACCAATTTCCCTGTGGTCCTGCCTTTTTCTCCAAGGCCACTTCAACCAGCAGTGGCCCAGCAGCTCTATCGATATTGTCCCATCCACTTCTGTATGCTCAGTTCTTTTCTTGCTCCGCTGCATAGCACCGCCCAGCATATTCCCAAGAATGGCTCTAGGTGGTTTCAGAAGTTACAGGAGTTGGTCATCATTTCGCAAATGCCAGCTTCATGTGCAGTGTGGAATTTGAACTAGAAACTGGACTCCTACAGAGAAAAAGCTAAATTGAATTAAATAACAACTTCTTGGCATTAGAGAAGTCATTTGTCCCCCTATGTGAGGAGATAACGCATGTGAGCCTAAAGATTAATGTAGTCTATAAACACACAGAACCATCAGCAGCTGGTAGCCATTCCAAACCACTCGTAAGCCTTTAGACAATTACTGTCACTCATCTCCCTTCTTTTTTGTCCTTCATGCCTTGCCCCTTCCAACTCTACAAAGAACATTGAAGCTACCACCTTCAGTCTCTCACACCAACTATGCAGGTTCAAGTCTCCCTGTTAGAAGCCACTGGCCTAAGCCCCACATTTGTTCTAGCTGCTACTCTTTCTCTTCTTCATCGTCAACCCCTCAAAAGGCCTGCTTCCTTTCTTGGACTGCCCACTTGTTTCTCAGCTTTGCCACTTTACCCCATCAGCATAGCTCTCTTTTGGCTACTTTCTCCTGATGTTTCTTCAACTTCCGGCTTTTCTGTGTCCTTTGTTTCCGACTTCCACCTCCCAGCCTATGACATAGGCCTTGTTCCCACACCATAGTTTCTCCCTCTGTTCATTTACCAAGGCCCCTGTTTTTAAATCTCACTTTATACTTTAAACGTGTATTCAGTTGTCTCCTTGAATCTCTACTTGCCTGTCTCAAATGCACTTTAAATTCAAATTGTCCAAAACTAAATTTATAATCTTATCCCCAAACCCAGTCTTCTTCCAGCGTTCCTCATGTCCCTAAAACAGTAACTGTCCGTACAATTATGCAAGGAACTCATCTTTGCCTCCTTTTTCTCCCTCGCTTCCTCCTGGCCAATCTATCACCAAGTCCTTTGCAATGTAATTCTAAAAATCTCTTGATTCTGGCACATGAATTTCCTCTACTCTTGTTTTTTCTCCCCCATTTCCCCTGTCCTGGTCTCACCCAGATTCTCGCAAAGCTTTCACATATCTCCTCTTGCCCCTCCAGCCCTCCAGTCCTCTCTCTCTTCACTGTGTTAAGAATGATCTTCTAAAATTGCAACTCTGATTAATTTCACCCTACCACTGAAACTCTTCAATGACTTTCTGCTTTAAAGATAAAGTCTGAGCCCTTCATGTGACCTACAATACTTACATGGCCTGGTCCTGTCTCCTGCTCCAGCCCCATCCTTCTCATTCTTCCCCCAGCCTTAGCGCTCTTGCCTTCTTCTCTATGCCCATGCCCACTGCCAGCGTTTGCACATGGTGGCCCCTCCATCTGGAGTGTGGCCATTCTCCCCACTCCTGCACTCCCCCCGTCACTCTTCTTGAACAGATCAGTTATAATTTACTTTTGGGGAATGATTATTTGATGAATATATGACTCCTTTTAAACTATAATTTCCATGACAGGAACATTATCTGTTCCTCCTCATTGTGTCATCTTCAACACTAACACCATGCCTACCAATCCATAGGTGTGAAGCAAACATTCAGACACAATAGAAGCTTCCTTGTACTACTCTTCAACCCCTTTCTCCTTTCTTCCACTCTCCAGAAATAGGTGTCTGTTCTTCACATTTTCAGATAAGTCTGTATTTTTAATATGCTTACTGAATATCAATAAATTTACTACTAAATATTCATATATAAAATATATATGGTCAGGTGTGGTGGCTCACACCTGTAATCCCAACAGTTTGGGAGGACGAGGCTGGTGGATTGCTTGACATCAGGAGTTCAAGACCAGCCTGGCCAATGGTGAAACCCAATTTCTAGTAAAGACACAAAAATTAGCCAGGCATGGTGGTGGGTGCCTGTAGTCCCAGCTTCTTGGGAGGCTGACATGTTGGAATTCCTTGAATCCAGGAAGCACAGGTTACAGTGAGCCAAGATCATGCCACTGCACTCCAGCCTGGATGACAGAAAGATTCTGTCTCAAAAAGAACAAAACAAATCAAAACATACTCTATTGTTCTTGTGTTTAACATGTATACAAATAGCCTTGTGCTACTTAATATTTAGCATCTTGCTTTTTTCATTCAACATTTAGTTTCAGAAATCTATTATTGATGGACAGATCAATTTCATTCATTTTGACTACTAACTGGTATGCCATCATATGAATGTGTCATAATATATGGATACTTCTATCATTAAATTTTGTGCTTTTTATTGACTATGCTTTTCGTTTTGTTTCCTTTTCTCCTTTACTGACCATTATGAACTGAATGTTAATGCGTCCTGCATCCCAGCTCATATGTGAAACCCTAACCCTCAGAATGATGACATTAGGAAATGTGAACTCTGGGAAGTAATTAGGGTTAGATGAGGTCATGAGGGTGGGTTCCTCATAATGGCACTAGCATCCTTCTAATAAGTGACACCAGAGATCTTGCTCTCTCTCCCAACCATGTGAGGACATAGCAAAAATGTGGCATCTGCAAGCCAGAAAGAGTGCCCTCAGCAAGAATTGAATTGGCTGGCACCATGATCTTCTTTTCCCTGCCTCCAGAATTGTGAGAAATCAATGTCTGTGTAAAAGCCATCAGTCATGGTATCCTGTTATGGCAGCTCCAGAAGACTAATGTACTCACTTCTACTGAATTATTTTCTTCATTCTTCTCATCCCCCATTTTTGTTCTCGACTAGCATGGAAGTTGAACATTCTATTTCTATTCTTCCAATGCTTGCTCTTAAGCACTTAATATATGTTTAACTCAACACAATCTAAAGTTAACTTCTATGCTCTTTCTGTTATGATAGTCTTGTATTTATTCTCTCTTCACTCACATTAGATACTTACAATAGATTCTTTTTGAAAGAAAGTTACCTTTTTTTCCTCATAATTTTTTTTCTCACATCCCACTCTGGCTTTAATTTTTTTCTTGACTGACAGCTCTGTGTAATTATTTCAGTGAAAGTCTAGGAGTAGAAAACTCTTTCATTCTTTGTCTCAAAAAAGAATCTTTATTTTGCCCTCCCTCTTGTATATCATTGAATATATAGGCATAGGAAAATAACTGCAAGGCAATGCTTATATCTGAGTAGAGAGACTACTGGTAGTTTTCCTTATTTGCGTGCATATTCTAATGTTTCTATGCTGAATATTATTTGGATAATTTCTTCAAAGTTTTTAACTTTGGTCATAATATACGGATAATAAATTGCACAACAAGATGTGATAAGAAATGAAATACTTGATCACGGGCTTATCGAATCAGTGCCAAATCCTCATGTATTCTGATCATGTTTCTGCAAAATTTTCTTCAAGAAAACCCTTGAAGGTGATGCTGTTGCCATGGCACCATAAAAGTAGTCCCGTTAGATGTTAAAATGGAGGAGTCACATTGTTCTGGGCTCAGGTTTCAGCTGTTCTGGGCTGCATTTATTTGCACTACTTCAATGCAAATGTGCCTTTAATCCTCTCTTTCCCAGTGGTGGAATGTAGTATCTGCCTTCATGTAACTTGAAGCTGGAGTGTGAAAGAATCATAGCTGGCACCCACTGTATCTGAAAAGTATGGCTACATCCCCTCTCTGCTTTTAATGCAGATTTTTTTTTTTTTTTTTTTTACATGAGTGATGCTTCAGTTGGCATTGCAAGCAGCATCTGTTCATGGGATGGAAATCCAGAGTGTAATCCAGGTCTCCTCCAGAATCACCCAGCTTTCAGAGGACCATAGTGAAAATAAAATTTCTAAGGAGTGATCACAGCCAGTGACATTGAGCTAAAGTCATTTTTCCAGCTGCTCGGGGAGCTGGTCAGCTGGAGAAATCTGAATTCTCTTCACACAGAACTTCAATGAGTCAATTAGTCCACACTGCTATTTTATTTTTAGCAGATTGTATTTGGATTCTTATTTTCTCTTGGGTTTTGGTTAAAACATTTTTTTCTCTGCTCCTATTACACTGAATTCTGCAGCTGATAGGAGCTCCAAATTAACCTCTGATATTTGTAATCAGCAGATTTCTTTAAGAGAAAAACATCCAAATCACTCCTGACATCAAAATCCATTTGGCAACATGTACCTCCAAACTGGCCACGAGAGATTCAACAGAATGCAGACATTTTACCCTGTATATGGCAGGTGTTCAGTATAAATGCAGTTTTCATTGGATGATGGGCTTATTGCATTTAGGATTTCTTTTTTGAAAAATACCATTAAATGCTCAACATGAAAAATGAAATTGTGGGACCTCCATATAACAGATGGAGAAGAGAGCACATGTGTTTGTTCTCATCACTTTCAAAAACCTCACTATTATGGTAGAAAATACATTTTTTAAGAAGGCATAAATCTATAAGAGCAAAGAGAATAGAAAGCTGGAAGGCAGATAGATGAGTGATAATGACTTAGCAGGCAGCTGTAGGAAAGCTGAGGTACAGCCTGTTTTATACAACAGAAATCTGCCAGTCCTAAAGGTTCAGGAACCGGTGCTGAAGAAAACCTAAGGATGTAACTACAAACAGGAGGATTATTTGAAAGCCTGTTGAGGGAGAAATTCAAGTTCTATGTCCCCTTCAGCACTCCATGTAGACAAGTAACTGCCTTTCCTCTACCACATCAGAAAGCTAGATGTTTAGCCTCTGGAGAGGCTTCTGGACTGGGAAAACACTGGCCAAAGTTGATGGTGGGGAGACAGTATTGTTAACAGAGTGATTAAATAAACTTTATATACTGACCATTGAAACTACCAGCCCATTTCTCCCTACGGACTTCTAGAATGGTGGGAGCCAAGGTTATAGCCTCTAGGCAGGAGACTGGTAGGTACTTGCCTGCAAAATCTGACGAGCCCAAGGGAAAAATAAAAGATATTAGTATCAGGGGTTACTTAACTCAATGGCCCATTGTGATATGCTACACTTGGGTTTCTCAACAAAATCTAGTGACCTTTTGGGCAGCATCATTCTGTTGTCAGGGCTGAGCTGTGCATTGTAACATATTAGCAGCATGCATGTCCTCCACCCGCAAGATGCCAGTACTATCTTCCAGAGTTGTGACAATCACCAGTCTTGCCTGCTGTTGAGAACCATAGCCCTATATTGCCCACAGTTGGCAGGGCTGTCTTGTGCTCTCAGATTTCCCATCAGTTTCTTAGTGCTTCATTCATTCCTAAAAATGAGTTGACAACCAAAAGTCAGCAGATCTCTGAAGAGAAGAGCCTCTAATGTGAAATGGGGAGATCAAACTAAACATTTTAAAAAGTTTAGAGGAAAAACAGACTATAAAAGGAGAAGATAACTTCAAATATTATAATTATTATCCTGAGAGTGAGAGAAGATAATGCAAAAGAACTCCTAGAAATTAAAAATGTGACCATAGATATTTTAAAAATGCAACAAACAGAACACAAGGAAAAGTTGAAGAAATCTCTCAGAAAGCAGAGCAAAAAGATGGAGGATTAAAGAAAGATCAATATTAGAGGATGAGACCAGGAGGACCAAGATTCAGGTGATACTTTCCAGAAGGAAAGAACAGAGCAAATGGAGGTGTTGATTAGAAGTAAATCAAGAACAAATAATTCAAGAACTTTTCCTGGAACTGATGGGCATGAGGTGTTTTGTTTTGTTTTATTTATTTATTTATTTTTTAATTAAAGGGACCCCTTTGTATCTAGCACAGAAGATGAAGCAAAGATTCACACCAGGCATACTATCGTGACATTTTAGAATATTGGGGTCAAAGAAAAGATCTCAAAAGCTTTAAAAGAAAAAGTTGCACACACTATTTCAAAAAATCAGGATGACTCTGTTTTCAGATGTAACATTGGAAGACAATGGAGGAATGCCTTACAATTCTGAAGGAAATGATTATGTAACAGTAGATTGAAGTCACTTACAGATGTGAGAGGTCTTTAAAGTGTTCCTCTGGTGAACTCTTTCTCAAAAAGCTACTAGAGGAAGTGCTTCACCAAAACAAGACAGAATATCAAGAAAAAATAAATTACATAGAAATTTAATCAGGCCAGATTGAAGAAGTCAGAATGCTGCAAAAGATACTTTTCCATGAACATGTAACTTATAGAACATGATGTATTCAAATATTTTGAGAGGTGATTGAGGCAACAGAAGAAAACTTGGGGTTTGAAGTGGTGATAAGTCCTTAGAAAACCAAGCATACACACAAACAGAAATTTTCATACCAGGGAGAACAGAATTTTGCACAGGAAAGAAAAAAATTATGGAATATAACACTACTAAGTTGTGAATACTGTTTATATAGCTACCACAACATAAACTCTATCTGTTCAACAAAATTATATTATGCTGTAGTTATTTTAGGAAGGTGGTAGAACCAGAAAGGTGAGGTATGTAGTGGGGCAGGATAGTGCTGATAGAGATAAACACTGAATCTGCTTGTTCCATCTGGACAAATGAGACCATGCCTAGTACTTGATCGCTCTTGTGGGGCCATGCCTGTGTGCATGTGCACAGATCCTATTGCTGGATATATGTTTACACTAGACATTCATCTCATGGTTTAGCACTGTATGAAACAAGTATTGGCTTAAGCATTAGACTTGTGTCATGGTTCTTCTCTTAACCATTTTCTTGCTGCATGATTCGAGCAGGTCATTTAATCTCTCTAAGTCTCAGTTTGATAACCAGTAAAGTGAGAAATTTTATTCAGTCCACAAACAGTTATTGAGCATATCCCATGAGTCCTGTGGATAGAGAGCTAGAAGATACAGTTCTCGACTTCAAGTCCAAGGAGGGAGGTAGACCAGGGAGCTGATGGGATAAGTACAGGGTGCTGAAGGAGCATGAAGGAGGAATGGGGACCAGCATTTATTTAGCACTTACAACGTGCCAGGAAATAGGTCATGCGATGCTCCCAGAAACCCTGTGATACTATTGGCCTTTTGGTGGAGGATGTCGATGCTTAGAAAAGTTAAGTAAGTTAACTTCAGTTATACAGCTAGAAACAAGCAGCAGAGCAGAATTTAGGCTGAAATATTTTATGATCCCACGAAATTATCTCTTCAAAAACAAATACCCCCCACCCATGGACATACAGTGATAGAGATGAAGAAAGGCAGATGGATTTGAGAGCTCCAAGGAGGTGCTTAGTTCCTGCTAAGATTTCTGCCCAAATTCTCCTGACAAGAACTGGTCTGGAACTTGTAAGTGCAGGGAGAACCCGTCTGCAGCACCGTTTTGTCCACAGTTACCCTCATTCATGCCATAGGTCCCCTCTGAGGTTACAGCAGGAAAGGAGGCTTGAGGTCAAAGAGCTGGAGCAAGCCTGTGGGAAAGGTGAGGGAGGGGCATTCACTGCAGAAGGAATAGCATGTGTTTTGCACAGAGATCCCTGTGGCTACAGTGCAGGGAGTGTGTGGGAAGAGGACAGGTAATTAGGCTAGAAAGATAGGTACAGGCCACATCTTCAGCAGTTTTCTTTATTGGCTTGCTAATGACTCTGATCTTTCCAGATGACTATAGGAACCACTGACAAAATGCAAATAAGTTGGCTAGATTTTATTATAGAATGACCATTCCATTAGCAGCATGAAAGATATTTAGAAGATAAATAGGGAGGCTATTTCGAAAGGCTTGGGCCAAGTAAGTTATGAAGAGAAGAGAGCAATGAGAATGCTTTTAGAGATGTTTGGGGGCTAAACAGGTCATAAAGACTTCACATATGGGTGAGGAAGTAGGAGTGGACCTCCAGATTTCTAGCTTGAGCAATTAGGTTATATTTTGTGCAATCAGGCTGGTATAAAAATAAACTAAGTAAGGATGGGTGTATATCAGTCAGAGTTCCAGCAGGGAACACATGACTCACTCAGCTGTGATTTTTGAAGAAACTTTTCAATCAAGACACTTTCTATAGATGTGTGGGCAGGTTTAAGGGAACCAACAAAGAATACTGAGATACCCAAGGTCCAGCAACAGTAGGAAGTTTTGTTACCCAAAGGCTCAAAGGGACAAGGGAAAGAAAGAATTGCCTGAATGCTGTGAGACTGGGGGCCTATGGAAGAAACTGAAATGGTAGTCACAAAGAGATGAGGCAAGACCTTCATGAAACAGGGAGGAGTAAATGCCTGACCTTGTACCTCTTCCCCCTGCCAATCTTCTGCCAGGGCTTCTGCTTGGCCAAACTCAAATGCAAACCCAAAGTTGCAGTCAGAGGGCTGAGAATGGCAGATAATGGATCTGAGGGATGACAGAATAGGGGATAATTATGGAAGAAAATAATGAGTCCTATTATCAATATTTTGGCTTCTAGGTATCTGTGGGGCAGTCACGTAGAGCTAAGCAGAGTTCTGGGCTGCAGGTGGACCTTTGGGCATCATTGTCCAGTTTGAAGATGACCTATGCTTCCTACTCAAGGATTATTAGGGGAATTAGACATGATATTAGTGCTCTAAAAAGTGCTCTGGATTAATATGCATTGAGTGACCCTTGGAGAGACTGCAGTAGTTCTTGCGGTTTATACATTTAACTAGTAGTAGCTTAAGTATTTATTTCTTCAGTAGTTGGCAAGATGTATAAAATTATACGGAAGAGAGGGAAAAACAAAACCTGTCTTCTTCACGTAGATTAAACCTATTAAATATCTCTGTCATATTTAGCACATAGGTATGTAAACTTTTTGTTTTAGGTAATTTATTTTTCTCATACATGTTTCTTAAAGTTTTAAAGACTGTACTAAATGATAAATATCAATTATGTATAATAGTTTAGAACATAGCTCCAAGATCTTCCTAATAAAATAATATATGCATAAAGAAATAACATATCAAGAATTAAATAAGTTTTTCCAAGGGAAAAAACTGCTCCAGAAATGCTAAGATACTAAAATATGAAGCAAACATAAGGTGGTGATATTGCTATTGTTATAATATTCTTAGGAAATACACTTTGAATGAGAGGTAAACCTATCCAGTATGACCTGTCCATTCATGAAAAAACCTGTGTGGACTCCCGCCCCATCTCATCAACACACATAAAGCTTGATGGTGTGCATAACCACATACTTCATAGCGGTCCATTTTGGGTACCGTTTGGAAGGTCATGTGCATATTACAGCATGCTGTCTCTGCATAGAACATTTTAGGAACTCATCCGCTGTTTGTTCTGATTTGTTCTAGAGCTGGCAAACATGTTTATAAATATCCTCCGTAAAGGCAACTCATTCTTTGAAGGGAAATTTGATTTTGTAAATAACCAAAAGTCACTGGCTATTTAGTAGTCAACACAAGGAAACCTCCCAACTTGTAAGTTGGAGAACCTGAATCCCATCTCAGAGTTGGCAAGAAACTCTTCATGATACAGGTGCACATCATTTTGTCTCTTTCTTTTAAACAGACTCATTAAAATATGTATTTTCAGAATCCAATAATAAAAAGTAACTGGATAATGAAGCTGGCACATACAATTTACAGTAAAATTTAGGTGTGATTTTTCAAGTAATGAGGATTTTCTTACATACTAACAAGGGGCTATGAAGAGTTTCAAAACAAGAGTCTCAGAAATTGAGTTACTGCACCAAGTTTGGAGAAAATTTATATATTCTTAAGGAGACAGCTTTTATTCAGTTTTATTTGGTTCTGTTCAGGATTTGTTTATCAATAGCAGTATTGATCTCCTTAGTCCTATTTGATGATCATCTATGAATAATTTTATTCAAAAGGAATGACCAAAATCTCAGGGAATTCCCAGACATTAATGTCTCAACATGATCTTTCTCCTCCAACAAACCCCACCTTCTGCCTAAACTTGGCACTGGCCTCGATTGAACTGTAGAGCTCAGGCAAAATCTGCGTATCTAAGGCAAAAAAAAAAAAGGTGCACAGAGGCCTGGTCTCCCTAATTGGGGAGCCCACCTTTACCGCTTCTTTAAAATTGCTGGGCACCATGGGACTGCCTTCTATAATGTGTTTACTGTACTCAGAGAAAAACATGTTTGAAAAAGCCATTGCAATTAGTAATTGCACTTAAGTGTCAACTAATCATGAAGGTATTTATGTTGACCATTATAATCAGGGCCTATTTATTTCCTACATAATTACAATGGTTGATGATGGCTCTGAGGAGTCATCTCTCTTATTTACCTGGCAGCAGACAAGGCTAAATCGGAGAGGTGTTTCTAATCCTCAAGTGAAGGAAGCTAAGTGCATACGGGTGTTACAGGCATATCGTATTTTATTGCACTTTGCAGGCATTGCGCTTAATATAAATTGAAGGTTTGCGGCAACCCTGCATCAAGCAAGCCTAGTGGTGTCATGTTTCCAACAGCATGTGCTCACTTCATGTCTCTATATCACATTTTGGAAATCTGCATAATTATTTCAAATGTTTTCATTATTAGCATATGTTATGGTGATCTGTGATCAATCATTTTCGATGTTACTATTACAATTGTTTTGGGACACCATGTACTATGCCCACACGTGCCTATATGTGAACATAATCTATAAATGTGTGTGTTCTGATGGCTCCACTAACCAAACATTCCCTAATCTCTCTCCTTCTCTTTGGGCCTTCTATTCCCTGAGATATATGAGTATTGAGGCCGGGCGCGGTGGCTCACGCCTGGAATCCCAGTACTTTGGGAGGCCGAGGCGGGTGGATCACGAGGTCAAGAGATCGAGACCATCCTGGTCAACACGGTGAAACCCCGTCTCTACTAAAAATACAAAAAATCAGCTGGGCATGGTGGCGCATGCCTGTAGTCCCAGCTACTCAGGAGGCTGAGGCAAGAGAATTGCCTGAAACCAGGAGGTGGAGGTTGTGGTGAGCCGAGATCACGCCATTGCACTCCAGCCTGGGTAACAAGAGTGAAACTCCGTCTCAAAAAAAAAAAAAAACAGTATTGAAATTGAGTCAGTTAATAGTACTACAATGGCCTTTAAGTGTTCACGTGAAAGGAAGAGTCATACATCTCTCACTTTAAATCAAAAGCTAGAAATAATTAAGCTTAGTGAGGAAGGCATGTCAAAAACTGAGACAGGCCAGAAGTTAGGCCTCTTGCTCCAAACAGCCATGTTGTCAATGCAAAGGAAACATTCTTGAAGGAAATTATAAGTGCTAGTCCAGTGAAGACAAGAATGATAAGAATGTAAAACAGCCTTAATGCTAATATGAAGCAACTTTTAATGGTCTGGATAGAAGATCAAGCCACAACATTCTTTTAAGCCAAAACCTAATATAGAGCAAGGCCCTAACTCTTTTCAATTATTTGAAGGCTAAGAGAGGTGAGAAAGCTGCAGGAGAAAAGTAGGAAGCCAGCAGAAGTTGATTCATTAGATTTAAGAAAAGAAACTATTTCCATAACATAAAAGTGCAAGGTGAAGCAGCTAGTATTGATGTAGATGCTGTAGCACATTATCCCGAAGATCTAGTTTGAACCTGCGACTCTTTCCTATCACAGGGCCTGTTTACTGCTGTTCCTCCCACTCCGAAAGCTCCTCTTCCACCTCCTTCATCTGGCTTCCTCTTCCTTTTGACCTCAGCTAAAGATTGCCTTTCAGTCTCTAACCCTTCCCCACAGAGTAGGTCAGCCCCTCTCTGCCCCATTACGTACTCAGGACTGCACATCTCAGAGCTATCTATTAGCAGTTACCTACTACACTTTTAAAATTACACTTTCGTATTTTAGATTACTTGGTTAATTAATGTTTGATTAAACAGTCTACACCTCTCGTGCTAGATATTAAACTCCATGAGGTCAGGAACCATGTTTTGTTCACTGCTGTATCTCCCTGGCCCATAGTTAGCAATGAATAAATCTTCATTCAACAAATGAATGAATGAGGAGGCTAGGAATCTATATGTGTAAAGATTAAATATTAATGGGCTGGAAGAATTTGGTTGTAGCACTGCATGTGTACATACAGTAGATACTCATGCACATCTATCAGTTTTTTAAATGTGTATTCCAGAAAGGTAGAGGGGTAAGAGAGAATGTGACTAGCTGATAAAGAGTGAATACTGTGCTATTAACTCAGTCATCCATCTTTTATTCATATTTGTTCATTCAAGGGTCACAAGAAGGAAATTTTTTTTTAATTTGGCACTATAATTTTCCTTAGGAAGAGAATTGTCTTGGTTGCAACAATAACACAAAAGGCTGTGGAAAGTATTTGGGTTAAGAAGTGAGTCCCCTCCCCCCACACCATCCTCTGTACCACCAAGCAATGACAGATTAATACCAGTCTAGACATGTAGCTTTCTGATCATCTGGCCTGTTGTAGAGACAAAGTTTAGTGAAATTAGAAAAAAACGTGACTAGTTCAGCTCTTAGTGGATTCCTCCTGTATATCAGTTGTTACAGCTTGGTCATTGATATGAACTATACAACAGACACTTTAAAATGGAGGCCACTAACAAGTATCTGGCTCAGGAAATTCTATGCTTTTGATTGAAATATCTATTTTATAGACCCCAGACAGCAATATTGAAATTTTGTTGTAAGTGATAAAACATTTGATTTATACTCTTACCTTAATGGAAGACCATCTCATCTCTGCATAAAATAGAAAAATGTAATTATTGCCATCATGACAGAAACAGTGATGCTGGAGCACAAAATCCATGGACCGTTCTTGTGCTCTGAATAAAAGATGTAATCGGATGCAATCATTTCATTAATACACACATGGCCCTGTAATGGGAATACAGAGGTCCAGATGGCCATGAGTAGACTGAGATGAAATGAGATGGGTGTTTGCAGTTTAGCAACTAACTACTTAGCCTGTATGGATTATATTAAGCACTTACAGAACCACATGAACACATTTTCAGAATGAAATTCTGACTATGTCCAGAAGCACCATTCCCAGCATGAGGAAAAAGCCCTGCAGGGCTGTTATGCCTAAGTCGTGGGTAGCATATATTATTGCATTAGTGCTCAAACTTGACTGCATATTGAAATCACCTGGAGAGTTTTTTAAAAATATATTAAAGCATAGATCTCACCTCCAGCAATGCTGAGTTAATTGGTCTGGGGGACAGCTTAGCACTGGGAATTTTCAAAGCTCCCATGTGATTCTATAGCATAGTAAAGCTGAAGAATCATTGCATTTGTGTAATTCCTTTATTTCCACAAGTAGGAGCACTTTATCGATCAATAAAAGAATCAAGTGCATGTGTGGTGTCATTTGGGAGGGCTCACAACACTACATCCTTGCCCCCAAATAGCTGTTCTCTTTTTATGCATAGTGTTTGGAAAACTACCTAGGAAATTTCATTTCTTTGGATGTAGGCTTTGCAACTTAAATGAGGATAATTCTTCTGAGAAGGATAATACATTAAGTGGTTACCAGTTATTAACACTCTGGTGTGCGCTTGTTTATCGGATTACTTTCCTTTATGGTGGCAGAGTGACTTGCAGGGACTGGGTGAAGCACAATGGTGGGAGGCTCTAAGGTCAATAGGATACAAAATCAAGGTGAGTTCCAGGAGAGACTTGACCAAGACAGTCAATAGTCAAGGGGGACTGATGAGTATATGCCAAAAAGAGAGAATTAGTGTGAGCATCTGAAGGTCAGAGGTGACTGAACCAATCAAATGGGCAAGTTGGAGTCCATGCTCTTGACAAACCCTTGACTGAGCATGAAGTGAGTGATGAGTGAGCGGTAGCTCCTTTCCAGCCTCACCTAAGCTGCAGAAACAAGAGGCTCTCCATAACAGATTTGAATGTGGGTGCCTGAGAGTTGATCAGAAGTTAGGTAGTTGACAAGAACTGAAAAAATACAAAAGCTTCTGTGCTGAGTAATGCCTGAGCCCCCAGAGTCCCAGCAAAAATATAAATTAGCTGAAATTCAGGAAATCAAGGTATCAGGCAACCAGGGGAATCCACGTACAATTATGAGCGCAAAAAGGAACCTTGAATGTAAGCTTGCGATCTTAGAGAAGATTCCTTTGTGATACATGCCAATTCCTCATAGTAATCTTGGCACCAGGATGGATCCAACTTTTAGATCTTGTAGCAGCATACTCTGATGCAGAAGAAGAGCAGGAAGGGCACATGTGGGAAAAGAAATATATTCTTCCAGCTCAACAATTCTGTCAAGGGCAGATCCTACCCATGTGCATTTCCCCTGCAATTTCCTCATCCCTTTCGTACAGACTAGAAAGGCACTCATCAGGAAGCCCTCCATATCCTGCCTTGCTGGGCCTCTGGCTGAACAGCAACAATGAGAGTGAAGAGAAGAGTGCCTAGACCCCAGGGAGGCAGGCTCTTCTGCACTATAGCTGAATGACCCTTGAATAGCACTAACTTCAAAGAAATCTCTTCCTGCAGGTTTAATGAGCCCCTTGGGAAGCTCCTGATGTGAAATGGGAAACATGACTTGATATAAAAGTGAAAGATTATGTGTCAGCAGGGATTCTTAATGCAGTGTTAATTTATTTGCTGTGATTTCACACATCTGCTTTGGCCACAATACCATATTACATTAATTCCTGAGATATTATTACACATAGGTATATTCTCTATATACAAGGTAGGCAGGGAATGGGGGAATTTGTATATGTACTTTAAAAAAAATGATATATACCCTTTTATTCAAAGAACTAGCAGGCAGAAAACTTTAGATTTCTGTACCATTTGCATACATAATCTCTTGGGACTAAGACATTATTTGGCATTTGGGTTCATGAGATGGCAAAATAATTTTGAAGGAAGCAGATTCTGGAGAATCTTGGGCCACAAAGTAAGCCACTATATTTAGGGCTACTTAAGTTTGGTTGGTTGGACAGCTTTACTCTCTTTGGAAATATTACTTTATAAATTTTGTCTGAACAGCAAAAACAAAAGTGTTTCCCTAAACATTTGAACTGAGGCTTATACATAGGAAAGGACACACAAAAGAAAACAAAGAAAAACCACTTTGCAGCAAAGAAAAATAGATCCCATCTGCCACTTCTGTTCTTTTGAGTCTCCCAAGACAGGTTGGGGTTGCCCCTTAAGAAGACAATTTGATGGTTTCATTAGGAAACAGATTTATGTAGGCCACCAGGGGGGATAAAGTTCAGTTAATCCTAGCTGTTTGTGAATGAAATGTAGAAGAGTTCAACACAGAGATCAATTCCAAATCGAATGCAGTCCCTCCCGAGCCACACAAATCTCAGGAGGCTACAGATGCTAGCGCTTCCTAGGGCAGATGTATCCAGAACTGAGATCAGCTTGCCGGGGCTGCCTCTCTGATGCTGCAACTTAAACCTTGCCAGCTCAGCAGCTTTCCCCCCGGTTAGTTCAGTGGGTGTCTGGACTGCAGTAGCGAGAGAAAAATGGAAGTGAGGGCAGGGGGCTATGGTTAGTAAGAAGGCTTTCTACTGAGGTGTCCAGGCTACCCTAAGTGTGTAGGATCTTTCACTTTGCAAAGGGAGCCCCTTTCTCCTCTCTGACTTAAATATTACTTGTGATTGTGGAGGAGACCCAGGACCCACTTCTCAGGAAAAATGCAGTTCTGCCAGGTTGAGGGGTATAGAGAGTCAGAATAGCTGACCTTCTCTTTCAACAAATGGTTGAGTTTAAAGACACTATAGAAAGAACCACTACATATGAGCATGCTCTCTAGGAATTTACTGTCCAGTAGAATGGAGGTCAGTAGATTAATGTTCATTCTTACAACATATACAAAGCTCCTATGAAGTTTTATTTACCGAACATTTGAAGCTGCAAAGCTAAAAGGTTCACCTGGAAGTCTGTGGTTGAGAAGAGAATGAAGTTTTGAGCTCATATAAAGATAAGAGCAAATCCAGACACCCCATGTAGTAAATGGAATAATTGTTAGTAACTGTGCATTCTCTCCTGTTTTATAACATTCAACCACACCCTTTGCTCTGTGCCTTTGCAGTTTTTCCCACTAGATGTGAAGAATATTTCCCTGCACTGTTCATGGGAAATACTCTTTGGTAAGACACAGATTTGCAAGGCCAAGAACTCAGGTATTTTTTTCTTCTAAATGTTTGCAGGTAACCATGGCTCTACTTTAATTTCCCTTTTCTTCAAATATCACATTTTTCATCCTTTTAAATAATTTTGATGATCTTCTCTAGGATTCTGAATACCACAGTCTTCATAGATTTTCCTTTGCCACCCATGATTTTAGGCAAGCTATCAAAACTTTGGGTCAGTTTTAATATCTGTGAAACAAGTGGATGACAACTTTCTTCATCCTTAGGATTCATTCCTGCCATAATACTCATGGATCTAAAAATTCTCAGATTTTTATTGTTATTGGAGCCATGGATGAGAACCTGTTAATAATACAGCTACCTCAATCTTATTTCCATATATTTCAATTTAGCAGATTTGGGATGGAATTTCAGCATCTGTATTTTTCATGAAGATTCCCCAGATGGTCTGATGTGCACCAAAGTTTATTCTATGAATTTCATTGTTTTTTCATGCAAACTATTACTTTAATAAACAGAATGGCTTTTAAATAAGTGATAATGAAAATAACTTCCCAGTTGCCTCTAGTGGGGATCTTCAATCAGGGGGGAGTTGAGATAATTGGAATCTATCAAGATGAGATAATGCCCTGAGGAAACTGAGAGATGCGCGGATCCACAGAAAACCATTTCACATTTAATGCACATTTGTTTTATCAGAACAGAGTATTAATTGAAAATGGAGTTGACTGGACTTGAAGGAGGAAGCACAAAGTAGTCAGTGTAAAATTTATGAGTGGTTATTAAAAATAAAAATGTTGTTTCCGAAGTGTGGTGAGAATAAGATTTTTATTTAAAAGGAGCCTACACATTCTAATGAGTATTAAAATATGGGTTCTAGGTATATGCGTCTTTGTGCATTTATACACCTATATTGTATACACATGTTTATATGGGGAATCTATGTGACATATTAAAATATGTTTCAAAATAATTGACAAATGATCAACAATTCAGTCATAGCATAGTGCGTGAAAATTGCATTTCCTGCAATCTATGTTCTTAGGACCACAATCTTTAACGGCTTGGGAAAGCCGAAGTATAAAATGACAATTTTGAGTTGTGCAGCCTATTTTGGGACATTTAAAGATGTTAAACAGATTTCCCTTTGGACTTATTCATTCCTTATCTAAGATCATTTACTATAAAAGAGTCTGCCAGACAAGAAGGGAATACAGGGACGTAGGGCCAAAGGGAGCAGAAGAGAAACCTGGGAAACACACCAAGTTTGGGCTGGGGAATCACCATTCTATTTGGAAGCTAACTGAATACAAGGCTATCCATCCATCCTCATCCTTGAATCTCCTCCATGTTCAGAAGGAAAATAAAAAATGCCTGTCCTAGCCCTAATGTTTCATTTACACTTCATGCCTTTCTCCATTGTTAGTGGACTCTTTTACTCTTTTGCAGTGAAAGGCAGCTTTCTTGGGGCAAAAGTGTCAGCCCTAGCAGAGGATCTCAGTGATCTTTCTGGTGGTGAAGCTTAGACTGTGTGTTTAAACATCATTTATGAAGAAGTACACTGTGAGTGGACTCAGACTTATGCCCTGCACCCTTCTTCCCAGTCCCTGGGACACCAGCTACCCAACCACCTTGGTTGTTCCAGAAGTAAAGGCTCACCATGGTGTGGCTTATGTAATACACATATGTGCTGTGTTCCCTGTGGATAATTAAGGCTACTTTATATGCCTAGGACTAGTTAGCAACGCTTTCGCTGTTGTGTTTTCAAAAGGGTGACAACTACTTTCCCATTGTACTTTTGGTACATTTGCTTCAAACTCTCCCAACTACAGTGTCTCCTAATACTGACCCCTGGGCCAATTAGCAGCTTAGAGTGATTGTTTCAATTTTCCAGCGACCAATTAAATAGTTGCTCTAGACAGAACTGACAACACAATGTGAATTTAAAAACCGGGATCTGCTGGTTGAGGGGAGAAAACCAAAGCCCAATAAGGAAAATGGGGACAGGGCGAGGCTCTGAGTGGCTCTGTTTTTGCTAGCAGGATACTGAGTCTTAAATTCAGATTAAATCACAGTTTACCTGACAAGTACCCCCCTTCCCGTTAGTAAAATAATAGCAATAATTTAAAAATAGCAGAGCTTCTGGGTTAGTGCAAGGGGAAGCGAGACCTTTAACCAAGGCCACCCTACTCGCGTATTGCGAGGCACCTGTTAGATACGCTTTTGTACCCTGACCCCCATCCCAAGAGGCAGCTCCACACCTGCATTTACCCTTCAGCCTAAATGGACTCCCATCAAGCCTGTCTCACTTCAGTATTGGATCCACATAGGCACCGAACCACAGCCACTCGGCAGAGGCACTCTCAGCCACTCTGTCCCCTAAGGGAGATTTAAAAGCGCCCAATGGTCGCCCCCACTCACCCTCCCTCAGCCAGAATCTCCATTTAGGGAAGGAATTTCAGTTGTCTCCCGGAAGGTAAAAAGCGAAAAGGTGAGGGATGCACCGAGAGAGGAGATCTACTCACTTTCCTCCCCACTCGCCCACGCGTCCGCTCCCGGCTCCCTCTCCTCCTGCTGGGGTCTGGCGGTCAGGTGAGGTTACCTGGGCACCCCGATTATCCCCGAGGGGCGCTGCAGTCCTCCTTTTCGAAATCGCCCCGCTCCCCGCCGGGCCCCAGGACTCTTGCCCCTCTCCCCCTGCGCGCGTCCCCGGCCCCTCGGGCTCCGACGCGCAGCGACAGCCGCACAGCGCGCTCGGCTCCCCTCCGCCGACCTGGCGTGACGCAGGCGGAGACTACTTAAGGGCGGATTAGAGGCGGCGGCCACGGATCCCCGAGCCCCGCATTAGGCTCCGCGCGCTCCGCCCGGCCTTGCAGGCTGCCGCGCGGGAGCGCCAGGTGCCCGCCGAAGTAGCAGGAACGGAGCGGGTGCCCGGACCCTCCCCCGACCCCCTACCTGCTGTGGGGAGCGGCGCCGAGACCTCTCCCAGGCAGGAGAGGGCTCGAGGACCTGCAGGCTGCCTTCCCGCCCCGCCCCTTGTCCCAGGGTCCGCGGGATCCAGACCTGACCCCTGGACGGCGCCCGAGGTTCATGCCCGCTCTCCGGACCGCGCCAACTGCCCCATCGGTCGGGACGCGCTTGGATTTCTTTCCCCATTTCTCTTTTAAGTACAATAAAAGGAAAGGGGGATTCGAGGATTTTTAAAATTGCTTCTTTAATTGGAAGGCAATTCGCTCCCATTCTGGAGGTGCGGCCCGGGGAGGGGCCAGGAGCGGGAACGTGCCCGGTGCTGCCCAGTCTTTGTCTGCTGCCTCCGGATGCACAGCGATGGGGGAATGGACCATCTTGGAGAGGCTGCTGGAAGCCGCGGTGCAGCAGCACTCCACTATGATCGGGAGGTAAGGACGCCAAGCCGGCTGTCAGTGGCCCCGTCGGCGGTCCCCGGGAGTCCCTTCTCACCTCCCGACTGAATCCCTCTCTCCAACCCCCAGCCTGTCCTCTACCTCCTCCCCAGCGTCCTAGGTCGAGGCTGTGGAGTTCCCGGCTATGAGGGATTACCCGACGCCCCGCGGTGTCCCCCTTCTCTAGCTACTCCTGACCAGGTGCCCATCCCTTCCCCACCAAGCACTACCGAGTGCTTTTCTTCCCACATCAGAAAAGGAGCCGCTGGCTCAGTCTTGGTCCCTCCACTCTCCAGAGTCAGAGCCAATCTCCAGCCGGTTCCCTAAATAGAATCTACAAAGAAGACAGGATTGCATTTGGACAGAGAAAGGCAAATGGGGAGATGGATTTACTTTTCAAAGCAGATGACTCTTTTCTCAACAAATAATTACTAAACTAAACTTATTTGGCCGTGTAAACTTACCGAACCTACATACCCAATTGGCATTTTTGTGTCTGTATCTGTATCTATATCTACCTAGATACAGATATCTATATCTATATCTATGTATTTTAGTATATATGAATAAATATAGTCATCTGCTTATCTAAAGCATTAAATTTAATATTCATACTGAGAATAAATATACACGTGGAGTAGTTATATACACACCCTGTGTGGAGACCTTGAAGCATGCACTGTCTGTAAAGGTATTCTGTGTGCATTTGCCTTATCCAGAGTGAAGGTGTGTTTTGTGTTTCTATACATTCTATATAGAGAGATTAAACTTATCTGTTGCAAGTAGACTATGTCCAATGCATGGAGATGTGCATACCTGGAATCTCTGTCATATGAAATGTTCCCAGCCTACCAGCAGTCAGCAGAAAAGGAAGAGACCGAAAGGTTTCCCAGATTCCCAGTTCAGTACCAGCCCAGGCTGGACAGCTCCCCAGTCAAACGACTGGTAAACATCATCAGCAAAGGGAAGGGAGGAGCTGGGGTTTCCTGTCAGTGACGCAGCCCGTGAGAACCTCTCTCCTTCCCTCTTCCTCTGCTCAGGATCCTGTTGACTGTGGTGGTGATCTTCCGGATCCTCATTGTGGCCATTGTGGGGGAGACGGTGTACGATGATGAGCAGACCATGTTTGTGTGCAACACCCTGCAACCCGGCTGTAACCAGGCCTGCTATGACCGCGCCTTCCCTATCTCCCACATACGTTACTGGGTCTTCCAGATCATAATGGTGTGTACCCCAAGTCTTTGCTTCATCACCTACTCTGTGCACCAGTCCGCCAAGCAGCGAGAACGCCGCTACTCTACTGTCTTCCTAGCTCTGGACAGAGACCCCCCTGAGTCTATAGGAGGTCCTGGAGGAACTGGGGGTGGGGGCAGCGGTGGGGGCAAACGAGAAGATAAGAAGTTGCAAAATGCTATTGTCAATGGGGTGCTGCAGAACACAGAGAACACCAGTAAGGAGACAGAGCCAGATTGTTTAGAGGTTAAGGAGCTGACTCCACACCCATCAGGGCTACGCACTGCATCAAAATCCAAGCTCAGAAGGCAGGAAGGCATCTCCCGCTTCTACATTATCCAAGTGGTGTTCCGAAACGCCCTGGAAATTGGGTTTCTGGTGGGCCAATATTTTCTCTATGGCTTTAGTGTCCCAGGGTTGTATGAGTGTAACCGCTATCCCTGCATCAAGGAGGTGGAATGTTATGTGTCCCGGCCAACTGAGAAGACTGTCTTTCTAGTGTTTATGTTTGCTGTAAGCGGCATCTGTGTTGTGCTCAACCTGGCTGAACTCAACCACCTGGGATGGCGCAAGATCAAGCTGGCTGTGCGAGGGGCCCAGGCCAAGAGAAAGTCAATCTATGAAATCCGTAATAAGGACCTGCCCAGGGTTAGTGTTCCCAATTTTGGCAGGACTCAGTCCAGTGACTCTGCCTATGTGTGAGAGGGCAGGTTTCATGAAAGTCTGGGGGATGACAAGGAGCCCCAAAGCAGATGACTGCTCAGAGGTGGCTGAATCTACCTTCATTTATGTCACTCTCACCATTAAGATGTAGGAAAAGACTGGATAAAAGAAGATCTTGCATCAATGGGAGAGAAGAAAAAGTGGAACCATTTTCATGTATCACCTAATTGGTTCCACAGAGACAATTGGGTAGAGTGATGAAATGGATGAATTAGACTTCTTTGGGCCCTTTCTGTTTATGGCCCAGCCTGATCCTGATAACAGTAAACTTGCACAGCTACCAAGTAGGACTTAGCCCTGCTGAGCTCTTCATCCTGGTGAATGGTGTGAGTCAAGTACTTCATTGAAATAAAATTTGTGACCTATCTCAACACATCCCTTTATCCTGATCCATGGGACACAAACATCCTTGAGGCATCCTTCATGTATCTTCCCCACCAGCATGCCCCTTTCCCTCAATCCAGGATAGCATGCCAGCTTTTTTTTTTTTTTTTTTTTTTTTTTTTCAGAATCTGGCCTTACATTAAACCTAATATGGTTTATTTGTAAACTAGAGGGAATTACATGGGGTGCTTGTTGGAGAATGGCCATGGCAGAGGTTTTCATTAGAGCCCCATCTGACTGGCCCTTAGTCATGATGAAAACCTTAGGAATGTCTCAATATTTCCAGTTTTCTAACTCAAACTGCACTGGTGCTGTTTATTAGGGATGGGGATGGGTGGGAGGGAGGGAACTGCAATATGCAACTATAACACTTCTGTGAGATTGTTGTTGCACTGTTAGGCACGTGGTTAGGAGCTTCAGGATATTTCTGCCTTCCAGCTTGTTTAGGACTTTGGTTAGCATTAAAGAAATTGTTCGTTTGTTAATATCAAGGGTGTCTACCTGAGCCACAGAATTTCTAAGTGGTGTATCTCACTCATTTTCTTACATAGTTTTGTTGTGCAACACAGCTGCACCATCATTTTGCCATGATTTGAATTTACCTGTGTGCTTACACCAGAGACCTTAATTATCCCACGTCAATCCTGATTTATTATTTTTTCAGTTATTTTTGAAAGACACGCACACACACACACAAAATCAATGGCTTAAAAAAACCTGGAACTAAACATTATTGGCTAACGTGTTTACGGTTACTTATTTGAGACATATACCAAAGGTTCAAAAACCTATTGCTTTGGACTGTGAATATGTTTCATTCTTTTTGCTCTTATTTATTTAAGTGCCATACCATACCTTTCATATCCACTGTGTATTTTGTTAAAATATTGGCCAAGAGAAATATTTGGATAATGTGCTTTTCTGAAGCTTTTTGTTCCCTTTGAATTATCATGATCATTTTTAATTTAGATATGGACATGGTGTAACACACAACTAAGGATTTGTTTAAAATAAAGTTCTTGCCTTTTTTTGTAAAATGGGAAGAGTCTGCACTTTTTTGGGGGGTATATTTATTTAAATGAATGATCAAAAATGTTATAACAGCAAAACATTGGGGCAAGAAGTAAGTGATGGCTAAATAATATTTGAGGAATGACCAGTAAAATTCAACCAGCCACTAACAGATGAAGAGAGGCTTTCATGAATACTTTCTTCCAAATGAATGTTTTATGACTGTTTATAAGGGAGTGAAGATATTCAAATAGTATTATTTATTAATTCCTTTCCATTTCAGCTCAAAACTTTCTCTACTTGTCTATTTCTTATAACACAGATGTCAATACTACATCATATTAGCCCATTCCAGGAGTGGAATTTTTTTTTTATTTCCACCACACTTTTTTCCTGCCATGGATTAATCATTAAACTTGGCAGGCATGCTGTTCGCTCCATGATCTCTTCAGGGCCTGATGCTTAACACAGTGCTAACCCAGTAGTCAAGGAGAACTCTCTAGACTAGTGCTGCTGGTAGAACGTTCTGTAATGATGGGGATTTCTTCTATTCCTGCTGCCCAATGTGACAACAACTAGCCAATGTGACTACTAAGCTCTTAAAACATGGCTAGGGCAAATCAAGAAGAGAATTTCTAATTTTATTTAATTTTAACTAATTTAAATAGCCATGTATGGCTAGTTGCTTCTCTATTACAGCACAGTTCTAGACTTTTAAGTGATCATTTTTTATTGGGTTCTTCAAAGGAGATTGATCCTTTGTTGATATGTCATAAGACATTACTTTTTAGCCACAACATTTTATTCTCATTTTTGGTATTTTCTTCCTGCATGTGGTCCCATTATTTCAGCAGGCTAGTGTTCTTTCTCAGTTCTTTAGTGCTACTCACCTAATTCCAATGAGCACTTGGCTTGAACATTGTGAAGCAACGTGGTGTTTCCTGGATGATTGCTTTTCAAACACGATTGTTGCATCTCAACTATGGCAGCACAGATGCCAAATTTAGAATGAAAATATGTTCATTTCAATCTATAGGTTTCTATCTGCAGTATAAATAAGCAGTTGAAGATGATTATCCTTGAGTAAAGAAACAGATCCTCCTCCGTTTTGTGTTTGGTAAGCTAAAAATGTTTTAAGACGTCTCCTAGAGATGGAGGAAGAGTGTTGCTTGAGAGCTCTTAGCATATGCTTGGGTGTGAAAGAAATAGGCATCTGTGTGGAAAACAAGATCTGTTGTATTTATGCCTTGATGTAGGATTAAAAGAATCGTAGTGTTTTCTGGTAGAAATTCAACCCATATTGGCGGGATTGATCTATTTCAGTTCCGTGATGTTTCCCAACACCCACAAATGGCAAAATTATTAATTCATTTGTCAGCAATGGTGAAGAAAACACTTTCTTTCAGAGTATAGAGTCTTCCCTCAGAATGACCATCAGTGTCAGTCTTTTTCTTTCTATGCAATGAAGGAAATACAAGGATGATTTTATGATTCGCATAGCTATGCGATGGATGTGACGTTAATTTGTATTTTGTGAGAGAACATCACTGATAGAGTCTCTTAAATTTAAGAGAACTTTGGTAAACTGCAGGCTCTCTTGGCCTGTGCACATGTGTGTGCATGTGTGCATGTAGGTGTGCACACTGGTTAAGTAAGTAGTGGGTGACAGTGCATCAAATTAGTTTAAAAGTTTGGAGAATAACCTGGAGAAACTGAAGCTGTTTGACATGAAGAAAGAAAAGCTGAAAGGGCAGAATTTGTAATTTGTAAGTGCTTAAATATTTAAAGGTAAAAAATGTGAGGGATAGTAGTTGTACTATCTGTGACCTCTGTGGACAGAGAAAAATGACTGGACTTAAAATCCAGGTGGGAGTGGTTTTAAAAGCACTAGAAAGAACACTGTTACCTTTTCACCTCTGCATTTTTTTTTTTTTTTTTTTTTTTTTTTTTGATATGGAGTCTTGTTCTGTCACCCAGGTTGGAGGGCATTGGCAAAATCTTGGCTCACTGCAATCTTCACCTTCACCTTCACCTCCTGGGTTCAAGCGATTCTCCTGCCTCAGCCTCCTGAGTAGCTGGGATTACAGGTGCATGCCACCACACCCGGCTAATTTTTGTATTTTTAACAGAGACAGGGTTTCACCATGTTGGTCAGGCTGGTCTTGAGCTTCTGACATCGTGATTTGCCTGCCTTGGCCTCCCAAAGTGCTGGGATTACAGGTGTGAGCCATGGTGCCCAGCCCCTACTTTTTTCTTTTAACTGCTTTTCTCTTCAGGGAATACCTGTCCCTCTACCTCCTTTCACTGGATGTGTTCCTCTGCGCCCATTAAAAATCAGTCTGGCTGTCCCCTCACCAAGGAATCTGTTCTAAACCCTCCTTCAGGCTGGCCTAATGCTCCTGCTCTGAGTCCCCATAAAAGTTCCTTTGCTGGTAACTTATTGTGTGGAGATGAGACAATTCTAGATCAGGGCATGGTTCCTTGAGGACAGGAACTGTGCTTTACCCATTGTAACCATATACAACATTCACTGTCACCGTCTCCATCTTTCTTCTGGGAATGGTCTTATAGACTCAGAATGTATGAAAGCTAAACACATCCTGTCAAGATATTAAGGCAAACCTTTTATAGTACAGTTGATGAAACAAAACCATCTAAACTCAAGGCAGTAGGCTTCTAAAAAGGTGGTGTGAGCATTCATTCATCTTGGAGGTTTGGAAAACTTTAGATGGAACTTAGAAAACATTATTTACATTGGTTTTGTTTTTTTAAATTTTATTAAGTGTATCAGTTCACTAAAGCTGGTGCCATAACAGAATACCACAGATTGGCTGGCTTAAACAACAGAAATTTATTCTCTCACTGTTCTGGAGGTTGGAAGTCCAGAATCAAGGTGTTGACAAGTTTGGTTTCTTCTGAGGCCTCTCTCACTGGTTTGCAGGTGGTCACCTTCTCATGGTGTCTTCACGTGGGTGTTTCTTTATGCATCTGTAGCCGTGGTGTCACTTTGTGTGTCCAAATTTCCTCCTCTTATGAGGACACCAGTCAGATTGGGTTAGAGCTTCATTTTAACTTCATCACCTCTTTAACACCCTGTCTCCAAATAAAGGCAGGTACTGGGCATCAGGGTATTAACATATGGATTTTTGGTGTGTGTGGGGCACCATTGAGCCCATAACACTAACTTTCACATCTTTAGGTACACTTATGATTAGGGGGATTACATAATTTCTTGTGCAAAATAGGACACCTTGGAGAATGAAAGGGTCAGAGTAGCTAACTGAATGGAACACCAGAACAATAGGTAGAAATTACGTCTGTCCTGGGCAAACTAAATTGTATGGATACCTTACTTAAGACAATAAACAAATACGGAGCTCCTCCTGCAGGGCCTGGAACCCTGAAGACACAGGGATAATAACACTCAGGTCTCAGTTTTGGAGAAGGGCTATGAAAAAGCAACTTCTCAGACAAAGGATCAACATTTATGTCAATCATAGTGGAAAAACAGTACTGTAAAAATACCGATGCCCTGGACCCACTGCAGACCTCCCACATTAGAATCTCTGATGCTGTAGGCTGGGCATCAGTATTTTTAATTTTCACACTCATGAGGTTGAGATCAACTGAGTCAGAGCATTAGCATAAGATTATGAGAATCAAGTATTTGGAGGATAAATCTTGAAAGAAGGAAAACGGAAGTGTGAGGCTCTCACGGCAGAGCTGCCCTTGTTTAAATCAGTGATGAGAATATTATTGATGAGAAGCTGTGGATGGAAGACTAACCACAATTTTCAGGGCTTTAGTGGTGAGAGCAGTGGCCAAGGATGAGGCTTTCATGGTGGCAAGATGGGCTGACCACGGGTAGAACCTGGAGTGGAGAGAGGAGGAGGTGCCTAGGACAGAGGTTGAAAAGAGCCAGTTAGCAAACGGGAGTTGCAGGGTGGTGTCACAGAAGGTAAGGGAGGTGGAATCTCCAGGAAGATGTGGTATTAGTATTCTATTTTACTACGTCTTAACCAGATGAAAGAGCTAAACAGAGGCTAGGGAAAGGACTCAAGCATACCTACTAGATTTGTGAGTGGGTTGTGAGAAAGTGGAGAGAATGAGCACAGGCTATTCTTTGCCTTAGATACTTCCAGACCTCCTGCAAGTTGGATGGAAACAATTAAATATGGGCAGGCAAAGGATAAATTATCAATCCCATTGCAGTCAGTGCTCTGACAGTCCACCAGGCATAGTGAGTCAGATGCGGGGAGTCAGCTTTGTGACTACCCAATGTCCATTTGGTGGTTATACTCCAGATAGAGTGTGTGTTAGCTAAGACAAGCCTGACTGAAGTAAGCCAAAATAAGTAGTTATGGCTAAAATGTACACAGTGGCTCTTGTTAGCTGTGGGTAACAAAGGCTGTAGGTAAGGACCGTGCATAAACAGAGGCCTCTGAGAGGACAAAGGAGCTGAATGTCAACACATGAGTTACTGATGTGACTCAGATCCACTGTTCACCCCGGCCAGTGTTCTAAGTATCTGGTGGCTGAGGCCAATGAGGCTGTGATAAATGGACCAGTTCTTCCTGACTCCGGAGCGGAGGAATGTTTTATAAAACATGTGTATATAACTTAATACATAAAGCATCTGTCATCTGTAAATATACCTCCTCTTCCTCAACTTTCAACCCCTTTTCTTAAAAGGCCTAAATCTCCAAAAATACCAAGTGCAATAGAAAGTCCTTCAATTCAGTTCAGTAGTTTCTTGAGCAAGGCTCTGTATGAGGTATTACAGGAAATATACAGACAGGTATGATGCCCTCCATGCAGTCACCGGGTCTGCAGCCAACCTGAGAAGAATAAGACAACCGTAGAAGGCAGAATGAGACCTATGCGTTAGTCAATGCTCAAGTATTCTGAGTTCCACGGGGGGAAACATCACATCCACTGTGTGTACATGTGCATTGGGGAGATGAGAGGCTAGAAAAGCTTTTATCAATAAAGTATGGAAAGATTTTACCAACAAAGTTTTTCTTTACTTTTTGGTCTCTTTTTTTTGCGAAGGGGGTGAAATAGTCCTGAGACTCATCGCTCAGCCCAGGTGCCACTCCATGGATGGCCAGGGCCATCTGCCGTTTGTGTGGCCAGTACCTGTGCCATCCCATCACACTGTGGTGGACAGCAGCTGGGTATTCTGGACCTTGCCTCGTGGACAGCCTGGCCTGACCTGGGAGCAGATGTTGTGGGCCAGTCAGTTCTCTGAGCAGATCAGCAGAAGCTGGGTAGACTCATGAAAGCTGTGACCTGGTTTTGATTTTCTGCATATGACAAGTCTGGGTGCTGATCAAAGTCTGCAGCAGGAGCCACTTCACCTTGAACCTGACTGAAACATGGAGTCCTAGGTTAGATTCAGAGCCGATAGATGGGAGTGGAGAAGGTTGGAGAAGCTGCCCAAAAAATGTGAGCTGTGCCAGAAGGAGCCAAACCAATACTCCTGGGCCCATGAGGGAGGCTGGAGAGATGTGAGCTTGTCTCATGGAGCTGAGAATCTGCAATGTTTGGAAATAATGAAGATACCAGATTGGTATCAAAAAACTTCACCAACAAGGTGATATTGAGATCACAGAAGAGAGAAGTGGGTATGAAACAACATAAACATTCACCTCTGGCTAAGAACTGGGGAATCTTGTTTTGTCTGGAGTTCACAGAGATGTCACAGGAGGTGAGTTTGGAGAATGCACTGTGCTGTGCATCAGGGAAGGAAGCTGAGTTGTATTGGATAGACATGTGAAGACAGGCCTTTCAACAAAGCGCCCACCCCAACCCTTTTCTTTAGACAGATTCTTGCTGTGTTGCAAAGGCTAGGGTGCAGTAACGTGATCGTGGATCACTGCAACCTCAAACTCCTGGGCTCAAGCGATCTCCCACTTCAGCCTCTGGGGTAGCTGGGACTACCGGCATGCACCACCATGCCCAGCTCCAACAAACTCTCTTAATGCCATTGCGTTGAGCACTGCGAGGTCCCCAGTCATCAGCCATATTGTCCCTGTCTAACCAGGCAGAGGCTCATTGGGCCTTTTTCAGGATCAGCTTTGATTTGGAAAAGACATTTCAATTTCAAAAGTTAAGGATTGGAGCAAATATGCAGGGTGATGGTTGGGGATTTGGCAACATGGCCCCATTAACATTAGTGGGAGTTAGTCTGCTAAATCCAGACACTGAGCAGAATCCTCATGTTTATTTACGGTGACCTTTCGGCTGTAAATTGATACAATATTTGAGGATCACTTAGAACCGATTAAGCTTTGTAGCATCTCCCTCTCCTAAAAGGGAAATCTTTCTGAAAACTGCTGCTGTGTGCACTGAAATGTTTGTATTTATGGGAACTCTGGCAGTGGGAACATATGGATGCCTAAATATAGAATTGGTGGGGTTTGATACCTCTGAGACATTTGATCTGGGGAGCTTTATCTGTTGTACCTGTCTCCAGTGGGGGCCAAGCTTTTTGCAAATGATCGTTTTCTTCAACGAACTCCTTCCTTTTTGTTCAATTTTATATTGTCTTTCTTCCATGTGTTTATTTTCTGAAAGATAATTTGAAAAAGAAATGTCTGAAGTCTTTTATATGAAATCTAGTCTAAAGATTCTATTCATGATCTCAAAAACAGCGACTATGTGCTAAATATTTGCCATGTTCCAGATCTCACGCTTTACATGAATTACCTCACTCAATCCTCATGCAGAGCCCAGGAAAGAGAGTGCTAATTGTTGTTATATCATTTTACTTTTCAGATGAGGAGAACAAAATGTCTAGATGGGATATCAACTTGACAGGTTATACAGCTAGTACATGGCTGCATCTAGATTCCAGCCTATGCAGTGCGATGTTGAAGCCAAGCTTAAGACTTCATGCTATTGCCTTCAGGAAGCTGCTAGATGAGGTCTCAGGAGACCTGGAGTACTGGTCTGCTGCCTCTCTCTCAGGACAGCCTTCATAGGAATTTTTGTCCTCCTCCTTTGCCCCACCAAAGGTTCTGTTCTTGTGTGTCTTTGGAGGGCATGAGACAGTGAAGTTTTCTGCGGGAGTGCCCCATCATTGTCATCTTTATACCTAGAGTTAGTGACACATAGCATGGCTTTGCACGAGTTTGTTCACTGAATAAGTAAGTAAAAATATAGAATCACGGAACCTTGAGGTGGATGGGAAAGGTCATCCATCCATACCTTCATTTTGTAACTATAACTTAGATCTGGAAAGTAAGCTGGAATAAGGAATTCCAGGTTAAATGGAAGTTGAGGTAGGGTAGGATTAAGATAAAGAGCTTCTCAGGCCGGGCGCAGTGGCTCACGCCTGTAATCCCAGCACTTTGGGAGGCCGAGGCAGCTGGATCACGAGGTCTAGAGATGGATTCCATCCTGGCCAATATGGTGAAACCCTGTCTCTACTAAAAATACGAAAACTAGCTGGGTGTTGTGGTGTGTGCCTGTAATCCCAGCTACTCAGGAGGCTGAGGCAGGAGAATCGTTTGAACCTGGGAAGTGAAGGTTGCAGTGAGCCAAGATTGCACCACTGCACTCCAGCCTGGGCAACAGCAAGACTCCATCTTAAAAAAAAAAAAAGATAACCTTCCTGACAATTTGAGAAGCTCTTTGACTTGGGCTGGAGAGGGGTTATTAGCAGTGGCTGGCAAAATCAGAGGCCTCGTGGCTCCTAGTCCAGATCTCTCCAAGCAGGGGTCATGAGAATCATGAGTTACACAGTGCAAGAGAAGGAGCTCTCACCTTGGGTAGGCACGTGGCTCATAAGCTCTGAGGTCCTATGTTCCTGGGCTTAGTCTAGGTCAGAGGATTAACGCTGGGTGTGTGTTTATCTCTGGAAGCACCTTGGGCAACTCTAACTCTGTCACCACCTAGAAAAACCAAATTCTTGGCTGCTTCTTCCAGAACCCTGGCCAGCGTAGTGGTCCTAGATAGAGCTCAGGATCCCCAAGACCTTGAAGAAGACCCATGAATCCCACCCATCCTGACTGCAGCTTCTCTGCAGGCTCTTCTCTCTTTTCCAGGAGCCTGCGAGTGCCCTCTGCTGTGTACTCATTGGTCAGTTTCTCAGTGCTGTTTAGAAATTTCTCTCTTCCTCTGTTTTGTCCATCACTATGCTTTGCCTAAAAGTTGCTCAGCAAATGTATTTATTCTTTGAGCACGTATCTACTGAATATAGTACTTGTACATGTTTAGCTCTGAGCTAGCACTAACAGCACAGATGGTATGTAAGAGAAAACCAAAGGAAGTAGCTTGAGGGTGGTCCTTCTTTTTTTTTAAATTAATTAATTTATTTATTTTAAAAAATTTATTTATTTAACTTTAGGTGCATACTATATCTGGCATTTCTCCCCATGTTATCCCTCCCCACTCTCCCTTCCCTCCCCCCCCCCTGCTGTCTCTTCCCTACCCCCCCCAACTGTCCCCACTGTGTGATGCTCCTCTCCCTGAGTCCACATGTTCTCATCGTTCATCACCCACCTATGAGTGAGAGAGGACATGCAGTGTTTGGCTTTCTGTTCTTGTGTCAGTTTGCTGAGAATGATGGTTTCCAAGTTAATCCAAGTCCCTACAAAGGACACGGACTCATCGTTTTTTATGGCTGCATAGTATTCCATGGTGTATATATGCCACATTTTCTTTGTCCAGTCTATCATTGATGGGCATTTGGGTTGGTGAGGGTGGTCCTTCTTTACAGGGAAAAGAGGCAGAGGTGAGGGGCAGCCAAGAGTAGATGAAAAAGAACATGAGCAAAAGAGTTCCGGGATCTTCTTCCTGAGAAGCAAGCAGACTCTATGCATCTGACATCATAAAGACAAGTTTTGTCTTTTATAACAACACATAAATATATGATCTCGATGGATGCCATAGGCCAAGAATAACTTGGTGATCTGAACTTCCAGAATATTCTTTCTCCTTTTCCAGAAACTAAAGTCAAATTGCAATATCATCGTTTGTTTCTCTAGTTATGAGAGCAGTAATAGTAACGACAATGACAATAATAGCAATCATGACAGCGAATGTAGACATTTGGCTAGCTCTACCACCTCCTCCCATGCAGTTAGCTTATTTGGTTTTTGCAACCTCTGTCTGTAGGGTGAGCGGAGGAGACAGAATGGGTGGCACTCATTTTTCTTTAGAGGAGCAGAAACTCCGGCTTTCAGTTTGGGTGATTTGTCCAAAACCACAGCTAGTTTTAACACAGATAAGACAGACTTAGAGTATGGTATACTTTGACTCTGACTTATGGTATTTATTCTCTGACTTGTAGGATGATATACCTTCCATTCTGCATGGTTTCTTGACTCATCAAATGTTAAACTTTAGATTATCAAGAGAGAAATCTAGAAATATTAGGAAGTAAATGCCTCATCAAATGTTAAACTTTAGATTATCAAGAGAGAAATCTAGAAATATTAGTAAGTAAATGTATATAGTCTCCAAGAGTGGTTTTCTCTACTTCTAAAGAGACTGCATGGAAACAAAGTTCTAAAAAGAGACTGCGGGCCAATCTTTAGGGAAGTAGTTCGGTCTTAGTCTCATAAAAACTGTGATTGGTTCAGTGCAGTTAGAACAGAGTGAAAACCAAGTGGAAGCTGAAGTGAACAGCTCGGAGCAGCAGCTAAGTCTGACCTGTGATTCTCCTCTTAGCTAATTTCCAGGATTTCAGAGACAAAAGAGGAAATAAAAAGCAGCATTTTTCTTTCAAAATTATCATTTCTTTCCAACTAATTAAAAATAATGAATATTCAGAGCAGAGAAAAAGTACAATGAATAAAATTCTATCACCCAAAGAGAGCTATTGTTAACTTGTGTCTGTCCTTCAGTGTATACCCATGTAAGAATTTCTAGTAGATAGATGGACACACATAGGACCATAGCAATTGCTTTTCCAAAGGTTGCCTCTCTGTACCTACTGTTTTGTAGCTTTTTTCAACTTAGAAATAGGTGGTTAAGGCTGAATGTGGTAGCTCGTGCCTGTGATCCCAGCACTTTGGGAGCCCAAAGCGGGCAGATCACTTGAGGCCAGGAGTTCAAGACCAGTCAGGCCAACGTGGTGAAAACCTGTCTCTACTAAAAATATAAAAATAAGCTGAGTGTGACGGCACACACCTGTAATCCCAGCTACTTGGGAGACTGAGGTGCTGGAATTGCTTGAGCCTGGGAGGTGGAGGCTGTAGTGAGCCGAGATCGTGCCAGTGCCCCTAACCTGGGTAAGTGAGATCCTGTCTCAAAAAAAAAAAAAAAAAAAGAGAATATTTACATTTTCTACAGCAACAAATACCTTAACAAAATGGTTTTAACTAGTAGATAAATGTCCTATGATATGGTAGTACCACAGCTTACTGGAGCAGTTCCCTAATTTTGGATACTTCGGTTGTTACCAGTTGTTGCTTTGATACCAATAGTGGAGCGAGCTTCTTTGCACATTTACCGGATAGCGTCTTCAGAATAGCTGGATCACAGAGCAGGGATGTCTTAAAATTTGTTGATGTATTTTGCCAAATCTTCAAAAAGTCAATATAGGAATGTTGGTAGTTGATGAGAATGTTCAAGAAGCAGCTAATTTCAGAGATTCTGGAAAAACTAGCTTATGAGACAGGAAGTCATAGAAAGTCTCCTTAAATTTTGGGAGGAAGAGTGGAGGGAAAAGTATTTTTAGATTTTTTTTAAAAGATTTTTTACAAATAGAGGCAGAGTCTCCCTCTGTTGCGCAGGGAGAACATAGAACTCCTGGGCTCAAGTGATCCTCTCACCTCAGCTTTGCACGTTGCTGAGATTATAGGCGTGAGCCACTATGCCTGGCCTAGGCTCGTTTTTATCTTTTATTGAAAACAGTAAGTATCACAAGCACATATACATGGGTGTGTGTGTGTGTGTGTGTGTGTGTGTGTGTGTGTGTGTGTTTAAGTAATGGGAGCTAATTCTGTAAGTACAAGCTGTCAGCACAGAGACTGGGTGGCTATGACTCTTGAGCTTGAGACAAATACCTTGGCCCAAGGGTTGAGGAAGGGCATGATGCACAACCAGGCTAGGAAATACTCCTGGAGCATCCCTAAAATGCTGGCAAGGTTGTGCATGAGAAAACAAGTGGATATAATTAACTTCTCATCCAATGAAAGTGAATTCAGTTCATGCATTGGGTCATGAGCTAGCCTTGGCTAAAGGAATCCTATCATTGGAACCACACTGAGTGATCAAAACTCCACTGGAGAATCACAGGGAAGAGGCAAAGCCCTAATTCCTGGTCGTGGAGGTGGCACTCCACCTGAGTTACAAAGCTTTTATATGTTTCCCATCAGGTTTGTGCCTGGGCTGGAACCAAAAAGCAAGTGGCTGAGATAGAGATTTCATGAGGGAGCAAATGTAAAAACGTACATAGGTACCTCTCTAACCTCACATGTTACAGGTCTGAGGATAGCTACCAGGCTAGAAAGGGCACACAAGATAGCCTGTCCTTATTAAGAGGAACAAAAATTTCCAAAGGAATCCTTTTTCTGTCAAGTTTCTCTGAAATTTATTTAAGTGAAGGTACAGTTGATAAAAATAGCAATCTCCTTCTCTGTGCCTGGGTGCTAATGAGCTCAGCAGGCATTTCTTCCTCACTCTGATATATTTGCTCTCCTTAGCACACCTCTCTCTGCAGCTCCTGGGGGTCCCAGGGCATTGAAATGAGGGTGGCTGCTACTTACAAAGACTTTCCTAGGTGAGAAAATACGATGATGCAACTATTTCTTTTTTAAGGAATGAGAGGAGAAGGGAGATCAGTAGTAGGTAGAAAGAGTAATGTCTTAAGACAAATAGGTGGCAAACTCTGATTTCGTTTGTTTGTATATTTTTTTTTCAGGGTAGATTTCACATGTCACATGTATTTGGGAGATCTCTAAGGTTGAAGTCATTAAATGTGAGAAATAGGATGATAGGCAGCTGGAGAGTGGTTATAAGCACAGGTTTTAGAGTCAAACTACCCTTTAAAAATGGTAGCGATTTATAATACAGGAGTGCCCAATGATCATCTCTGTCTAATTCAAGTTTGGTGTATTCATTCTGTAAGTATTTACTGAATCCAAACTGTGGATTAGACACTGGATTAGTTTCTTGACTCTTCCATTTTCTAGCTGCGTGATCTAGGCAGGTACCGAACCTGCTAAACCTCAGTTGACAGATCTGTAAAATGGGAATAATAAAACCTCATGGAGTTCTTGGAAGTTTTGTTTGATTCTGTTTGTTAAGAGCTCTTCACAGTGCCTGATACCTACTAAGTGCCCAAACTATTATTTATTTTAATAATGATTATCAGTATCGATAAGACCCTAGGTGATTGGATGTGGCCACTGGCACACTGAGTTTATCAAAGTTCTTTCTGAAAGAGGATATTTCCTCCCTCCTTCCTTCCTTTTTCCTTTTCCTCTTTCTTCTTTTGCTTCCCACTCAGTGATTTTTATGGGGTTCCACCTTTTTTCTTTCAGAAGGAGGGGAAAAGATCTTTGTAAGTTCTTTTCTTCTGAGGATGAAATTGTAAAATTATTACACCTTCCAAAAAAAAGAAAAAGACCTTAGGAAAAGAGAAATGCTTGACTCAAAGGAAGAAATTACTGATGACAGAATTTCAGGCAGCAATGAAGAAGGTATTTTTAAGCAGGATCTTTCCATTTCATTCAAGCAATACCACAGAGGAGACCTCCTATGTTTTGTTTTGAAACCATTCAGCTCTCTTGTAGACCCAGAGGCTCCCGGGGTTGGCAGGGCCATTTTGTACAACTAGTCCAGCATCTCGTATTTCAAATTCCCTGTACAGAATCGATTCTAAGTGGTTGTGCACATTGGCTGGTGAGGAACTGATTCTATTTGGGAGAGTCCACTCTATCTTCCAGCCACCCTGATTGCTTGAAAGTTCTTCCTTACGTAGAGCTGGAATCTGCCTCCTCGGAGCTGAGGCACCTTTCAGACAAGAGCCAATATAAAAGATATGTTTTGTTCTGTCTTTTTTCTATTCACACTCTCCCACAGGGTTCACTGCCTAAAGTGGAGTTTAGGGCCATATGCCTTCCTCTGGAGAAAATTGTGACTGCTGTGATGCCCAATACAATGTGTTCGGTAGGGAGGAAAGCATCTTGAAGTTGAAAGGTTTTGAACTGGGAAAGGCAGGGGGTAGGGAAGTGCTCTGGAGTGTCCAAACACACATGTGTTAGGTCCAACAGTTTTTTTCTCTTTCCCAAAGATAAAGATTGCATTTTGAAAGACTAGAAATAGCTAATAAAATACAAGTAGCAAGAGCATATTTATCTCCACTCACAGGCAATAATAGTGGTACAAGGTTCATATTTGGAAAAATGGGCGAATTTGTTTGTTCATTCAGATCAAATTGGTATCAAACAACCACAAATTCCATATGTTCCTTTTTCTGTTTTGGTTGCTAGGCACAAGAAATTCATGGGGTGCTTTCTAAATATGTATGACACATTTTTGCATATGAATGATAAATATTGGTAGATTCTTTGCAGGAATGGCTGTCATTCAGAAATAGATCCTGAATGAAGCTTTCCCCTTCAGTAAAAACACTTGAACTTCAGGCTGAAGGGAGGTACAACTGTGTGTGGGAGTTAGGTGTCCAGGCACAAAGAGAAGAGTAGTGGAAATGACAGTCCTTTAAAATTGCATGGCATTTTGCAGTTAACAAAATGCCTCCCCATTCGCAATCTTATTTGATGCTCACAGCTCCCCTGTGGGATAGGTATTAGGGCTGGCAGCTGCCTCCATTCCAGGAGTAAAGTCATGGGCACCAAAGAGCATGACAGGAGAAGTAACCCCCAGGACGGGAATCTCCCGAGAGTGACTCTAGCTCATCTTGGCAGCTCTGGGCTGTGCTCCCTCAGTACAGGAAAATGCACACCACCATCCTGCTGAGTCCAGCCTTTTCATTTCTTAGCTTGTTGTACTCAGTCCTGAACCAGTGGTGCTTACATAAATGTCCTTCTGGCATGAGGGAGAGAGAGAAAGGAAACAGCAGCTGTCAGCAGAGTGTCAGGCTGGGGACCTGCCATCTCGCTGAACAAAGCTCTGGTCAGCTCCAACAGTGTCCTGGGTGCAGCTCTAATAAGGGGTGATGAGATTGTCCCCAGGCTCAGGATTACTTCCCGCCCTTAGAAAGGACAGGGAGAAAGGACCCCTTAGCTGTTGCCAAGGTGTCACTTGTGAATCATTAACTAGGAGCAGAGAGGACCAGAGCGAGGTTAAAACAAATGAATCCTAATTCAAGACTGTTTCTCAGATGGTGACATCTGAGTATCAATCTTACTTGGTTATCACAAACATGCAATTTGTTGCGGTGGGAGAAGAGGGCTGTGCTAATTTGCATTTCTTTGAACTCTAAAGAGTCTTCCAACATTTTGTGTTTTTCCCTGGGGCTGGAAGCCGCCTCCCCCCTCCCACCAGCATCCAATCCACCTTCCTGCCTTTGATGGATCTGTAGACAGCACAGCTCTCTGTGGCTGGGCCTGTTGAACACAGCGCTTCTTTTTTTCTCACATTCTCCATGGACTGAGTAGAACAAGAGAATCCTTGCACAAACATACTATATACCCAAGCCTGAAATCTTACAAAGTTCATTTTTTCTTTCTGAAGGTCCACTTAAAAGGCCTTCAAGAAACAAGACTTCTGAATGTGGATAATGATTGAAGCTGGTTGATAAGCACATGGGGAATTACTGTACAATTCTCTCTACTTTTTATATGTAAAAACTCCATAATAAATCATTTTTAACAGATAAACCGTCAAGATGGTTGCACTTGACTGAATGACAGAATGGAAGTCTTAATACAAGCTCTGGAATCAGGCTGGCCTGAGATCAAATCCAAGCTCTGCCATTTTCCTCCAGCGACTGGAGGAAAACATAACCTTGCCAAGTCTTCCTCATCTCTGAAATCAGAGAAAGATGAGCTACCTCATCAGGCTCTGTCAGCATTAAATGAATTAGTAAAGTTTTCTTAACGAGTGATAGAAAACTATCTTCAATTTGTTTAAGAAAAAAGGGAGAAGCAGTATTAGGATTATAGGAGTATTTAAAAATTCGAGGAGAGAAGTGCAGCTGACTCTCCCAAGTGAACTGAAATCAGGGACTCCCAGGGCCTCAGGACTACACTTGATGTCACATATCTGTGCCTCTCTGCGGGTTTGTTTGTCTCTCTGCCACAGACCAGCTCTCCTTGTTTGCCAGTCTCCATGAAGGAAAATTTGGCTTGCCAATAGCAACTGCCAAGCTTATATTTTGTCAAATCAGTAAAACAACCAGGCTGAGTTTGTATCGCCTGGTCTGGATTCCAAGTTTTCTGAGGCAGGTCTTTGGTTTAGCTTGAGCAAGAGGTCTATTCCTGCACCCAACAATGCAACCCGACAGCTGGAGCCACTCTGTGTTAACATGGATGCTCTTATGGTGGCTGTGTGGATGGAGTTGGCAAGGAGAAGTTCTCAGAAAAAGGGAGGGAAGTCTCCTAAGAATGGTTGGGATGGGATGGTGATGGTACTGGATAGACAAAATGATAAGTCAAAATACAAAATGCTTAGAACGTACTAGCAGCTGTTAGGTAAGTGTTGGCTCCTGACCCATCTGCATATCTTGAAGGCATGAAGTATTGGTGCTGACGCATGTTTATGTCTTAAGGGCAATGTCTCAGGTTAGCCTATGCACCAGAAAGGGGAGGAGACCTGGAATTAGAACAATCAAGTGGTTTCTTCCTTCCAGAGTACGTACCGTGTGCCAGGCAAAGGGGATATAGCAGTGAACAAAGGAGACAAAAATCCCTGCCCTCTTGGAACTTGGGGTGATACAGCCACGAAAATTAAAACATGTAAGATGAGGCACCTTGGAGGAAAATAAAGCATTAAGTGGGATAGGAAGTGCAGACGGTCATATTAAACAGGCCGGCCAATGGGAAAGTGATTTGAACAACAGCCTAAAGAAAGTGAGTCACATGACTCTTTTGAGGTGGAGCATTCCAGACAGAGGAAATGGTAGGTGCCAAAGCCCTGAGTTAGAAGGAGAGCCAGAAACCTAGTACAATTGGAATAGGCTCAGAGAAAGGAATCATAATAAAAGATGTGTAAAACCAGTGACATTCACCCTGGTCTCCAAAATTTTCTACTTGGGAAAGAAGAGAGGTCAGGTAAAATACTAACACTGGTGGTCAGAGCATCAGTCTCATCTATTTTTTTAACAATCTCTAAATAAGCCATCCCTAATGGAGACAGCTGTAGTAAGTCAGTTTCTCACGCTGCAAGAATAATTGGGAACTATAGATTAGATTGAGAATCAAAGATGCAGCTGCATGGATATGCCAATGCAATCCTCACTTCCAAGGCACTGTTCTTCATCAAGCAACTGAGAGGGTTGTGCAGCGCAGTGGGAGAACCACGGATGGGATTCATGAAGAATGGGCGTCCTTTTGCATACAAACAGGCCAAGGCAAGAAACAAAGGCAAGGCTAGAATTTCTTGTAAGAAGGAAATCTAGTAACTATTTTAAAAATTGCCCATCTAACAATTTTTCGGTGCCTTTCATTCTGCATATTAATCAAGAGATGGTTGATGTAGTACCAAAAAAAGGAAAGTCCTTGTTCCCTGATTGTGTGCCAAAGCCCTTTTTGTTGTTTTTGTTGTTGTTGTTATTGTTGTTTGTTTGTTTTTGAGATGGGTTCTTGCACAGTCACCCGGGCTGGAGTTCAGTGGCACGATCTTGTCTCAATGCAACTTCTGTCTCCCAGGTTCAAGTGATTCAATATCCTCGCCTCAGCCTCCCAAGTAGCTGGGATTACAGGCACACATCACCATGCCCGGCTAATTTCTTTGTATTTTTATTAGAGATGGGTTTCACTATGTTGGCCAGGCTGGTCTCAGACTCCTGATCTCACGATCCGCCCTCCTCGGCCTCCCAAAGTGCTGGGATTACAGGTGTGAGCGACCATGCCTGGCCCAAACCCCTTTTTGTAATGATCACTGCCAAATATGTTGAACTAGACAATAGCTAATAAAGGGCCAGAAGGAAATAGAAAGGGAGACATAGAGCCCTATGTAAGAAAATAGCCCTTCTCAGTTCCCAGGAAATCAGGAGTAACCTAAAGCCCATACTGACCTGCTCTTCTCTTGAAGCTCTGATTTACATTGCACAAGAGTAGGATCTTGCACAAAATGCAGTTTGTTTCTAACCTTGGGCAGCTACATTCAAGGAAGAACATGTGACTATTGGACGAGGGAGTTCAGAAGTTGAGCACCGGTCAAACATCAGGGTGGAATGAAACAGGGAAATGTAATTTAGACAGAGGAAATGAATTACAAAGGAGAAACAGCAAATCCAATCCTCCTGTAGCAGGTGGTCCAGGAAAAGTAGAGGGGGCAGAATAAGCCTCTTAACGGACCTAGATTAGTAGCAATATTCTCCCCCCATAATAACGGGTTCTGACGATCAGAGCAGGGAAATTCTTTCTGTAGTTCAGAATAGGTGGCATCTCAAAGAAGAATCACTTAAAACAGGTAATTTGCATCATCTCTAAATTCATGTGACAAAATGTACAAACATAGACAAAATATTAGTTATACTGAGGAATGAAATGAAGCATAACAGAGGAAGTAGTACATGTTTTCTATGTCTTTCTATGTGTACACATTGGTACATTGACCCAATATGTAAATTTGCTTTTCTAATTATGACACAGATTATGATAACATTTCTTTCTCCTAGGCATCCTTGATGCCAAAAGCAGAGGATTTGAAGGTGAAATAAGCCAGGTCATACTATACAGAGAGTAGATCATTGTTAATATGTGGGTCTGTCTACCTCTATCTATAGATGGATCTATCTATCATCATCCATCATCTATCCATCTATCATCTATCTATCTATTATCTATCTGTCTATCGTCTGTCATCTATCCACCAATTTATCTAGTAATCGACACAAACATATGGCACAAAATTCAAAGATTATGTATTCTTTCTCCCCCTCCATTCCCAGTCACTTTCCCTGGAGGGAAGACACATTATATGTGCGTATATGCATATATGTATTTTTATGCACCCCTTTGTTTAGTGGTACCGCATACACTGTTTTCACATAGCCTTTTTCACTTAACAAAACAACATTGTGAAGGTTCCATAATCAGTGCTGTGCTTGTTTTTTCCCAAAGGCTGTATAGTATTCCACTGCATGTTTGTTCCATAATTTATTTAACCACTCTCCTAATGATGGATATTTTGGTTGTTTCCAAGCTTTTATCACTGCAAACAATACTTCTGGATGTTAGGCATTATGTAAAGACAGCCAATTTAGAAACTGCTCAATTTGTTGATAGATAATGCTTTACAATTGAACTGAAAATGTGGAATGATAGTCTTGAAACTCAGCCTGATGTGATGGGGAGTCATAAAGTGCTATCTTTTTCTACCACCAATTACCATGAAGTAAATGAACAGTGTCAGCAGGGAAAAAGTGAAATACCATGATTTTAAAAAGTCAATTTTCAATATTTTATTCACTTGAATAGGGTAAGAATAGGATGAATAAGAACTATTTTCATTTAGATTTAAAGGACATTTTTCATGCCTTTATTTAAGCTTAAATCTAGACATTGATTGCAAGACATAGAAAGGTGATACACTGTGCTACGTTATGCCATTTTGACTTGGTTACACTGGTACCTACGTGGTTTGGTTCAGACTTAGAGTCAGTGAGGGGAGAAACTGGTGTGAGATTTGGAAGATGGAACGCAAAGCAGCAGCTGTTACTCATAGAAGGTTGTGTGGTCATTATGGTAATGGCAGAAGCAGAGATGTCTGGTGGGTACCAGCTGGTCTTTGCATTCCTCTGCTCTGCTTCTAGGTCATTTTCTCTGCCTCTGGCCTTGCTGACCAACAGTGGCACCAGGCCCTCTACAGCTCTTGGCCATGGCCCACATAGTGGCAGGGAGGCAGCACGGCCTCCCTTAGACCTCTCCATGAGCTCCTCGTTTATGGCCTTACCCTGCCAGCTAGATGTGCTGGGCTTCTCAGATTTCCCTGCAAGGTCTGACATGTCCATCCATGTCAGCACTTCAGCTGCATGGGTGTTGACCCTTTCTCTGCTCCTCTGACTCTTGCTTCCAGACATTGCTCAGATCCTCTCACATTTGTATGTCATCTCACTCCTATGTTAAATTAGTTATTCCTGTAATCATTATCTTGGCTCTGCTTTCCTGCCTGAACCTTGGATGCTTCTTACAGGAAATGCAAGGCTCTGAGTTACACCCTTCTTGAAGTACCTTAGCCATTTCCAGGATCTGCTTTGTGAAAGACAGATGGGAAACTTACGAGGTTAGCAACAAACTGATGGTGGCTTCCTGTCTACTTTGAATTAGTCAGGACAAAAGGAGCAGTGTAAATTCCCATCCAGGAGATGTGAATTAGACATCCATGGGGCCGGGCACAGTGGTTCATGCCTGGAATCCCAGCACTTTGGAAGGCCAAGGTAGGTGGATTGCTTGAGCCCAGGAGATAGAGACTAGCCTGGGCATTATGGTGAAACCCCATCTCTACAACAAATACAAAAATTAGCTGGGTGTGCTGTCATGCGTTCGTAATTCCACCTTCTCAGAAGGCTGAGGTGGGAGGATCACTTGAATCCAAGAGGCCGAGGCTGCAGTGAGCCATGATTGCACCACTGCACTCCAGCCTGGACGACATAGCAACACCCTGTCTCAAAAAAAATAAAAATAAAAAAATATAAAATAGACCCCCGCGGGATCACTTTGGAGGTCTTTGGAAAACGTGTAAGTTCTCAGCTTGAGGTGACTTAATTGTGGTCCTGCTTCAAGTTAAAGGGATGGAAAAATGGCCCTGAGAGTCCTTTTCTAGGACGAATATCATAGTATAGCCACATACCACTCAAGAAATGTCACATTAAGTCAGTTCACTGATTCCAGCCCATCATTCTTTTTCTGCCCATGGCCCAATGAGATGTTTGCAGGAGGATATAGTTGTACTCCAGTATATCACCCAAAGGTGAACTGTGCCCTCCAGCAGCCTTCCTCATACCCTGTTACCATCCCTTCCTCTGCCTTCGATTTATGCCATTGGTTATCATTTCATTGCAGTGGTTTGGAGGACAGCTTATTTCCTTACAGGATGTTAGTTGTCAAAATCAAAGTCTTGATGTTAGAGCTTTTTATTATTACTTTGCTGGGCTAAATACTTGCGGTTAAACTTGGCTGTTGGCTTCTCCAAGTGTTATTTGTCTTTTATGTGAGATCTACCGAGCTACCAATTTTGTTTTCGAAAATTATGATAAATATATATAACACAAAATTTACCATTTAAACCATTTTTAGTGTACAATTCAGTGGCATTAACTATATTCACAATGCTGTGCATCCATCACCATTATCTGTTTCCAAAACTTTGTAATCACCCCGAGCAGAAACTCTGTACTCATTGAGTAATAGCTCCTCATTTGTCATTACTCTAAGTCCCTGGTAACCTCTAATCTGCTATGTATGAAATTTGCCCATTCTAGATATTTCATTTAAGTGAAATCACACAATATTTGTCCTTATGTTTCTGACTTATTTCATTTAGTAAAATGTTGTGGGGTTACGCTATGTTTAGATCCCAAACTCCTCTGTTCAGGTTGAATATAATGTTCTTCCTCCCCTTGTTTTTGGTCATCTCCTTATGATTTAATCTATCTTGGTTTTTTAACTGTCACTCTAAGAAGAAGACGTGGATCTAAAACAATAAGGCCTTGTTCAAATGGGACATTTTAAACACACAAAATGATGAAGAAATAAATTCAACAACACAAAGATTTTTTTTTAAAGTGTTAATATTCTTTAAAAAAGCTACCAGTCAGGTGTGGTGGCTCGCACTTGCAATTCCAGCACTTTAAGGAGGCTGAAGGGAGTGAATTACTTGAGCCCAGGAGTTCAAGACCAGCCTGGGCAATCTAATGAGACCACATCTCTATAAAAAAAACTCACAAAAATTAGCCAGGCATGGTAGTGTGCGCCTGTAGTCCCCAGCTACTCTGGAGGGTGACATGGGAGGATCTCTTGAGCCCCACTAGGTTGAGGCTGCAGTGAGCCATGATTGTGTCACTGCACTCCAGCCTGTGTGACAGAATGAGACCATGTCTCAAAAACAAGATGAAAACAACACAAAACAAAACAAAAAATCCCCAAGAACCCAACTACCATTCAGATGAATTATCAATGAAATATTTCTGTTTTTATTTTCAGATGGTTGAGATCATAGAGCTACTACTATAAATGTTATTTTGAGGCGGCCAAACTCTTGGCTATCTAATAATGATCTACAAGTATTTGAATATGTCCTGGTCCTTCAATATATGAGAGAGATAACATGTCCATGCATCTTTATGCATGATTAATTTTTTTTGACATTTCCCTTCAGTGTTGAGGAAGATGGCTAAATTTGCTTGTGGCTGCATTGACAATAACTTATCTCTTCCTCTTTCATTCCTGAAGGGAAATGTCATAACGAGAACTCACCATGAAATAAAACATGTACATTACAGTTTTTTTTTATTTTTGAAAAACAAAGGAGGCTGTCCTCAGAGTCAGAATGAATTTATACTGAGCAAAGAAGAAAATGAGATCTAAATATAGAATCTTGCTTATTTGTTTTAGCATTTGCTATTCTTTCCTGTGGCAAGAAAACTACTCCAGAGTGTATAGCAACAGGGAGGTAGCTTGCAAAATTATCTATTTGTAAAAATATCAACATGGTAACTGTATTATTTATAGTTTGGTTAATTTAATCACTTATTCATCCATTCAGTAAATGTTACTGAGTATCTACTTTGTGCAAGGTACTGTGGTAGGTGTCATCTGCTCCATCCAATGTAGTAGCCACTGGCCACGTGGAACTTTGTAATGTAAATTTAATATATTCAATAAAATAGAAAAATCAGTTTCTGACTTGTACCAGCTATGTTTCAAGTACTCAATACTAGTCACTTGTAGCTGGTGGTTACCATATTGGATAGCAGAGATGGTAGACCGTTTCCATCATTGCAGAAAGTTCTACTGGGCGGCACTGGCAGAGAGGTATATAAAAGTATAAGAAAAAGTTCTAAAGTTCTTTCCTTAAAAAAGCTTGCAATAATGAGAACATAACTGCATTTTATCTGTGATTCACATGGTCCTATTTCAGAGTTGTATGATGAACAATGAGCACAGTCCAATAAGTCTGTGAGCAGACTACATATTTGTAAAGAACAGAAATGTAATTCTGATTTCATTCTGTAATATGATATAGTAATAAAATAGTAGTAGCTGCCCTTTGTGCGGCTTGTACTATGTGCTATGTGTCTCTAAATTCTTTATACATATGGCAGAAGAAAAATAATACATTTCTGGTTTTTTTCCTCTGTTGGTCTTTCCCTCTTTCTCATCCTCTGAATGGGTCGGGGAGAGTATTAACCTTTGCCAGATCTGACTGTATTGTTCTGCAAATTTGCAGGGATGGCCAGACATGGAGACCTTGAGAGGGGAGAAAAAAGGGGTGAGGATAAGAACACAAGATTGTTGCCTTCTGGGGCTGGGAAAGAAATTACTTGCAAGGCAAGAAAAGAAAGTTCTGAGCAGTTGTGGGGCGTAAGGGAAGTGTGTAGAAAAAGAAAAAGGATTATAAAGGGTTTGTTGTTAACTATATATTCCTTCCAGGTATAAAGAAAGGTAAGTTAAAAATCTGAATTATTTTGAAGTTAATATTTTCTTATTGAACTGTGTTTATTGTTCATCACACAGCTCTGAAATAGGACCATATGAGTCACGGATGAAATACAGCTATTCTCTCATTATTCTCATTCATTTAACCCTTACTATTTCTCTGCAAGCCAGGGCATTCTTTTTTTTAACGCTTCGACCAACAACTCCCCATTTCTCCCACTCCCCAGCCCTTGACAACCAGCATCCTACTCTCCTCTTCTGTGAGTTTGACTTGTGCATTGTCATGCTTATTCTACTAATGCACAGCTTGAAAGTCAGAGAAGGTAAATACCTGCCCAGGGCTACATAACTAATCAATAGCAAAGTCAGATTTGAACCTAGGTACATATGACACCAATGTTCCAGCTTTTAATTGTTCTGACTTCCAGCCGCAATACAAGAAGGATCAGATAGTATGTAATAAAGTGCCAAGAAAGCCTTATGAACAGTAATAAGAACCATAAAGCCTAAAGAAACAGAGATTATCATGAGCTGAAGTGACTAGTAGCACATGTGTTATGAAGACGGTGAAATATAAGCTGGCCTTAGAGGACCGGTAGGATTTAGATGGGGAATGGGGAGGAGAATATGAAAGAATAAACAGGGCATGAACAACATCCAGGGATTCTGGCTACAGCAGAGGGCTCATGGTTTTTTTCTTTTTCTTTTTTTTTTTTTTGAGACGGAGTTTCGCTCTTGTTACCCAGGCTGGAGTGCAATGGCGCGATCTCGGCCCACCGCAACCTCCGCCTCCTGGGTTCAGGCGATTCTCCTGCCTCAGCTTCCTGAGTAGCTGGGATTACAGGCACGCGCCACCATGCCCGGCTAATGTTTTGTATTTTTAGTAGAGACGGGGTTTCACCGTGTTGACCAGGATGGTCTCGATCTCTTGACCTCGTGATCCACCCGCCTCGGCCTCCCAAAGTACTGGGATTACAGGCTTGAGCCACCGCGCCCGGAGGTTTTATAATGATATTCTAGAAGCTGGACCAAATTAAGGGGGTGGGAGAATATATACATATACATGTAGTGCTTGAGATAATAATAATTATTATTTTGAGATGGAGTCTCTCTCTGTCGCCCAGGCTGGAGTGCAATGGCACAATCTCGGCTCACTGCACCCTCCGCCTCCCAGATTCAAGCAGTTCTCCTGCCTCAGCTTCCTGAGTAGCTGAGATTACAGGCATCTGCCATCATGCCTGCCTAATTTTTGTATTTTTAGTAGAGATGGGGTTTCACCATGTTGACCAGGCTGGTCTCCAACTCCTCGCCTCAAGTGACCCACCCACCTCAGCCTCTCAAAGTGCTAGGATTACAGGCATGAGCCACCAAGCCCAGCCTGAGATAATTCTTAAATTTCAGTCTAGTTGCAAATTGCTCTGTCTTCTCTGACAGCCTCTCTTAGTGAATAGTGAGTAGTAGAGCTGGCTCTAAATCCTCTTTCCATGAGATCCCATGATGTGATAGTTAATTTGATGTGTCATCTTCACTGGGCGACTGGGTGTCCAGGTATTTGGTCAAACATTATTCTTGGGTGTATCTGCGAGGGTATTTTTGGATGAGATTAACATCAGTATCAGTGGATTGAGGAAAGCAGATTGCCCTCTCCAATTGAGCAGAACTTATCCAATCCATTGGAGGTCTGAAAGGAACAAAAACATGAGAAAGGGAGATTCAAGCTCTCTCTGCCTTTCTCTGCACTGAGACATTCGTCTTCTCCTGCCTTTAAACTCAGATTCAGGCAGGAACTTACACCACTAGCTTTCCTGGTTCTCAGGCCTTCAGGCTGGGGTGGTAACAACTAACGGTTGTCCTGGGTCACCAGCTTGCCCTCTGGAGATCTTGGGACTTCTCAGCCTCCGTAATGGGATAAGCCAATTCCTTATAATAAATCATGTAACATCTATATCTGGTTTGTGACCAGACTTAGAATGTTCTATTCATGAGTCCACCTGGTATCACTCTGAAAACCATCTGCAAGTAGAATACAGCAATCCCCAAACTGAAAAATGTCCAAGCTTCAGTTTTTCACCTAAGTAGGGCAATTTGTTCCATTGAATCAAACTTCTGGATCAGCCCTGTCCCAGCCAGAGTATGATTCAGCTATGAACTTCTTTAATTCAGGCTTTTAAAATGCAGAATACCCTTTGCCACGTGGAACAGTTAGACCAAGGGTTCTCCACCTGGAGAGATTCAAACAAACAAACAAACAAACTTGGAGCCAGGACTCCACTTCCAGACATTAAGATTTAATTCTTTTGATAGAAACATAGCATGATTATGTTTTTAACACTCTAGTGATTCTAAAACACAGCCAGGCTTGAGAAATATTCATCTAGGCAATTCCATGACAATAACCCACATAGGATCAAGACATTCCTGAATTAGCCTACAAATTCTGAGGCTTTGATTCCTGCAATTCTTAGACATAGTTTTGTCAAAATAAGGCAGAGCCACATCCTCCCATCTCTTACTCTCCCTTTTTTTGTGGTGAGTCAGGAGTGTCTTTTAAGGAACTTTCTCCCTTTCCTCTGGTCACTATCTTTTCCTTATTTTAGTCCTTTTCTATTCGAAGTCTGATCCTCAGACAACCCAGTGGCATTACCTGGCTGCCTGATAGAAATGCAGCATCCCATGCCACACCAACTAAGTAAGATTCTACATTGTAGTAAAATCCCCAGGGGACTTTTTGTACTTTAAAATTTGTGATTCACTGATCTATACCACCTCTAAATGGACCCCACTAGAATAACGCCCAGAAACCAGGACAGTTAGTGTGCAGAGGGGTAGGTGTATCCGTTTCTTCTTTCATCTCCTAAGAAATGAAGTCATTAGTTCCCTACCATAAAGCCTATCCTTCCATGTTAGTTAAGTAAAAATTATATATAGTATGTATTCAGAGTCAAATATATACATATATAAAAATGGGGAGAGAGCAAGACAGAAAGACCAGCCAGTTGTCTCTGCAGTTGGCCAGACAACTGGTTGATGGGGAGGGATGGGGGTGGGAGGGGAAGGAGGTACATCGGAATGCCAAAGCTCAGCACTAAATTATGTACTCAATGCACAACAGCTGAATACATGAGCTCTTCACATGCCATCCATATTTCTTGAGTCTCTTGTTTCTACTTGGTTTGGCTTGGGTGTCTCCTAGCGTGTGTTGGTTGGGATCTTTTTCTTTTATGGCCTAGTGGCTCAAAGGCAGATTACTGGCAGCTGGGTCTGAGCAACGCCTTAGATATTTGACTGTTTCAGGACCTGTCAAGGGACTCATTGATCCAAAATAAATCTCTTGAGCTCATGCTGCACTTCATTTCATCATTCTTAGTTGAGAAAGGAATCTCTTGGCATTGAGAGTAGAAACCTAAGGAAGCTTAACTGAAGATAACATTCTTGTCCTCTCATTTTCTCTCACCTTGGTCGCCACCATTTAGCAAGGTCTGTGTCCCATGTTCCAATAGGAGCAGCATAACAGTATTTAGAATTGCAGTTGAGAATATTCATTTTGGAGTCAAATGCATTTTGCTTGACTCCCACTCCTGCCACATTTAAGCTTTAACTTTAAATATGCTTATTCTTGAACATCAATATCAATGTTCTTTTCTGTAGAATAAGAACAGTGAGAGAACCTGTCTCACATAACTATTGTGAAGATTACATATACAGTACATAGCTTTGCATCTGGTACATAGAAGTGCTTTATAAATAGTATTAATATGATCATTGTTATTATTGTAGTCTGTATTAACCACATTAGCCACTACTGTTGACCCAGGGTGAGTCTGGGATACCCTTAGGGACTGCAATCTAATCTCACGTTAAGTTGCATAGTGTTCTCTGTAAGTTTCTTGGAGATATTATAAGTGTGAAGAACATAGGCACCCTCCTCTTAAAAATAGTAATTATGTTCACTTATATAGAGACATCTAGACATGTGAGGAAATACTCTTCCTGAAAAAGAAGTTAGGAGCTGGAGCAGTATTGGGAGATTCTTAGGAATCCAAGAATGTACAACCAAATTCAAGTCCTAATGCAAAAGAATTTAGCATTGTGTGTGTATTTGTTTAAACAAAGCTGTTAGCAAGGTTTATTCATTGTGATCATTTTTGAGCCATGCTCTAGTTCCAAACAAGTGCTAGATTGCATTTACTGCCCCCGCCTGCTCAGTTTCTCTGTGACAGTTCCAAGTCAGCCCTTACTGGAATGCCAGAGCTTGAAGGCAAAGAGTTTGAATCCCCTGATGCCAGGTTATTCTTGGCAATAACCCACCTTGGCCCAGATAGACTTATGAGGCTCTGTCCTCTTTATTCGGGACTGGAACCAGGAGAGAGCTATTCTGTGTAGAGTAATGTAGGCATGGAAATCTCACCTGGGCACACCCAGGGGACGCCCCTGCAGATGATGAAGGGGCAGGATGGGATCACTATGATATTTAAGCTATTTTCTTTAAATAACAGAATCTTTTTTTTTTTTTTAATCAAGCAATGAAGTATCGCAACACATAAAACAGATACAAATCCTTTGTTCTGACTGGTAAGTATGCATGTGTGCATAAGGGACTTTTGGAGCCTCTGCTTTCCAAATACTCACTGCTATGGGTACTCATCACACATACATATACATATTCGGTGGCCTCTGTTGCTTGCCACCAAGAAATCCCTAGGCGCCTTTAAACATTGTTTAAAAATCACTGCAATAAATGATTTTTAAGGCATAGTCAGCCCCTGTTTTCCATGATACCAATGACCAACTATAGCTCTGCGTAGATAAGAAAGGGTTCTGTGTCTTGGAATGAGAGTGGGATAGAGTCTGTAAGAGAAGCCAAGGGTCACAGAGAGAGAGAGAGAGAGAGAGAGAGAGAGAGAGAGCCTGGGGTTGAAGCAGAGAAAAAGCCAAGGACCAAGGGAAGGGCTGAGTATTAGCGGAGGTGGAGGCCAGTGATTAGGAGTAGACAAGGCAGCAGGGGACTGTTTCTGGGTTCTCAGTCCTGAAACACATGTCATTAGCCCACCCGAGGCAGTATTTGACTGTCATCCATTTGTGGTCTGGATTGATCATTAACCTCCAAAGGACCAAATATGCTTCCACATCTAGCTTGGCAAGACATTCATCTTGCATGGTTGGTTTCCAGCGTAGGCCCAGTCAGGAGTCCTGGGAGGTTGGCAGAGGGCAGAGGCCAGCAAAATGAGCTCAAGTCTCCCTTCAAAGAAGTCTAGGTAGAATCCAAAAGCTCTGAGTCTTTTGAACTGTCATTTGCATTGATGAAGTGTGTGCTTACAAGCATTTTAGAAGCTTTAGTACTTACTCCCTACTCTGGGATCTGTAAGATATATGTCTGACATTTGGCCAAAGATTTTCAATGACATATCATTAAGTCTTAGAAAAACGGATGGTCTAGATAGAAGCAGAGAAAAACACTAAGTAGAAATTGGGCAGGGCGCGGTGGCTCACACCTGTAATCCCAGCATTTTGAGAGGCCGAGGTGGGGGAATCACCTGAGGTCAGGGGTTCGAGACCAGCCTAGACAACATGGTGAAACTCTGTCCCTACTAAAAATATAAAAATTAGCCAGGCATGGTGGCAGTAATACTAGCTTCTCTGGAAACTGAGGCTAGAGAATTGCTTGAACCCAGGAGGCGGAGGTTGCTGTGAGCCGAGATCACACCACTGCACCCCATCCTGGGTGATAAGAGCAACACTCCATCTGAAAAAAAAAAGAAAAGCAATTGGGTTAGGCAGACATGTTAGAAGGATTAGAAAGTTAGAAAATTTGGGGGAAATAATGCCAACTGCTTTTAAAACCAAGCCAAGAATACCCACAAAAATAGAGACAATCCTTTAGACCCTTCTGAATGCTATCCTGATATCCCTCTTAGATATATTTAAAGCTTTGGTATAAATATATCAAAACACTGCACACTGCATATAGATACAACTTTTATTTGTTAATCGTACCCTAATAAAGCTAGGGGGAAAACATACCCCCAAAATTAAGCAAGCAAGTGGACTTTAGATTTGCTAAATTTTCTGGCAGAACCTCTAATATAACCTGCAAAATGCTCCACGATCTAAAATATGCTTCTGTCTGTGGAAGGGACTGATACCTCCAAAGGAGCGTTGTCATGTCACTGAGTCTGATTTTATAGAGAAATTTCAAAATTGGGCTTTCTAACCCACAGTATCCAACTACGGTTTTTCCTTCTTTTTCCTCTCCTCCCTGGCATGTCTCGGAATGAATCACTGGGCTGCTCTGTCCCAGTCCAGCGTAAGCAGGAGATCAAATGGTCAAAAGGTTATGGGAAGGAGGCTGGCCGGCCAGGCCATAATCTCCATAAGGACATAGAAGTACTGCTTCACATCAAAAAATTAGACCTTCCGGCCCCTAAAATTCCCTGAGACTGAGTCGATTTGTTTTTTCTAATTTAGAGGCCGGGGTGGTAATTCACCCCAGTCCCCAGTTCCCCTGTGGAGTGGACTGGGGAGTGGATTTAGCAGAAAAATTCTGGGGCAAGTGGAGTGTCCAGGAGGCTGGAGGTTGGAACAAGAGGTAAGAAGCGGATTGGATTTGTAAGGAAAGTGGGGTAATTGAAGTGACTTTCCGGATTCTAAACATAGCCTAAACAAGAAAACCGGGTTTCTCAGAAGGGCCCCCCTAAGAAATTCCGTCGGCTCCGGCCAGTCTAGCTTTGAAACTCCTAAGGCGTCAACAGGGAGCGGCTGCCTGGGTTTGGCTCCTCTCTCCTCATTAGGCAGCAGGGCGGGGTGGAGCGCAGGGTGCGGGCGGCCCTCCTGAGCGCCAGCCCTGCTCGCTGCCTCCGCCGGCGCCCAGCATCTGCCTGCGCCGCCTGCCCAGAATAGAACGTCTCATTGTGATGGATTAATCCTTTGGCTCCGGTCCTGCCCGGGTCACCAGCTCAGCCTGCGCCCGCCGAGTGCTGGGGGGTGGACAAAGGGCACTTTAATCATTCAGCACATTCCCTCTTCTCTCCTGTAGAAGGGCCCTCTCCATTTGCTCGGCCCTCGTATAGAAAACGGGATGGACTTGCAGGTGGCGCGCCTCCAACACGGAGACTGTGTGCTTCCTTTTAAGTGGTTCATGGACTCCTGGGGCGCAGAAGCAAATTAAGGGAGATCTTTTCCTTTCTCTGATCTCTCTGGAATATTTAATTTCTACTTCTTGTTTAACTTCTCTGTATTTAATTTCCTCATCTGTAAAATGGGGATAATGATTTTACTTACCTCATAGGATCAATACTATGGTTGAGTTAATACACATAAGGTGCTTTCAACTTCACAAAAGGACAAATATTGTAGCAGTCCCCTTATATAAGTATCTAGGGTCGTCAAATTCGCAGAGAAATAGAAGGTGTTTGCAAGGGCCCCGGGGGAAGAAGAAAATAGGAATTATTGTTTAATGGGTGCAGAGTTTCAGTTTGGGAAGATAAAAAGGTTTGGAAATGGAGAGTGGTGATGGTTGTACAAGGTGAATGTACTTAATCCACTGAACTGTACATTTAAAAATAGTAAGATGGCAGAAGGTTATGTGTATTTTTTCACAATGAAACAAATACACACGCACACACACGAAGGGCCAGGTATATAATAGATGCTATATAAAGGTTGGCTATTGTTTATTATTATTATTATTCATCTTAGATACATGTTATTTCCCACTTCATTTTATAAGTATTTGTGTCTATATATTTTCTCCCCAAAAAAGCCTCTTGTTCCTGCATAAGAGCTCCTGTGCCTCACTTAACATAGCAATCTGATCATGGGCAGCTCCAATCCACGCACACAAAATGAATAAATGAATGAATGAGTGAGTGAGTGAATGTGTTGGACCAGAAAATAGAATATCCCAAAGTAACTGATGTAGCCCTTAACCTTCTGATTGATAGAGGAGACAGTGCCCTCCATCAGCGGCTAGTCCTGAAAATAGCCCAGACAAGACACTTGGAAAGGCTCCAACAGCGTCATTCTGATTTCTGGCTCTATGATTTTCTTCTTGGTGGGTTGGTTCTGAAGCTTAGGAATGATCAAGGTCAACCTAAGGACCCACCTCAGGGTCATTTTGTGTTTGGAGGACAGTTTGGAGACTGAGTCCAAACAGAAGGTACCCCCAAGAGTTTGGGCTCACCTCAGGGTGGTCTTGAGGTTCCATTCAATATTCACTGATACTAGGCTCCTAAGGCTGGTCCTTAAGTGACCGAGCTTCTGAGGAAGAAGCAGGGAGCTATGCGTCCTACCACTCATGACAACATTCACCCTTTCAGCATGGAGCCCTTTCTCCTTTCCTTACTGTCCTGTCCCACCCCATCTGTTGTGAGTAAGCAGGAGAGAGCCAGTCTGTAGCCTTCAGTAAATGTTGCAAACCCAACTGTGTTGAGTTAAGAGACATTATAAAAATGACCCATGTTACAAACCCAACTGTGCTGAGTTAAGAGACATTATATAAACGACCTAGGAATCACCTGAAAGAAATGGAGAGCTCTGGGAAGGAGTGAATGCAGCTTGTAAGAAGGAGAGGGAGCCGTCTGGGACCAAGTGCACCCAAACTCTTGTGTCTCTCACGGTAAGTATTGGGCTATTTTTGTGTGGAATATTTTCACAGGCTCATTGAGGGTGTGAGGCTTCCTCATAAAGCAACAGTTCACCTTGCGGAAGACTAAAGTTAATTTTTGGGGACCTTAAACAACCTTTGGCCCTGGCCCAGGAGGCTGGGGAAAGAGGAGGAGTTGAGTGACGCTGGGCAGCAGGAATGAAAAGCCACAAAGCAGATGATTAAAATGGTGGCTGAAAAGGGCAGGGAGAAACGATGAGCCAAAGGCTTGAAGATTGTGAGAGAGCATCTAGTGCTGCTGGAGAAGGTCAGGGGAACAGAGCACATGTTTAGGCTCTGGTTCCAACCCTCCTATTGACCTGGATAGTCTCTGCCCTAGACTGACCTCCCGTTTCACACACTTTGGTCTTATAAAGTGGGTTTGGTTTAAATGCCCAGCCAGTTAGAGATTACAGATGAGTCACTATGTCTGAAGGGTTTTATACCCTTTGTGCCACCTTGGGAAGGCACATTCTGCTGAGTAGGCCCAAATGCAGCAGGTGACAAGTCACCTTGTCAGCCAAAGGCTCCCCTTTGAAGACACCCCATGGGGCCACTGCAGGGACAAGAGCAGGGCGGTATGTAAGAGCTTGGAATGTGACCCTCATCTGAGCTGCTGTCACTTTAGCTCCTGTGGATAGGATTAGATGCAAAGGTACTGCTCTCACAGCGGTCCTGAACCTGTTTGGGCTCTCAAGATTATCTTTATACACACAAATAAGCCCTCCACTGCCTCTGCACCCCCCCCCCCCCCCCCCCCCCCCCCCCCCCCCCCCCACAGCAAGCACCTGGGACTAGCTTATGAAGCCAGGCCTGGGACCTGATGGGGCTTTGTTCCAGAGGAGGATGGAATTGCCTGCTAGAAATAGCAAGCTGCTGCTTTCAGCAATGGGGCTGGGGTACACAATCCATGTCCATTTTGTATGCAGACAGAAACTTGAAATAAAAACAATTCAAATAAAGGTATTTGACAAAGAAGCTAAAGCAAGGAGAGGCAGACTGGCTCAGTGCCCAGAGAATTGAGAAGCAGTCATTTCTAAATCCAGCTCTGCTGTTGGTGACCTTGAACAAATTATTTGTCCTGTTTCTCCATTTCTCTAAGGTTAAATCAAGAACTATAATTCTGACCAGCTAACCAGCCAAAGTTTAATTGGGGGAAAGAGAGAGAGAGAGAGAAAGTGAAAGTTAATAAAATTGTTTGCCTATATACAAAGTACAAAATGTTAAGGAATGCAATAAAGCCTTCTTCGTGACATTTGGCTATGTACTTTGTAACTTCCTGTCTCTATCCCATACCTTCAGGCCGAGTGCTCTCATTAATTCAAGCTGAGATACACCCCCCCCAACACTGAGCACCCCGCAATGCTGCCTGTCACAGTGAAAATGGTGTAAGAAAATAGAGTATACAACCTCACATACCCCAGCTCAAGCTAATCAGGCAAGTCTTTAGGATGGACACTCTGTGGAGTAAGAGTCCAGGATTATCATTCATAAACATCTGTGATTCAGGTTTTTTATTTTGCTCAGGTTTCTTAGAGATTTTTCTCTCCTCATACTCCTGCAACTGCAGTATCTGCATAAAAATAAAAATTTCACCATTTTATTGACATTGAATTTATCTAAGGACTAACCATTTTGGAATACGGATCTGAAAATACTCAATTATTCTGCACTTGACAGAGGCAGAAATAATGGTTTCTCCTGAACCTCATAGTCTACACAAGGGGATTGTGCATTACAACCCAGCTTTAATTTATTCCAAAACATTTTTATCTATGAATCTCTCCTTAATGGCTCACATTGGATGTTTGTCAGGATGGGGTGTGAGAGAGAGGATGAAAGATTTGCATAGAATCTATAAATTCTATCAAGGAGTGGGGTAAAGAATGTCATTGATATAAAATTTTCATCTATGTCTGCTAGCCAATTTGTTTATAGAATGAAACCTAGCCTTTCTGTTCAGTGCTCTACAGAGAGATTAATCTAGTATGTTTTTGGTTTACTTTGGGTCCATGCTCTAAAACTTCATGGCTAGATGCTTTGAAAAGAAATGGGTTGATTTCTCTCTAACCATTGTAGTTATTCTCATTGACGTCAATATTCTGCATATATGTGTTATTTTCTTCAGGATTTTCATATGAATGTCTAACAAGGTGACCAGGAATAATAAGCTCTTGACATTTACCTCCCCGTCTCAAACAGAACCTAGTTATTCCCTGACACCAGCTTTCCTTGTCAGGAGAGCCAACAGAGCCTGAAAGCAAGGACATTTGAGACTTTGCAGATTAGCAGAGCTGAGGAGTTTGTACGTGTATCTTTAAAATAGCTGAGGTGTTAAGCAGGGGTCAATTTTCATGCAGGACATTTATGGTGAAGAGTCTGGTTACTCTCGTTGCTTATTTACGTATAATAATTAACTATCGCAAAACTTGGTCCCGATGTATTTCAGAGGCTATATGGAAGTCAACACCACCTCAGAGGGAGCAGTTGTACAAACATGCAAGTGTTTATGCATGTGTGTACACACACACATCATCTAAACACCTTCTTCAAGTTTACTCTGCCTTCCAATAATAACTTGGAGAAATTCAGAAGAGCTGGCAGATTCAAACATCCAAAGACTTCATGTAGAAATTAGGCTGTGTGCTTACAAAAGGATTTTCTTCAGCCGCTTTTGCCCATTTGTGCCTAGCTTAGCATGGGGCTGCCCTAGATGGAACCAAGAACCGTGTTTCTTTCAGCCTTCCTCATTTCCTTTCTGGACCTCCTTGTCTCTCATTACTCATTTTTCCTCCGAGGTCATGCTATCCATGGCCCTATTCCAAATACCCAGAGCTCCCTTATGGAACTGAGGCCAAAAGCAAGCTGAAGAAGCCATGACCAGTGAGATCTTAGGGGTCATGGTGGGTGGTAGTTGAAAGGTTGTATATGTTAAATGAGAAGCCTAAAAAGGTGGAATTTAGAGGAACTATATTTCTAAGTCTGGGCTTGCAGGTGTCTTGGCAGGATGGGGGTGGAGGAAGAGGGATATGACTGTTTCGGAAGGAGGGGCGTCTTCTTCCCAGCACCCTCAAAAACACACCACATGTGTCATCTTCTATTCTTCTCCCTCACAAAGCCACTGCTTGGCCATTCAAATGAAAGGCAATTTGGGTGTTTTAAAAAACTAGGTTTCATTTTATATTGCTTGATTCTTTCTCAGAAGTTGTTCCTAGACTTGTAAACATGTTTATCGGTAAACATTAGACATACTTTTAGCAACAAGCTGTCTGGTAAACCTTTCCAGGGTTTCTGGCAGATCTGCTCGGCACAGCCCATTTCTGCTCTGGTTTCTTTGTTTCTTTTTGTTTTTTAACTCTTTCATTGTCCTCCAGGAAACCTACCTGGTCCTACCGATCACATTACTGCCTCTCCTGGGCAATCTGGGTCAAATAATCAAACACTCCATGTCAAATGGAAAATGCACGCAAGTACACTCAACACAATGATCTGCACATGAGAACTTCCAACATGCCGGGGACCGTGAGGTTTCTGCCTGAGGAACAGTAGGGTCTTGTTCTGAAAGATGAGGGACAGCAGCATGGTTATCAGGGAGGGCTGAAGGGCAGAAAACACCATGTACTTTCCAGTGTCTGTCCAAGCAGTCCTGGCAGCTGGACAGGGCAGAGATGGCTGGAGGCAGTGAGGGCACGTCTGTGCACCAGCTCTGAGCCTCCTGAGCCACAGAAACAGTTCAGTTGCGAGGAAACATGTCAGTCTGTACATGCGTGACTTCCATCACTCATTTACAAAAAGCACAGTTCTCAGAAATAATTGTTATGCATATTTAACTGTTCAGACTAGAGCTGGTTTTTATACTCAGTCAATTCAGAGGGAGAGTAGAAACGTGCTGAATAACAGGGGTTAAGATATGAATTAATTCATGTTGCTGATCATGTTTTGATCTGGCAAACACTGGCCAGCATTGTTGGTCTGAAAAATTGACGGACAGGTCTCAGGCTCTTATTGGAGGTATTTCATTGGATGCAGGCTTTGCCACCTTTCCTGTAGTTTAACTTAAACTCTTTTTTACCCTGGGTTCTTTGAATAAACTCAACCCATTTCTATGAAGTATTCTGCATGGATTAATCCATCAAGTTAACTCTGTCTGGTTAACCTGTTTGTCCTTCACTTTCCTTCCCACATAGAGTGGTGTTATTTCTCTAACACCACTTAGATGGTAGAACTTGGACAGCATTGTTTGCTGTTACTGTGTGTTGGTTGAAAACCATGTTTCAAGAGGCCCCATATAATGTAGCTCATGGAGCCTAAATTCTGGTTTGACTTCTGTCCTTCTGTCTGGTTTGAGCAAACCTCTGAACACATTTTTCTGTCTCAGTTTTTCTGTATCTGAGATGAGAGTGTTATTTGTCTTCCTCTCTCAGGAATGCTGTAAGGTAAGGAGAGAAGGAAGTGAAGAAGTGCTGAGGCTTTGACACTAAGGTCCTCCAAGAAGGTGACATTGGTCGCCAGAGAAAGTCACTTTGATTAGGAGACATGGGTCCTGGCTTTAATCCCATCTATATAGTCTTTTCTAAGGCCAGAGGGATCAAGCAGCCTGGACTTGGATGTGACATAAACGTATTCTTTTATTGCACAAGCTATACTGCCAGTAGATTCTTGATTTCTTTTTCATCACAGGATCCCTAATGCCTGGCATAGAGGAGGTGCTCAATAAACACTTGTGGAATAATTGGCCAACTAACAGATTGACAATACCCTTTTCTGGACTTCAAGTGCAGCACACTATGTGCAGTAGACACTTAATGAATGTTCGCCTGATGATGTGCTATTATGTTTAACCATCTTTGTACAGTATTTGGAGCCTGCTGTCAACTGCTTTAGCATTGCATTGTCCTTAAGATAAATAAGGGGTGGTTCTCAGGGCTACCCACAACAGCACCCTATTAGCGAAGAGGGTGTAGATATCTACAAAGTGCGGTGACAGGGAGTGGCATTCTGTGGCTTTACTTGGAAAGCCCAAGACATTTTGGAAGTTGCCAGACAGTCCTTGTTGACTCTAAAGAATGAATGGATCTATTCTTTCAATGTATCACTGGGCAGATAAGCCTAACACAGCCATATCTAGTTATACCAAATCAAGATACTCAATGAGGTCCTAATCTTCAATATTTATTCAAAAGACTCATAACCACATTGACACTTGTTTCTAAGTCTTTCTCCACGTTGCACGGTGAGGGAGCATATCTTATTTACTCTATAGCTCCAGGTTTCCACAGCACCTGCAGGGGGCAGAGGCTGCAGGTCTGCATACCACGCATGTGCTTTACCTGAGATGTTCCATGCCTTTGATCCTCTCTCATCTGGGAGTTTTTATGTATATTTGACCAACACTTATCAAGGAAGTCCTAATACATAAACTGCCCCATGTCTGTATCTGGTTGCAAGTATGGCCATGCTGTCTCCCCTTTTCATTTGACAAAAATGCATTGTATGGAAATTAGTATTAAAGGGGTTGCTTCCAAATTCACTAGCCTCTCTTAAGGTAAATGATAACGGATCATAGAGGTAGAGATTGGGGTAAGCAGAAAAGACTCCAAGTTTAAGGACATTATCAGGAAATGAAGGGGGGAAAGTAACATGAAAATTGTGACAAAAGGCAAGGAGAAATTTGGACTAAATTCACATAAAGTCATGTGCATCTGAATGTGATGATTTATGAAAAGCTTAAGAATTTTAGTTTTAACCACCAGCTTATTGGAATAAATATTTTATAAGCCTCTTAAGAAGGTTATCGAAAGTCTGTGCCTCTTTCCAGCAAGGTGAGCACTGCTCGCCTGCATCTCTGTATTGGGATGGGCGAAAAGTCTAGCTTGCAAATGCTTCAGAGGAATGATTATTATCAAATTGCTGAAATAAAAGTGGATTTTCCAAAAGCCCCTCCTGCCCCCTCTGCTCCATCTGCTACATGTGCTCAGGGCATTGCATGGTTCAGCATTTAGAATACTTCAATCATTTGAGGGGAAAGTGACCTTCCCCCGCTTGGAAAACCTTGTGCTGTGACCTAATGAGGACATTCCATTGAGACTTGAGAGCTAGGAACGCTTTCTCCTCTGGGCTCTGATGTTCTCATGATGTTTGTGAACCAATTTGGCTCTTCCACGTCTGTGCATGCCTTCACAGATAATGGCCCATCAACAATGGAATTATAGACATTTAAAAAAAAATATGTGCCTATATAATGAAGAGGGTAATTCTGTAAACTACATCTGAAAATCAGTCTCATTACTGTTATGAAACATTGTATATTGAAATTACATTTGTCTTTTCTCTCCTTTGAGCTCATAAGTAAGTGCCTTGGAGTGAAACAAGTCCTTTTCCTGGTGTATGATAGCCTCCCCTCCTTTTTTCTATTTTTTCAAGCACCACTGAGCTCTAGCTTGTGTCAACTTAGTCCTAGATGCTAAGAGGAGCCTCCACATCTATCTCCTTGCCTCTAGTCTCTGTCCTTTCAAAAGGCAGCCTGAACACCTCCTATGTTAACCTCCCCAGTGCCCTGCTTTGACCAAATTCTCCCCTATTAGAGAACCTTCTATGATCCCATTGACTACTAACTCACATCCAGTTTCCAGAGCCCAGCACTTAACAGTCTTTCCAATAAATTCTCAACTTCCTTTTCTAGGCTCATGTCAGCTTACAGCCCACTTTTACTCCACACTGTCATCAAACAGAGGTACTTAACAATTTTCAGATAACAAGTATACTGTCCCTGCCATACACCTAATTCCCCATCTCCTTTTCCACCTTCTGAAGTCACAGCAGAGTTCATGTGCCCCTCTTCCACAAAGCCTTTCCGCTTGTCCCAGCAGTAAGAAAGCACTCCATCATCCAAAATCTATATTTTTTTTTGAGATTTGTTTATTTATTTATTTATTTATCTCACACTGTCATGCAGTCTGGAGTACAGTGGTGTGTTCACGGCTCAGTGCAGCCTTGATTTCTTGGGCTGAAGTGATTCTCCTGCCTCAGCCTCCCAAATAGCCGGGACTCCTGGCACGCACCAGCATGATCAGCTAATTTTTGTATTTTTTTGTAGAGGTGGGGTTTTGCCATGTTGCTGGTCTCGAACTTCTGGGCTCAAGTGATCCACCCACTTTGGCTTCCCAAAGTGCTGGAATTATAGGTGTGAGTTACTATGCCTAGCTAATATTTGAGTTTTAAAACATAACTTTCAAAATAATATATATTTATTCAGGAAAATAAAAATTATTTGAACTCCCATCCCCCAAAGATAACCTAGTCTCAGTAAAACATCTTGTTATACCCAATTCCCTACTTCCGGACTTTATTTATTTATTTATTTTTTAACATACATCTGCACAAACATTTTACACATTCCAGGTCACCTAATTGTCCATGGTTGGGTATCATTTTGAATAGCAGATATTATATAAGTGCAATGCAGCCTGTACTGGACAGTATTCTCCCCATGGGCCACAATTCTTTTCATCCCCCATAGCACTGAGTACAAAGTGATACTGAGTATAGTTTCTTGCAAAACAGAATAAGCGAATACACTTCCCTGAATACCAGGGAACAAACTCTCAATAAACTAATCCAATGACAATTAAGTGGCTGTCACAAAAAAATTGTATTTAGTGAACTACTTTTATTAGTTAATTGTGATGAGCTGTCCAGGCTTTGACTCTATAAGGTCGGAGGAGCCAATAAGCTAAGCCCAGCAATAATTTGAGTTGACTGCTAGGTACTTATTAGATTCCCAGACTTTCACTCTTCGTTTCTTAACAGTAGTGAGGATGGTGTAGGTGATATAGAGTCCTGGGTAGGAGTATATTTTGGAAACTCCTATTCCTGGTTTAGTGTAGTGTCCCAAATGAGGATGCAAGCTCCCATCTCCAAATCCTCCACAGCTCCCAGGGCAAAGTGTGGTTTTGTTGAGAAACTAAGGGTTTGGATATCTCAATGCCCACATTTTTAAAGGACCTGCCTGACTGTGGGTCCTGTTTTCTTATACCCCAGAAGCTGATCTCTACATCTAAAAGTGCGAATATCTTGTTTTTCAACTGTAGCTAATGTGATTGCTGGGTAGTTCTTCAGAAAACATCTTCCCAGTAGTGGAAGGGCTACTCAAGAGCTGAGCTGCCCAGTTCAGTTTTTCAGATGACCCGGGTGATGAGAACTGGACCAACCTGGGGAGCCAGCAGCCCGGGTGCCAGGCTGTTAGGTGAGGTGCTGCCCTGGCATTGGGTTGGGTGAGTGAGTCATTGCTGTCATTCCCCTTCTTAGGAGTCACAGAAAAAGGAAAGTAATGTGGCTCTCAGAGCCACTCTAAGCATTTCTTAGGAAGAGGAAGAAGACGCTGGAGTAGAACTGGGTGAAGTCTGGCAGTGCAGATTGAAAAGGAAGGCCTGAGACTCATGAACTGTAAAGATGCTGGTAGTGTTGTTTTTGTCCTTGTCGTTATTAGGCTTGCTTGTTTGTTTTGGAAATAGTACTTTGTTCCCTAAGTACTTCAAAGTAAAGTGTAGAAAAAAGGGCAATTCTGATTTATTTAAAGTGTGTGTTTATGGAGAGGAAAATGGAGAATGCATTTATCACAAACGAAAGGTTATTGTTGCCTGTTGGCGTGGGATGTTTTATGTTTCTTTTAATACATTTTTACATTACTGCCTTTGTTTTCTCAGTGACAAGTTGCACAGGCTGGAGGGTAGTGTTTATGCCCAGGTGTGATCATCGCACACTACCATCTTGAACTTACTCAAAAGTGAACTTATGACAAAAATCACAAAAAGAGTCTTCTTATGTTTAATAAGCATATCAACCATAATGGGGAAATTATGCAGAAATCTAGACAGGTAGCAAGAAGTGCTTAAAATTTAAGATCTAGTGCATTGTAGCTCTTCTTTATTGTAGATCACAGCTTCATATCGTTATTGTAGGTGTAACTGGTTCTCATAGTTAATATGGGTAAATTTGCAGCATCTAAAGCTAATGAGAAGATTAATTGAATAGGGAATTAGGATATTTTCTTTCTTTTCTTGGATTAATCTTTCTCCTTCTCCAGTGGATTCCCAAGGCAAAGATGCCAAAATAACCCACATTATCATTATCTGGGTTTTTTGGGTATTATCTAGGTATAAGAGGCTCCTTCAGGATGCTACATAAGCTGATGTCAAGGTGGATGAATTCCATGTCAAGTTGTGGGCACCCTCCTTCTTTTGAGGAGGGACTGAAGAGACAAATATTTGGTTACTATGTGAATAAATAAAGAAATCCAATTCTGATCTACTGAATGCTCTTCACTTACAATTTGGACTATCTCTAAGTACAGATAGGCTCTTCATTCATACCTAGTGGGGACCATATTGTGTTGTACATTTTCATCTGTAAAATGGGAATATAAAGATAGATTTATCTAAGATAAATGATTTTTTTGTGGGTCTTGAGAACATTGTCTCATTGTTTTAGCCATATCTTGTAGAGATGTTATTATTTAATAACAACAACAACAAAAAATCCCTGGAAGTGTTAAGCAAAGTTCCAAATAACCAAATGGAAAATATTCTTTTTTTTTTCTTTAGGAAGATACAATCTGATAATGGTTTGTTGTTGTTGTTGTTGTTGTTGTTGTTGTTTTTTGACAAATTTAAGTTGATCTAAATGAATTTCAGGTACAGGGACTCAGCTGTTGTTCTGGTTGAAGTGATTCTACAAAGGCTTGACATGCGCTGTAGGAAATTGCAACTGAAGCATTTGCCCAGGTGAGTCAGTGACTGCCTGTCAAGAAATGTTCTGTCTTTCTTTAGGAAAGGAAGGTGAGAAGATGTCTCCAGGATGAGAGTTTTTCTTCTCAGAGGCATTATAGGCAGGATACTATGTTTCATAGAAACTAGTTCACAAAATGAAGTGTTGTGTTCTCATTCATCAATCTGCTAATATTTGCTAAGTGACTCTCCTTGGTAAGAAACTCTATTTAGGGTCTGGCGCCGTGGCTTATGCCTGTAATCCTAACAGTTTGGGAGGTTAAAGTGGGAAGATTGTTTTGGCTCAGGAGCAACACAGTGAGACCTTGTCTTTACTATAAGAAAAAAAAATTAGCTGGGCATGGTGGCACATGCCTGTAGTCCCAACTACTCAGGAGGCTGAGGTGAGATGATCACCTAAGCCCAGGAGATCAAGGCTGCAATGAGCCATGATCCTCCTACTGCAGCCTGGGTAACAGAGTGAGACCCTGTGTCAAAAAAAAAAGGAAAGAAACTCTATATGGTGTTATATGTATCTGTTTGTTGGTTGAAAAGCATGTCCATGGGCTCCATATAAAGTAGCTTATAGAGTCTGGAATTTCAGTTTGGCCTCTGCTCTTCTATGTGACTTGAAAAGAACCTCTTCTCCTTTCTCTGTCTCAGTTCTCCCCTACCTGAGATGAGTTGCTGTTTGTCTCTTTCTCTCAAGGATGTTGTCAGGTAGGGAGGGAAGGAAGTAGGAAAATGATGAGTCTATAACATTAAGTTCTTCCAAGAAGATGATGTAGGTTGCAGGCAAAAAGTCACTTTGAGTGGGAGACATGGGCCATCACTTTAATCCCATCCATACAGCTTCCTCTAAGGCAGGAAGGCCCATGCAACCTGGACTTGGATGTGGTGTGAAAGTGGCCTTGCATTACTCAAGCTGTACTGCTGATGTGTTTGCCACATGCCATTTTCTTCATCACAGGATTCCTAGTGCCTGGCAGATGTTCAAATATACTTTTTGAATATTTGACCAAATGAACGAAAATAACCTTTTTTTGGACTTCAAGTGTAGTGCCCTGTGTGTGACGGACACTGAATAATACATGGTTGATGATATGCTGTTCTATTTCAACCTACCTGACATACAGAATTCAGAGCCTGTTGTTAACTGCATTAGTACCGCATTGTCCTTAAGATGAATGAGGGAGAGTGCTCAGAGCTGCACACACCAGCACCCCATTAGCATTGAGGGTGCGATATCTGTGCAGTGCAGTGACAGGAAGTAGCATTCTGTGGCTTCACTCAGGAATGGTGAAGGGCATGGTTATTGGTCTTTCTTCTGCTTTCCCCTTGGTTTAAGGCTTGGTCTTTGCAATGAAGAACCCTGTTGAAAAGCTGTAACTCAGAGACAGGCAAACTTACTGAGTCCTGTTGCAGTCTGCTAGGATTCTGCATCATGAATGCCATGTTCACGTGATGACAAAGAAGTTCCCTTAGATAAGAGCTAATGACTCTGAGCAAATGAGTTAATTACTGAGTAAGCAGCACCGTTGGAGGAGAAATGGGAAACTCTGACGCCTAGTGGTCATCAGGAAGGGCCAGCTACTAATCACACAGGATTCTAAGGAAACTGTCTAAAGAGCATTCCTGAATCTTAGGTCTAGAAGGGGCTTGAAGAGAAACATTTCCAGGTTTAAAAAAAAAAATGTTTTAAGGCACCAGATCTGAGATCCTGTCTGCACCCTGTCTGTGGTCTACATGGTGGGGTTGGTTGAGTTTGTGGTGCCAGAAAAATATAAACTCATTAAAGAAAAATTAGAGTTTATAGCCTTATATTGGCAGGATGGCATCATGTCAAGTTGCAGACACCATCCTCCAGCTCAAAGAAGGACTGAAGAGAGATAACTCTGGGTTCAATAATTACATACTTTCCTTCCATGGCCGGGTGTGGCAGCTCATGCCTGTAATCCCAGCACTTTGGGAAGCCGAGGTGGGAGGATCGCCTGAGATCAGGAGTTTGAGACCAGCCTGACTAACATGGCAAAACCCTGTGTCTACTAGAAATAAAAAAATTAGCTGGGCATGGTGGCACATCCCTGTAATCCCAGCTACTCAGGAGGCTGAGGCAGGAGAATTGCTTGAACCCACAAAGTGGAGGTTGCAGTGAGCCAAGATCATGCCACTGCACTCTAGCCTGGGTGACTGAGTGAGACACCATCTAAAAAAAATTAAAGAATTATACTCCTTCCTTTCTTAATTGTCTTTACAAAAGGCAGATTTGGATTAAGTGATTTCAGTGGGTCTCTCTAGTTTCAAAACATTAAGATTTTTAACAGATGGATCTGTAAGCACCTTAGTGAGTAATTGAATTACTTACAGCAAGACATTGAATCTCTCTATGCCTTGGTCCATGCAAAAGTGAAAAGTAATTTGATTCTCTTAAAACCTTCTGAGGGGTGTGGTGCCTCACACCTGTAATCCCAGCACTTTGGGAGGCTGAGGCAGGGGAATTACCTGAAGCCCAGAGTTCAAGACCAGCATGCACAACCAATCTCTACAAAAAATTCGCTGGGCATGGTGGGGTACGCCTGTAGTCCCAGGTACTCAGTAGGCTGAGACAGGAGGATTTCTTGGACCCAGGAGGTTGAGTCTTCAGTGAGCCATGATTACATCACTGCCCTCCAGCCAGAGTGACAGAGTGAGATTCTAACTCAAAGAAAAAAAAGTTTCTGGAAGTTAATTTAGTTACAGTTAACAAAGCAGTTTGAAAGTGGAAAAACTCTTTGATTCAGAATCTAGGAATTACCTCCTAAGAAAATAAACATCAGGTCCAAGATTTATAGATAAATTGTTTATTTTAAAATCATTTGAAAACAATCTAAGTGTCCATCAATAGGGAATTGGTGAAATAAATTACCTCTATACAATGAAATACTATAAAAGAAAGTAATTTTAAAATGTTAAAGTGTGTCTATATGTTTTAACATATTTTAACATGCTGAGAATATCTTGAATGAAAAGCAGGATACAAAGATAAGATTTTGGGGGCAATATGTGTTTATATATATATTGATACATTTAAAAATCTCAACACTAAATGGTGGGATAGTTTGTGTGATCTCTGACGCTTTATGCCTTTATATATTGTCTTATTTTTGACAATGAGCATATTTAACTTTACAGTAAAAGGGGTGACCAGCAAAGCTTCTTAAAATTTTCATTCCTATTCTTACATCACCAAGGAGATGAAAAGACAACGGATGAAAACTGTTAAGTTTTATCCTAAAGCACATGACACCCAGTCAGGCACTTTTATTTATGTTATTTATTCTTACTAATAACGTGCTTGTAAATTTTGAAAGTATTTCACCAAGGTAAGCAGGACAGACCACAAGATTTGTCTTCCTGTGGTAGATGAACAAGAGGAGCAGGCACAACACCGCTTTCAAGACTGTCCACCCTCTGTTCTTGGTGTTATCTTCAAGGGAGTTATATACCTTTCCTGGGTGGAGTAGATAATCAGTAATAAAATGTGAATCTCTGGCAAAAGAATAGAAAAATGAAGGGAATAGAAAAACGTCATCTCCTGGCAACGGCTAGACTGAATGCCCCCTTTTCTCTCAATCTCCCAGTTAGATGTTGCACACTACACATAAAATGGTGTCTGTAGTCCTCCTTTCTGCTCCACCCAACAGGACCAAGAGTGCTCATCTTCGCACTTTTCCTAGCAGGCAAAGCTTTGGTTGGTCCCTAAGTAGCACTCACCAGGAGATGTCTACCTATGACAAGCGGGGTGCCAAGGTACTGTCCCTTGCTGTTCTGCTATTGACTGGAGGTGGTAAGGAAAAGTGGGGACAAGGACAGCACTTCCTCTGGGAGGAGGACTCTGTGAACATGCCACCTGGAAGAGGTTGGATGAACAAATGGGGAGATGGAGGTGTACCCCTAGTACAGACCATTTCACTGAAATATAAGCAAGAGCCTAAAAATGACCACTTAGGCACATTTGGGGAGGGTCAAGGCCCAGTGAGCACTTTGTCTTGAAAAAACTGTGACAGACACAGTTGGTCTTTAGTTACTGAATAGCTTTCTTGTGCTAAAATTTTGCCCTCTTCCCAGTGTGATTTCTCAGGGCCCTATGTGATGTGTTCACTGCAGAGATGTAGAGCAGGGAGTAGGGAAAGACAGTCATGCAGAATCCACCTCAGTCTTCTTTTTGGAAGCTCTCCCTGGGCCATTTTGCTTGCTGTTAGGAGGTGGCTGATAAACGGAATCTCTTAGGTTGCAGATTTTTCTTTTTTTTATTTTTTGGTTTTTGTTTTGCTTTGCTTTTCATTTAAACTAGAAAGACAAGGTCTGTTCACCAAGAAGGATTACTGAGGAAAACCAAATTCAGTGAGCATATGTAAACTTCAGACAAAGATCTGCCTGTTAGTATAGGCATTGTTGGTGATGATATCGGTGATGATGGTGATGGTGATGGTGATGATGGTATGGTAATGATAATCCCCAGGCAACTTGCTAAGTGCTTTTCATAAGGATCTCTTTTAACCCTTACAAAAACCTAGGGCATAAGTAAAACCATTTTACAGATGAGGAAGCCAAAACTCAGAGAGGTTACCAAAAGTTTCCCAAAATAACACTTGCTTCTTCTCACTCAACTCTACTCCTGACTTTTTGAACTACTCTAGAGAAGACTCTATGACCACACTATTCATCCCTGAGCCTTTCAGCCTAATTGCTTCAAAATCATTGCTTCACTGAGCTACTCATAAGGCTGAGGCAGGAGGATCATTTGAGCCCAGGATTTCAAGGCTCTGGTGCACTGTGATTGCACCTGTGAATATCCACTGCACTCCAGACTGGGCAACATAGCAAGACTCTGTCTCTTAAAAATAATCTCTTCTTCAAAATCAAAGTCAACTTCTGATTTTTTTTCAGGAATCAGTCATCAGTAGCAACAACCTAAACATCTAATTGTTATTGGATGAGATGAGAGGCAATTTCACAATGTGGTGATGAGCTTGGCTTCTGAAATAAGAGTTCTGGCTCCATCACTCACTAGCTGTCCAGATTTGTGCAAACTGCTTAACCTCTCTGTCTCTCAGTTTTCTCAACTGCAAAATGAGGAATGGAGCTCTTATCACACAGGGTCATCATGAGTAGTAAGTGAGTCACTCATTTAAAGTGCTCAGCAGAGTCTAGCACCCAGTTAACATCAATAAATGTTCATCATTTTTATTATAATCATTACTGTCTTCTTAATGTTAGTATTTTGCATGCATTATCTTATTGAGCTCTTGCAATAAGTCTATTCAGACAAGATAACTAAGTCTCACAGAGAATAAGTGGTTAGCCAAGGAGAAGGGAGCTGACTAGGAGAAGAAGCTTGAGATTCCAGCTCAGATCTGACTCCAGGCCCACCCTATACTTCCTTCTCAGTATTGCTCACCTAACCAAGACAATATCAAAATATCATGAAGTAAGGACTGCCAAAATTTCTCTTATGCTGTAACAGGAAGATTTAGGTTTCAGAGTATTTTCATACAAGGAAATACTCAAGCTGGTTCCTGAAGTGATAACTATATGGCATCGTTTTTAAATGCCTGTGTAAGTCAGTATTTTTCAATGTAAGTGACAGCAGCCACTTCATTGGGTGAACTAACTGACAAGTCCAAAGATAGATCTCCCCTACCTTCAGGTATGGCTCAATCCAGGCACTCCAGTGATGCCATCAGGAATATTTCTTTCTCCATTTATGAGCTATCTTTCCCTCTCTTGGCTTCTTTTTGACTTAGGCTTTTACGTAGATGGGCAGTGGAGTCTCTGAACTTATATCTTAATAGTCACATCCCAAAGGAAAAAGGGCATTTTTCCCCCAATTGTTCCAGGAGACAGCCTGGATGGCACCTCACTGCTCCGAAGTTACATACCCCTCCTGAACCAAACTTTATGGCCAAGGTGATGGAATCCTCTGATTGGCCAGGCTTAGGTTGAGTGACACCCTTGCACTCCTCCCACATAAAGTTGATGAACATACACTAAGAGTTTGGGTCAGGTGGCTCTCCAAAGAAAGCGCTAGGTTGCTATTATTCAAGAAGGAGGAATTGATGCTGTTTAGGCAGAAAGGATGTATGTCCACTACCATACTATTCACTTGTAGAATATGGAGTCTCGGACAGGAATAAGACTTAGATTCCACTGCTGACTAGCTGAGGAACCTATGCAGGTTCCTTAACTGCTCACAACCTCAGCTCTTCCATTTGTAATAACACAGCCGATACTTATGTAAAGCCTCATTTATTTATCATAATAATTCAATGCTATAAATTCTTTCATGGACCTCTAACATTGATTTTACAGCTCAAATACAGACAAGTAAATCACCTGTCCAAAGGTTGAACAGGTGAAGAGAAGATGAGCCAGGATTTGAGCTCAGGCAAAGACCGACTTCTAGCCTTCACTCATAACCACTAGGCTTTACTGCCATTTATCTGTAAAATTATGGCTGGACAAGATGATTGCTAACATACATAGTAATTTTTTGGCCTTAGTGTTCCACATAAAAAAGAAAGATAAGAGGAAGAGGGAAAGGAGGAAGGGAAGGAGGAGGAGGAAGAAGAATTAATAACAGAGTGGAAATCCTTGAAAGCCCCATTTTATAAATGCTAATTTGGAGGGACAGCTTACACCTGGTCTCTTGGTTTTATGCATTCTTATCTTGAGTGGATGTTCTCTGAGTTTGCAACAGGAAAACTGTTGCTCTGTGATTGCTAAAGAAATTTTGAATCTGCCTTCTGTAATAGTCAACACACAAAAGTCTTCATCATTGTCAGCTAAGTTGCAGAAATTATACTTCTTAATGCAAACTTAATCATTGAATAAAACTGTAAAGAAGATGTTTTTCTGCATAACAGTAACTTCCTTTTCCTTGTTTTTTTTTTTTCTGTTTTTACTGAATTATTGAGTAAACATTAAAACCAACAAATACTCTCCTGCTTTAAGCTGCTTATTTTCAAAATCTACTTCTGCAACTGTGCTTTGTCATCAGTTGACTTAAGGTAAAGGCAGTCTATAAATTAATAACCTACTTCAAATTGAGAAGCGGCAACTTAATGTTGAATAATGAATAAGGCAAAGCCTTTTCAGGTTGCTAATTCATGGTTAGATAAATAAAAATAGTCATGCCATGTGAAAAGTTAACTTATTTTAGGTGGTTCAATAATATAAAAGGTTAAGCTATAGCCTTTGGTATAAAAATGTCAACGTTAAATATATATTATAATCATTTTTAAAAAAACTTTTCCAGCAAAAGAATACTTAAGCTTCTTGGTGTCTTGAGGAAATGTTTGAGTCTGTAGATTGTTGTGGAGGAGGGGTGTGTGGTCTGAATTGTTCTCTTCTTGCTTGAGATTTCTTGTTCAATCTTCTCACCAACATGACCTAGTAAGATTTTTGAAGAGGTTACAACTGCTGTCACAATTCTAGTTATCTGTAATCTGATAGTCATGAGATTGGTCAGTCCTAAAAAGAATTTAGCAAGCATGTGTAAAAATTTTCTATAGAGCTCTCTTCCTAAAAACAAGAGTGGTATATACAACAATAACTAAATATAACAATAGCAACAACTTTTGCTGTCTTGTGTCATTTACCTTGGGTCAGACTTTGTGCTAAGTATTTTACTTATGATTGTTTTTCAAGATGTTAAGTCTAGCAAGTCTTGAAGTGGGTATGATGCTATATATATATATATATATATACACACACCCCCAAAGGTCAGAGTTCATTGAAATTCCCAAAGTCACACAGCTCCTAAGGGGTAAACTTAGGATTTTGGGTTCCTTAAAGTTCTATTCTGAGGATAACACTTTCCTCTCAAGTTCAGATAAATTTAAATTCTGGACTCTGACACTGGCACCTTATAGAGCCTCCCTCTGTTAAGAGCTGAAGAGTGTCTGAGCAGAGAGGAATGTTATCTCTTCACAGTTTCCCAAGGACTGGGTCAACGGACTGTTTTGTAGGAATAATCTTGAGAGTGAAGAGAAGTGACCGTAAGTTGAGGCCTACACAGATCCAATGTCATGTTGAAACTGTGCTCAGATTTCTGGAAAGATTTGCTTTTTCAGCCACTGGCATTGACTTTTTTAGCACAAAACACCACATGTATTATGCTGTCATCAGAGCCATCCTTGGTGATAATTGCAACATGCCAGCCATGAAACACCCAGCCCTGGCTCCCATGGCCTACTTCTGAAAGGAACTGCATGGCTTTACAATTATCACTCAGACTGGCAGGGAGAAGGGAGGGTGGGAGCAGCAGGGGAAGAGATCATTTCAATCTGGATGAACAGATCAGCTGCCTTGGACACCATGCTGTGCTGGCCAAGCCAGGTTCCTGTGACATCATGCCCCATTCTCATACTGTCAGCAAAATTCCCTGAAGACAACAGCTGGCACTTCTGCTCACTCCACGTGGGAATGTATGCCAACTCCTCCTTTCTGTGAGGCTGCTCATCTTCTCTCTGCTCCTGGAGTCCCTCCCTCACCCAAAGGGTGGGGTTCTGTGAGTGCAAGGACACCAGAAAAACTCATTTTCATGATAGTTAGAGGACCACGGATGAGGTGGCCCCAAAATGGCATTTCCAGACCTTTTCTACCAAGGTACTCCAATGGGTTCTAGGTGAGCAGAGATATAGGCAGGTCTCTTTCACCTCTGAGAGAGCAAGAATAGGCACTGGGAGGCCAGAGCCCTAGTAACCTTTTCTGTTTTTCTAGGGTGCTATTTACATGTTACCGCTTTCCATGTGTGCTGGGATGTAAAAGAATTTGGGAAGTACTGATAAAATAGTTTGGAAGGACTAAAATATTACCATTATCATTACATAACAACATGTAATTAACACACATAACAATATGCATAGCAACACATCATTACATAACAACAAGGTAAACACACAGGGACCCTCGAGGACAGCTAAATCCTTGTTTCCTGGAAAATAGGCCAAGCATATCAGATATCTATATTCTACTTCTTTTCATCATTCATTTTGTCACCTATGATAAGACTGTAATTATGTCCAAATAGCCAGAAAGTTTAAATGTCCGGGTTTTATCACTCATCATCAGAGAAATGCAGCTCAAAACCACAATGGGAAATCATCTCACCCCCAGCTTAAAATGGCATATATCAAAAAGACAGGCAATAACAGTTAATGGTGAGGATGTGGAAAGGGGGAAACTTTCCCCTTTCTAGTGATCTAGCAGTTCCACTACTATGTATATGTCCAAAAGCAAGGAAATCACTCTCATAAGTATTTCAGTACTATTCACAATCACTAAAATATGGAATCAACCTAAGTGCTCATCAATGGATAAATGGATAAAGAAAATGGGGCATATATACACAATGGAGTAGTATTGAATCATAAAAAAGAATTAGATTCTGTCATTTGCAGCAACATAGATGGAACTGGAAACCATTATGTTCAGTGAACTAAGCCAAGCACAGAATGAGAAATATTGCATTATTCTCACTCAAATGCAGGAACTAAAAAAGTGGATCTTAAGAAGATAGAGGGTAGATTAAGGCCAGGAAGGGGAAGAGGGAGAGGAGGAGGGAGGGAATGGATGAAGCAGAGGAAAAAGAACATAAATGTATTTATTATCACTGAATTGTACAGTTAAAATGGGAAAGATGGTAATATACATGTATATTTCACCTCAATGAAAAAAATTGTTTTAAATGTCCAGGTTTTCAAGATTCAAACAGAAGTAGCATAAGTCTAGAGTATTGTGAAATTCTTAAGGGCATCTGAATCATTGATGATTAAATGTTTCCTGTCATTGTTGGGTATTTGTATTCTAAGTTATTGTGCAATTGTAGTCCATTTATAATGTGACACTAGAATATTCTACAGTTTTATCACAGTAAGCTTCTGAGGTGTTTTGGCTGCAACTAATGTAAGCTATGAAATCCTCACTAATAAAACAATGATTATGGCTTGGTTATGAAGTCTTAACCTTATCACCCCAGTCTCCTCCTAACTTTGCTGATTATGGAGAAAACAAGATTAATGGAGAAACTGCCATGCTCTTCTTAATAGTCATTATTTTTTCTTTAAATAAGCATGGCAAATTTTAAATTGCTGTATTTCCAAAGAATGACACCTACGGGGACAGATTTTAAAAAATCAAGACCACAATCAAATGTTTTTATTCTTTGTTCTGAAAACAGACAAATTCTGAGAATTTTCTTGTAGGTTCCTAGTTCTGCATAACAATTTGGCACCAAAAGTCTTAGACAACAAGGCATCCTACCACTGTATCCATTTTTTAAAATTTTGAGATAGGGTTTTACTCTGTTGCATAGGCTGGAGTGCAGGAGTATGATCACAGCCCACTGCAGCCTTGAGTTTTTGGGATCAAGTGATTCTCACACCTGAGCCTCCCAAGTAGCTGAGACTATAGGTGCACACCACCACGCCGCCTAATTCAAAAAAATTTTCTGTAGAGATAGGGTCTCTGTATGCTGCCCAGGCTGGTCTTGAGCTCCTGAGCTCAAGTGATCCTTCTGCCTTGGCCTCCCAAAGTGATTTCAGGAATGAGACACTGCTCCCATCCTCTGTGCTTATTTGACTGTTGATCCTAAACCAACAACACCGTCATTCTCTTGGGTTCACCAGTCTCCCATTATTTACATAATGCAAGTGTCAGGACAGACATGTTAGGTATGCACTGCATACACAATACTCTCCGATGTTATCTTTTAAAATCAAGATTTTGTCTGCTCAATTTTCAAATAAAATTTCTTCTACAACTCAGTCAATATTCAAGAATCTGTTTTCTAAATTGTGTTTATCAGTTACTTGTATGCGATCATGCTCCAAAAATCAACAACTTGCTTGCAACAAAACACTTGGTTAACAAAATCCTAATTTACACTATGAGCTGTTTTCTAAAAGTGCTAGTGTTCAAGAGCATTGCTAAACAAAGACTTTAAAGTGCTTCACATATGGTAGATGCTTAATAAATATTAAATTAAATATATACAATGTAGTTGATACTTCTTTTGCTATCAACGAATAAAAATTTACTAGACTGCAGCGTCATGCACAGAAGCCTAGGGGAAAATGACAAAGTAGAAATAGTGCCTCTGCTTTACTGAATTGGCAACAAATTGGGATTAAAAAACCATACTTGGCCAACAATTACAAAAACAGTTTCTGTTAAATTGCATAAATATAGAGCAAAGACTGTGTGCAGAACATGAAAGAAGGGCAGATTTCTTGAGACCTGGAGCGGTTAAGCACGGGGTTTTGGAGGGAGACAGGTGGGCAACTGGGAAAATCTCAAGCGTAGGGAGTAAGAAAGTGAAGGTACAAGGATGAGGTCTCACACAAAAACCATCCCACATGTTAACCATTCTCAATAAATTTGGGCCAAATGAATTCAAATAAGAAAAAAGACATAATTACTTGTGTTAGATCAAGTTTAGCCTAAAGCTGCCTCCTTACATATTTTAGGTTTGGCCTAAAGCTTTCTCTGTACCTTGTGAACTATAAGAAGTGGAGATGTAAACAGGCTGTAGCCTACACTTATGCCAGTTACTGAGTTTTGGCCAATCAAGTGTAGCCAACTGTTTGAACCATGTTTAAATAAGGCAAACCAACCTGTAACCAATCCAGCTGTTTCTGTACCTCACTTCTGTTTCTGTACGTCACTTTCTTTTTTTCTGTCCATAAATCTTCTTCCACTGCATGGCTGTGCTGGAGTCTCTCAGCTTATCTTGCTCAGGAGGCTGCCCAATTCATGAATTGTTCATTGCTCAATTAAACTCATTTACATTTAAATTCAGCTGAAGGGGTGTGTGTGTGTGTGTGTGTGTGTGTGTGTGTGTGTGTAACTGTTTATTAGGAAAGGCCTGGAAAGGCTGACTAGTGCACCCTGTTGTCTTCCAATAAGTCATTTCTTAGTCTACTTCTAGGAAAATACTAATTGGAGCTATTTTTAATGACCTAAAGAGGTTGATTTCACACTCACAACCTCTTTAGATCACCTACCTATTAACAGGCCTTGCTTCTTATATAATATAAGGGAAAAAATACAATATTCTCTCTACCTTTCGCAGTTCTTCATGGACTCCCAGTAACAAAACAGATAGTCAGAAGTTCAATAACATGCATACCTCCTGTATCATAGAAGATAGGGATATCTCCAAGGGTAAATCTCCAAGAGTTAATCTCAGAGAAGCGGCTTTGACTTCAGACTATTTAGTAAAGAAGTACTATTCTTTGCTGAGATAAAGAAAGAAGGATGTGAGGAAAGGCAGGTTATAGGGAGAAGGCCAGGAAAAGGACAGTAAATGGGTAGGATTTGTTATGCAGATGTAAGTGGTACCTTCTCCATTGATAAAAGTCTAGTGATTTAGTTATCCCTGTCTTCCCGGTGGGAGAATGAGACACTCTGAGAAGTGGAGATTTCCTTTACAGATGTAAATTTATCTTAGGAAGGGTAACTTCTACTCTGTTATCAGAGATTCTCCTGTGTCTGCATTTTCTCAAAATAATCAGCTTAAAATAATCCTTATGCCAAACAGGAATATTTTGGAGTGGCATATTCTTGTCTGCTATAGTTATATTTTGGGGTGATGGATCCTAAACTCCATCACTAAGAAGCAAGCTCACCTGTGAAGATAATCTCTGGTCCTCCCACCCTCTAAGTCTGCTTAGTTCTTGTTACGTCTTTTGTGATGTTGAACAGAAATGCTTGGTTATGTTTTTGGTCAGGCGCCCTTTATGTAATTAAATCTCTCCCTGGTTTTCTTTTCTTTGTTCTCAAAATATTTTTGTCTTCAGGCATTCTTGCCTCCTTTCCTGCATGGCTTTTTCTTGCTTATTCTGCCTTTGTGTCAGCAAAAGGCCTGGGCTCCCTCCATTCCCTGAAGACCTGACGGGGAGCGATGACTTGACTGGGTGGAGACTGCCCTGTCTCTGTGGCACTCTCAGACCACATTGCGCAGCCCCTGCGGGCACCCAGGAAATGCAGGGGTTTAGGAGAGAAGTCTGGTTTCTAGTGAAGGCTATCAAGTGCATAGATTATAGCTGCATCTTATTAGCAGCTCTGGGAACATCTAGCAAACCACATCATCACAGATCTGAGACGGGAGGTTTACACAGGAAATGAGAACTGTGAAAGGGGAGAGAAATGCCTCCTCTTCCTGTTTCTTTGCTGCGCATCTAGGCCACCGGGAGGTAACTCTTCTTCTCTAATTGGAAATGTTCAATTTTCATTCAGTTGGCTGTATCATGAGAAGAAAGATTCATTTTCACAAGTGGCTACTGATTTCTCACCCTAAGAACTATGTTCTTCACAGTGTCCCGAGCTCAGGAGTATGACAATGACATTCTCTTGTCTCTAGCACCAAAGTGGGATTCCTGCCTGATTTTCAAGGGCATCCAATAAGCTGACCCAGACTACCCATCCTACCACACGTCCCCTACAGTTTTCTGGAGAGTTTCTCTTGTTCTACTGGAGAGTTTGTCTTGTTCTACTAGAGAGATCTACTCACCCCCACCAGGATAGGCCAATGTTGTCCTACTGTTAATTCTTCACTAACATGATATAGAAAGGTATCCCTTCTTGTCTCCACTCTACAAAATCCAGTGAATTCTTCATATTACCGTTCTCCTGGAATTATAGATTCTCAAGATCAGAAGGGATTTGTAAGGCTATTCAATCCAGCACCCAGCTCATGGCAGGCACTTTATAAATATTTGTGAATTAATTAATGAGCTACACTTCTCTGAGAAACTCCAGCTGGGATCCTCTTTTTGGTCATACCTACTGAAAATATATCCATGCATCAAAATAGAGGCTAAATAGACTCTCCTGAACAACTCACTGTAGAAAAATTTCGGTTCCACTTTTCAAAGAAGTAAGAAAAGCAGTTTGAAGGGTGGTATTGATTATTTTAATTCACCAAGTATGAACACGTATAACAGTAGTTTCAAATGGTTAGAATGGGCCATGAAAACTACTGTGGCTCAGTGAGGCCTACAGCAATTAATTAAGAATTTTAGACCAAGGAGCTCTCAATTAAGAGTATTCACTCCTGCTAATTCTTTTTTCCTCTTGTGCTTTTTTACTTTTTTTTTTAACTTTTATTTTAGGTTTGGGGTACATGTGAAGGTTTGTTACATAGATTAACACATGCCATGGGGGTTTGTTATACGTATTATTTTATTACCCAGGTATTAAGCCCAGTACCCACTAGTTATCTTTTCTGCTCCTCTCACCCCTCCTACTGGTAGATAACTACTAGGCCTAATATTTGGGTGATGTTGTTTCCTTCTTTGTATTCGTAAGTTCTTATCATTTAGCTCCCACTTATAAGTAAGAACATGTGGTGTTTGGTGTTCTCTTCCTGCATTAGTTTGGCAAGGATAATAGCCTCCAGCTCCATCTATGTTCCCACAAAAGACATGCTCTCATTCTTTTTTTTACAGCTACATAGTATTCTATGGTGTATATGTACCACATTTCCTTTATCCAATCTGTCATTGAAGGACATTTGGGCTAATTCCACATCTTTGCTATTGTGAATGGTGCTGCAGTGAACATTCACGTGCATGTGTATTTATGGAAGAATGATTTACATTTGCCTGGGTATATACCCAGTAACGGGATTGCTGGGTCTAATGGCATTTCTGTCTTTAGCTCTTTGAGGAATCATCACACTGCTTTCCATATGGTTGAACTAATTACACTCCCACCATCAGTGTATAAGTAAGTGCTCCCTTTTCTCCACAACCTCTCCAGCATCTGTTATTTTTTGACTTTTAAAATAATAGCCATTCTCTACAAAGAACTAAAACAGATTTACAAGAAAAAAACAAACCCATTCAAAAGTGGGTGAAGGATACAAACAGACACTTTACGAAAGAAGACATACGTGAGGCCAACAAACATGAAAAAATGCTCATCATCACTGGTCATTAGAGAAATGCAGATCAAAACCACATTGAGATATCATCTCATGCCAGTTAGAATGGTGATCATTAAAAAATCTGGAGACAACAGATGCTGGAGAGGATGTGGAGAAATAGGAACACTTTTACACTGTTGGTCGGAGTGTAAATTAGTTCAACCATTGTGGAAAACAGTGTGGCGATTCCTCAAGGACCTAGAAATAGAAATTCCATTTGACCCAGCAATCCCATTACTGGGTATATATCCAAAGGATTATAAATCGTTCTACTATAAGGACACATGCACACGAATGTTCATTGCAGCACTGTTTACAATAGCAAAGACCTGGAACCAACCCAAATGCCCATCGATGATAGACTGGACAGGGAAAATGTGGCACATATACACCATGGAATATTATTCAGCCATCAAAAACAATGAGTTCATGTCCTTTGTAGGGACATGGATGAACCTGGAAACCATCATTCTCAGCAAACTGACACAAGAACAGAAAATCAAACACCACATGTTCTCACTCATAGGTGGGTGTTGAACAATGAGAACACATGGACACAGGGAGGGGAGCATCACACACTGGGGTATGTCAGGGGGAAATAGGGGAGGGACAGCAGGGGGTGGGGAGTTGGGGAAAGTTAGCATGGGGAGACATGCCAGATATAGGTGATGGGGAGGAAGGCAGCAAATCACACTGCTATGTGTATACCTATGCAACAATCTTGCATGTTCTCCACATGTACCCCAAATCCTAAAATGCAATTAAAAAAATAATAGCCATTCTCACTGGGGTGAGATGGTATCTCATTGTGGTTTTGATTTGCATTTCTCTAATGATCAGTGATATTTGGCTTTTTTATATGCTTGTTGGCCACATGTATGTCTTCTTTTGAAAAGTGTCTTTTTGGGTCCTTTGCCCACTTTTTAATGGGGTTGTTTGTTTTTCTCTTGTAAATTTGTTTAAATTCCTTACAGATGCTGGTTATTAGACCTTTGTCAGGTGCAGAGTCTGCATATATTTTCCCCCATTCTGTAGGTTGTCTGTTTACTCTGTTGATAGTTTCTTTTGCTGTGCAGAAGCTCTTTCATTTAATTAGATCCTACTTGTCAATTTTTGCTTTTGTTGCAATTGCCTTTGGTGTCTTTGTCATAAAATCTTTGCCTGTCCAGGATAGTGTTGCCTAAATTGGCAGAAAGAGAGGACAGATAAGAAGTAAGGAGCACCCACCAAAGATGTGACTAAATGGAATTTATCTTGTCTTCTAGGAATGAAAAAGTGGGAACTTACTTACAGGGTTCTCATGGACTAAGAGCAACAAGAGGGTATGATCTTATGTCCTGTAGAGCTTAGCGATTCATAGTTTCTGGAGAAAGACTTCCTAGGTTCCAATCCTACCTTTCCCCCTGTGACCATGAACAAGCTGCTGTGTTCCAGTTTTCTCCTGTACAGAATGAGGGAAATAACATTACATTAGAGGATTTTTAGAGAAAAATAAGTGAGATGCTTCAATAAAGCATTAAGCACTGTACCTGCCACATGGTAACTTTTCATTAAATGTGAGATGAAAATTATTTATTTTATAATGGGAAACAACACGCTGTAAAAGAAGTTTCTCACTTTCTGATATGTATGTATCTTCCTTTTGGTAGGGGCAGGGAGCAAGGTTTAGGAAGATAAATGGGTATTTTTCCAGAGGGAGATGGTGAGAATGAATTAATGATTTTGTGACTAATGGGGCATGAGGGAGGTCATATGGCAGGGTTTAAAGTAGCTTCCCACTGAGATAGCTCAGTGCTGCACAGATGATGTGGAAGGCTTTGGGCATGGGACTAATGAAAAGTAAGAATGGGTCCCTTGAAGGCTGAGGCTAGAGGTGCTGGCAGAACACTTGGGCTGGGAATCCTATGGGTGGTTGAGAAAGGGGGAACTAGGACAACCCCTGGGAATGGAAATATGGAGGGAAGAAAGTCAAACTTATTTTTGTAGACCAGTGGCCCAAATACCTGAGGTGGAGTGTTTCTTAGTGACCACAGAATTGGGCCAGAGTAAAGAGTTGAGGGGGCAAGGGAATGTACATTGAAGGGAAGTGTTGCTGGAATACAGGGGCAATTGCATGGGTTCAAGGGCCTGAGCAGCTTTCATATTGCTCTTCCATTGAGGTTCAAAGATGGAGGGCTGGAGAGCAGGGCCAGTATGGGCAGAAATTGCCTGCACCATTTTATAGAACGTGTTCCTCTTGGAATACGCTCTGGGCAGCTCCAGGAGTTCTGACCAAGGCATACATGGCCAAGTTCGTGTTTGGTTACTCAAATTCTGAAGTCACTGACACCTATTAGTCCATTTTGTCCTTGAGGAAAGACTGCTTTGCAAGCTCTGCCCATGCCTTTCTGTGGGCAGCCAGACGATCGACGGGTGTCATTGTTGGCTCCACGAGAGAGCTCATTTTGCTTGGTGAGAGATTATAAGTAAAAATAGAAGTACCAATGTAGTCTCCTGGGCAAATGACTTATTCATGGGCTCTAAATTATTGAGGTCATTGAAGAGAGTGCTATTTTTAACCTTTGAGAAAGGAAAGAACGGGGTGAACTGGGCTTTAGGGAGGACTGTGTCTTCGTAGGGCAAAAGGCAATGGTGTAAATAGGGGCTGAAAAGAAAGGTAGGGGTCGGTGCATGCACCTTGAGATGGACATGTGCTCGGTGCATGACCCTCAGAAGTATTCTGTGTATAGATGAGTATGCCTCATTTGCAACCAGCCAGCCACAAGGAGGGAGACTTTAGAGAGCTGAATTGGCAATGTATGCAGATATCTTAGCTAGAGTCATTTTCCAGAGAGCCGGGGAGAACTCTGTTCTCCCACAAGATGCTATTCTGTTGTTCTGGAACTTCTTGTGCAGTCTTGTAAGTGCCTGTTGTTAAATACAGGAATTTTTAATGCTGGTAGATATATCCAGTCATCATCAAAACTTCGATTAGGCTGAGCGCAGTGGCCCACACCTGTAAGCCTGGCACTTTGGGAGGCCAAGGTGGACAGGTTGCTTAAGCCTAAGGCGTTTGAAACCAGCCTGGGCAGTATACTGAGATTTCATCTCCATGAAAATTTGCAAATTGGCCAAGCATGTGCTACTGCACTCCAGTCAGGGTGACAGAGCAAGACCCTGTCTCAAAAAACAAAAAAAAAAAAAAAAAAAGGAAAATTTAAATTATATAAAGTATGCTAAAGATAATTCTCAAAAGTCATAATTTCCTAAGGATTTTTACATGTTATTATCTATGCTCTTGATGCTATTTACAGTTGTGTATACGTGTTGGGAAAATACTGTATAATAGTGAGCTATTACACATCTCTTCCAACTTTGTGTTCAGTGACATCACATTGGCTTTTTAAAAAAGGTTATAGTGCAAACATTTGTAACTATGGAAATGGTCAAATAATACAAATCATGGCTTGATTTATTGTTTTGCCGATTGTCTAGGTTTAAGATATTGATAGAGAAAATGTTACTAATGCAGATTAAAATGTATAAGTAAATTGTGTCTGTAGCCATTAAGTTGTGAATGGCACAAAAATTATTCTTCCGATTTTCAAAAGTCATTATCTGAACCAGCAATGGCTCACATTATTGACAAATGAGTGAAGGTTTGACATAAGTCTTCCTTATCTAACTTTCATAGTATTTAATAACATAAATAAAAATATTGACCAACATTCAGATCAGAACTACACTCATTTGTTTACTGCAGCCACAGAATGGTTATGGATACAAGAGTTCAGAAAAAAAATCAACAAAAGCATTCTGTGAGAGTCAATTGGCTTTGTGGAATTTATAATAAAAAGTATACTTTATTATTCATAAATTATATGTTGCATGTCCTTTGTATCAGTAAAGTTTATATCTTATATATAAATACTAATATATATTAGTTCATATACTATATATGACATATAAAATTATATATACACATATATGTATATATGTGTAATATATGCCTTTCCCCCCCAGTGAGCTGCTATTAAACATTTACCAGCACAACGCTGAGACTAGCAATATATTTACTAAAACATCCTTGTAGTAATTTAAGTTAATTTTGTTTGGATGCCATATAGAAAATATGGTGATCTGATTTATATTTTTTTAATAAGTTAAAAGAGATTCAAAATGGTGCACCAAGTTTATTTATGTCAGGGAAGGGATTTGAATGGACGACTTTGCTTTGGTTTAATTCACCGGAGACTTCAGAAAATCAGTGAGTTTCATTTTATTAAATCATTGAGGCTTATTTAAGTCTGTAGCTTGAATCAATTCAAGTTCTTGGTAATAATAAGCTTCACTGATAAAGGGATTTACCATGATCACATTGTTCTCTTTGATCATGAGGACTTCTTCTGGGTATGGCACCTCTGAACGTATTGACCCCTGCTGAGAGGTGAGTGTTCAATAAAGAATGGGCTCAGTTCTGAGCTAACCCTAAGGGAAATGAGAAATTTCATTCACAGACTGTTTCTGCTTGCTTTTTGACTTACTTTCCCCTGGAGAACAGATACACATTCGCCGGCTGTTCCATACCTTTATATTCTTACCCTGTGGTAGGAGGAGAGATCAGTTTTTGGCCCCTGGGAAGGCATGCTAAGATTTTATTCTCTTCCCAGGCCAGACATGATTTGGACATGAGCTCTCCTTGGGTAGGTGGCCCTCTGGGCTTTATTTCTGAGTGATGGTTTCTTTTCTCAGTAAATGTAATATGTGTTGAAATGGGAAATAAAAAGAATAAAATGGGGAATAAAAATCAGTCAGTATGACTTTCTCTATAATCTTATTTCTCTTTATTGCTTATCAAGATAGTGCTTCTCTTCTAGTTCTCAATATGGTTAAACAATTCTTGACATTTCAACTATGGTTATTTTTAGTATTATTGTCATATTGATGATAATTATTAATACAAAGGTAATAACATTTATTGATCCTCTGCTATGCATCAGGCACTAGGCCAAATACTTATAGCTTCTCTAATCTCCAGAACAAATATACTAATTATCGCTTTCTTTTTAAAAATAAGAAAGTTGAAATCCAAAGATATTTAATAATCAAGCCTTTAACCAGAGCCTATATGATTCCAAAACTCCCATTTTTTTCCCACTGTAGTAAGATTTTTCTCTTCCATCAGTAACTCATTAGAACTGAATCCTATTGGAGGAACATGTTGAATGCTGAAAAATTCTGAAAGCTGCATTTGAGTCATATTAGCCAAGAATCCACTTTGGGATCTTCTTACTTTAAGCTTGACTCATTGCTAATGAATTCCTTAATGGCATTGATAATTAATGTGCTTTTGGTATCCTCACCAAGATCAGGTAGAGCCAGGGCAATGAGTGTTCCAGAGAAACTTCCTGAAAACCCAGTGACTATCTGAGCACACAAGGATACAGAGCCTTCTGTTTCATTGACTGCTGGCATTTGAAATTCAGAAAGTATGCTGCCTTCAAACTTACAATATATCCCATAGGTTTTCTTGTATAGATGGCACCCTGTAGATGTCCAGCAGTACTAGAAATGAAACATGCCCTGTGTGATGTGAATATATTTTGTCTTCCTGGTGGAATCCCAGCCTTCGGGCTAGAAAAGGGATGCATTTGGTGTAAGGCCAACCAGGTAAGGAGCAAGCAACCCTTCAACAAAACAATCCTTTGCTGTTACATAACATCTTTGTACTAAATCTCTGCCTCAGGCAATCAGAAGAAATTTAAAGGACCAACGCCTAAGCACAGAACTACTGCAACTCCTGACATACACAACTAAGTGGTATTAAGCCTAGAGAGAGAGATGCTATTGCTGACATCCTTTTACTTCCATAGCTTGCTTTTAAATATCAGAATAAAAAACTTAGGAAGAAAGGCTTTTTATTGCAACAGTTGAGATTCTCTCAGAGATGTCTCATCCAAGAGGCATCTCTCCAGTCCCTTTATCAGGCTATTGAAATGAGCAATCAGGGTAGTCTTAAAATTAAAGGAAATATCCGTATAGGCAACAAAGCCTAAGGCAGTGTATCAAGATGTTTTCCTCATGTATCTACCAAAAGAATGATGAAAAACTATATGGCCCTGACTCTTGTAACTTATTTTTCTTTTCTTTTCTTTTTTCTTTTTGAGACAAGGTCTTACTCCGTTACCCAGGCTGAAGTGCAGTGGTGCAGTGATGGAGCACTGCAGCCTTGATCTCTCAGGCTCAAGCAATCCTCCTGCCTCAGCCTTCCGAGCAGCTAGGCTACAGGCATGTGCCACCATGCCTGGCTTTTTTTTTTTTTTTTTTTTTAAAGAGAGAGGATCTTCCTATGCTTCCCAGGCTGGTCTCAACTCCTGGGCTCAGGTGATCCGCCCTTCTTGGCCTCCCAAAATGCTGGCATTACCGTCCTGAGCTACCAAGCCTGACCCCCTATATCTTTTAAATTTACACGTTTGAACACACCTTTATAGTTGCAAAGCATGTGGTTTCTGCCATTACTGCATGTTGTACATATGCTTTCAAGATCTTTTCACCAAAACCTCAAAGCTAAAGATTAAGTACCTTCAATGTACTGAAAATATCCACCATACAATCTGATTGACACAGCAAATCCCCACTGTCAAACTAATAAAGAAATCAGGACTATTTTGTGTCAGAGAAAAAGTAGTTTAAAAATTTCAAATAAATTATTGAATATACATTTCCTCTTGACAGTCTTCTCCGTCTGATTCTCAATTGTGAGAAAGAGAAAGAGCTTGGGAGAAAATAGTGTGCCACCAGGATGGCACGAAGCTGCTGCTTTCTCCCATATTCCTCAGCCAGGCTTTCTTGGCTTTCCTTCAGGGTCTCTCTCAGGAAGGATGTGTTTCTTATTTGAATCTGTTTTTGCTCCCTAGAGCAATGGACCTTGCTAGGCTTAGCAATGGTTAGCTGTGTGCTTTCTTTTTACAGTGGGAGAAAGTCTGTGGTGGGAGTGGAGATGCAAAAAAGATCCTGCAATAGCAGAAGGATTCTCAGACAGAGTGTTTTCCCCCAGTTCTTCCTCCCTTCTTTCCTTTTTCCTTCCTCCCTTCCCTAGCTGATAGGAGAAAGAGGATTACCTCTTTCTCTCCTCCTACTTGATGCTCCTATAGCCATTCAAAAACCCTCCCCGACAAAGAGAAGAGAAGTCCTTCCCTATCTGCCACACTCAGGCTGGCATACAGATTTCCTCCTTGCATTGAGGCATGATGCAGGTGAATTTACCATCAAACTCATGAAGCAGAAGTGTCAGAGACTCTCACTTTCATAGCCTCTTCGAATGTCTAGAGAGGATCCAAAAGTTGTGTTTATAATACTCTATATTTTTGAAAAATTTTCAATGCAAGGTATTTTGGTATTCTCTTACTTAAAGAAGACCCTTCTCCCAAATTGTGTAAGTTTTCCATACCTTTAGGGTTTCTAGATTTAGCAAATAAATATTCAAGACAACTTGTTAAATTTAAATTTTAGATAAATAATTGTTATTATTCCAAATATTATTTGGGACATACTTGAATTTTAAAAATATTAATTAGATCACAAAGAATTCTTCGTTACTGCAAATATTGCATAAAAATTATTTGCTGTTAATCTGAAATTTAATGTAACTGGGCATCCTGGGGTTTGTCTATCAGCAGCTCTGCACCCATCGAAACCAGGATCCTCCCTGTTTGGACACTGAATAGCAAGGTAAGCCTTGCTGGTCCTGAAACAGATAAAGATGTCTTTGAATTTCGTATCGCAAACTCTTCTCAGACTATAATTTGAGACTTGGAAACATCCCGGCCGACTGATCTTATGCAACCTTATTTCTGGCACATTTTTGCTACAGAAACACAGATCAAAATAATTTCCCAGCTCTGTGGGAAAATGAGAAACTCTGTTCTCTAGTGAGAGACAAGTGAACTGTGAAATTTCACTGTTGTACCTTGTGTAGGGATCCAGCATGGGACATGTGTGTCTGGAGAGGAGGCACAGTAAGTGGCTTTAGACAAGCCCCATCTAGTGAGGAAGGAGAGAATGGTAGCCCAAGAGAATTTTGGTTGAGATAGGAGATACTACATACTTAGTGTTTCTCAAATGTTTTGGGTCCCAACCTACAGCAAGAAATAATTTTCCAGTGACCCAATACACACATCTGTATACATGTGATTAGAAGAAAGTTTCATGAAATATTTACCATTACCTCACATACAATTATTATATATAATGCTCACTGATTTTTCTGTTCTATTTTATTAAAAACAAAAGAGTTGATTGCATTCAATTGATTTCACAGCCAAGTAGCACATGATTATTGATTTAAAAAAACACTGCACTAGAGGAACACTACTTGAAGTAACTCCTCCAGGACTGGTTAAGGTGGTCTCCAGTAGAAAAGAAGCTTGCATCATGATGAAAATCCATGAGCTGCTTCCTTCATCAAGAAAATCTTGCTCTGAAAACAATCTCAGTGAAACAGCTGCTTAGTGACAGTTGATGTATGTTCTGGTGTCAATTCTTCATCCTGTCGGGATGGGTAACAAACAGTTTGCAGGTGGGCGTCAGTCCTCAGATGGCCCTTTGAGAGCAGTGTGCACTACAGTGCATCACAGGAAAGAGAACAACCCATGGAGTGAGGGGCCAAGCAGCACAAAAGAGGAAATGATGAGTGACACTTGTCATGTCCAAGAAGACTCATTGCTGAGACCTAGGGGCCTGCTTTGGAAAAAAGCTGTAGACACTTTTCCAGGGGTCCTATGTTACTTGAGATGGAAGTCCCTTTCAGACAACCTGCACAACAACAAATTTAATTCTTGCATGCAGAGGAAAGGATCGGAGAAAATAAGAAGATTTGACTCTGAAAAATTAAATTGATTACTCTTACCCTGAAAAAAGTAAAATCTGTCTCTCACTCTCTGTAATGTTTATGTCAAACCCTCCCTTTTCTCCTCAAATCACCAATTCCTTCATCTGGTCTTCTCACTGCAACTTAATGACCTCGACTTACACTGCACAGAGAAAAACAGAAGCCATCAGAAGGGGGTTCCTTCATCTCTCTACCAAACCTACCAGTGCACTACTCTCAGCCTCCCTTCCCAAGGCATATACTGTGTGTTGACAAGGGGAACTGTGGGAACCTCCATTACCCCAGCAATGGGGGCCTACACTTCCTTACATTTCGTATGCAAACTCTAGATTGTATTACTGTGTTCAATAGCAAGGGAAAAGACAAGCAAGCAACACTTAACAAAATGGGTCCCTTTTGGCTGCTAAACAGCCTTATTCTAACTATACTCTAAATCTCTGCATGTGAGAAGAAAAGAACATGAAATCACAAGGCCCTATCTCTCTTTAAGTATGCAAATATTTTGGCCGCTCTTCAAAAGTTGTCTCTATATCATATTGGTTGGTAGAAACTATCAAATGCTAATCCTCCCATTTGAGATCAGATCCTGTTCTGCCTGAAGACCCGAAACCCAGGCACTTGCCTTCAGATCTTTCTCTCCTGCATCATCAATCCTTCCCTCTCTACCAGAGCCTTTCCCCAGCATTCTCATATGCTGAGGTATGTTCCATCTTTTTAAAAAATGCCTTTATTTATTCCACATCCCCTCCAGTTATTGCACCCTCTATTCTTCACAGGTTAGTTTCTCTACAGAATTGTGTAGAGTATATGGTAAATATTGAAAAATGATCTCTCTTTGCCATCTTCATTTTGCTAGTCTGCCTTCAGCACCCATCACTGTCCCCAAAACACATTTGTTACAAAAGTCACCAATGACTTCCACACTGCAACTCTAATAGAGTCTTTTTGATTCTCTTCTTCCTGAATCTTTTAGCTGCTTTAGATACAGTTTCTCACCCCCTTCTCCTTGAAACATTCTTTGATCTTGGCTTCCATGGGTAATACACCTACCCTATTGGCTGTTCCTCCTATCTTTCCATCATTTCTCCTTTAGCTTCTTGACTGGCTTACCCCCCTCTAACTAATCTTTACCTGTTAGGAGATCTCCTCTCTCCCATCGAGAAACAGATACTCCCTTAGTATAGCCCACCAAAGCAAATGGCATCTCTATCCGTATGGTAGCTCCTTAAGCAAGCTCACTTTACTCTCTCTGCATTGCTACCACTTAAGTCCAAGCCACTATCATATTTTGCCTCTACTCTGAAAGTTTTCTTGTAGCTCTCCCTGTTTCACTTCTGCACGCCCTCACCTCCACCCCACCCATTAATTCATGTAGCAACCATCATCATATTTCTAAAACATTATTCAAATTTATCACTTCCCTCTTCAAAAATAACAAATCACTTCCCATAGAACTTATAATAGACTGCAGGCTCCTGAACAGGGTCTCGTAGGCCCTATGTGATCAGCCCCTGCCCACCTCTCCAGCCTTCTCTCCTTCCATTCTGGTCTCTCACCACTGCTCTCCCACCACACTGCCTGCTTTTAATTTATTATAGGTTTAGATCCTTCTTGCCTCAGATTCTTTGTACACCCTGTCCACACTCCTGGGATTGCCTCTCTTCCACTTCACCTGCTTAACTCCTCCTCATCTATCCTTCCAATGGCAGTTGAAAAGTTCATTCTTTAGGGAAGTCTACACCAAATATTCCACGCCTACTTCATCAACCTAACTCAATTACTGTGGTTAGGTAGAGAAGAACTCTCTTAGCATGTGAAGTTTCTTCATAATATATGCTACAATTTATAATTACATAATTTCCTTTGTGGTTTTTGTTTGTTTGTTTGCTTGCTTGCTTTCTTAATATTGATTTTTCCCATTTAACTTCAAGTTTCATGAGGCTAGTGTCTGGACCAGAATTGGCAGCATTAGTAAATGCTCAGCAACTTTTAAATGAGTGAATGAGAAATATGTTCACTAACCATTTAAATTGTATTCTAAATATTAAAAAATGGTCACTTTTTCAACCTGAAGCTTGCTGACAAATACACTTCACACAATTATGTGTGTGCACAATGGGTTAAACACCTATTTATTAATGCCTGCCAGTTGTGTGCCAGAGTGGGCTTGTATAAGCTTGATAGAGTCAATTCTGGGCATCTCTTACAATTTCATGTTCAGAGTTATCATATTGGTAGCAAATATGATACCTATCAGGTGCCCTGGAAAGTTAAAGATTTGTAAAGTTACAAATCAGGGCTTTTCCTTTCCTTTGGAGAGTTAGTTTACCAGCACACCATTTGTGTCTACTATATACCAATGCCATGTTCAGTATAATGGAGCCACTGTAAAAAATAAGTCATATTCTCTGTCCAGGGGAAGTTTCCAGTCTAGTTTAAAAACCACAATATACATGAGGAATCAAGGAGCATTGGGGTATAGATGTGCAGTGTGAATGCATCCATGGTGAGAAAAGGACAAGATTGATATAGGCTGGGTTAGTACCAGTGGACATTCAGAGAGTGAAACCAACTCTGAGAGTCATGGATGGAGAATATCTCTTCTGTAGCTGGAAAGGACCACAGAGGGCAATCTTGATGGAGGAGCCACAAGGATCTGGGCTACTCGTGAGTCAGAGTAACTGAAGTTACAATGGAAGTGGGAAGAAGGAGGGGACGTGTCTTAGTTGGAAAGAGTTGTTCTTGACTTGCTCTTCTTATTCAATGTAAATTCGGTAAATTGAATCATATTTTTTAAATGAAGAAACTGGAAATCTTAGCATTCTTAAGTTGAGTCCTATTGGAAAAAGATGAAGTGTTTAAAGGGTAATCTTCCTCCATTTTTCAGATTTAAGTATTTCTTGCATAACTTCCTGGAAGCCGTGCACATCTCTATTACATCCTCCCAGGCACATTGCTACCTGTTGGATGCCCTGACGAGTTAAAGACTTCCCTTTTCTCTGACGCTCTGTCTCTTTATTTCTGAAATAAAATGGTCCAACTTGATCATCTCTAAGGCGCTTCAGAAAAATTGCATGGTTCTCAGTGGTTAGACATGTGAATCATATTTCTAAGTGTGTCTAAGAAGATGGTCAGGAAATACCATTCTGAAATGTCTCTTCCTTTGATCAAAAGACTCTCAGGGACTCTGGGGGGATAAAGGAAAGAAGTAAAATGACCCTTTTTCTACAGAGTCGGTTAAGTTTCCTTTTAGCCAAAGATGACATTCAGCATCTGAGGATGGCAGATACCAGGGGTTTTCCTCATGAACACCACTAGGTAAATTGACAGGGAAATAAGGTCACCATTTGACAGGGAAATAAGGTCACCATTTTTAAATCAACAGGAAAAGAGCAGAGTAAGAAGATGGAAAGATGATTTATCCTGTGGCCAGACTGCATAAAATTGACTGGAGAAACTAATCAAATCAGACTTGATAAAGCTGATGCTGCCGTATATCCCCTGTGCCTAGAAGCCTTGTCAGAGCTGGTCTACCATCCATCCTGACTTAGGATACAGGCTGACTCCTTCAACTAATCTGAATAGCAGTCCAGTTGCATGCATTTCAGTTATGAGCTGTTGATTTTTTCACATTACAGTTAAATAGAACATGATGATGCTAAGTTTGGAAAAAGGCTGATGTCTACTGAAGGGACCTGCTCTGAGTTGCCTGTAAAATCCCCCAGTAGGGCTGGTTCTGGGCTCTCAAGACCACCTTTCTCTCTCCTTCCCTGCATCCCCCACATCCATCAATGCAGAAAGAGCTGATGCTAGGTTGGCTTCTTAAGTCCACTCATCCCAAACCAGCCTGAAGCTGCAGTGTATCAGGGAGCTAGCCTGACATCTTTTCTCCAGTCAGCATAGCCCACTGTTGCTCTGCACTGCTGTGGGCAGCCATGTTGACATGTGGCTCAAACAGAGGCAAGGCTCAAGTTTTTGGGTCCGGAGTTCCCCAGCCCAGTTGGCTGCAGCCATGGCAGAAAACAGGGGTCAGGGCTACCCCAGAGGGCAACTAGACATCTGTTTTGGCCTGAATCTTTTAATTTTTTTCAGTTGCAGGATGAAGACAGTAAAAATCTGGTGCTCAAGATGACTCAGTTCACTGTATATTTAATGAGTTTCTGCACTAAGGGTAGAAAGGCGAGTGAGAGGGGCTAAGGGGAATGAGGACACAGTTTCTGCATTTGAAGATTTCACAATCAAATGTGTGAGATTTTGCAAAAACAAATACTTTGAATGAAACAGGACAAGTAATAATACAAAATATACACAGGTTGCTGTGAGAGCATAGAGGTGTGATCTTAGATCACAAGGAGCTGTTAATTGAGCTATTGTGAAGGATGAGGAAGAGCCAGATGAAGCAAGTTAGAAAGAGAGTTCTGTGGCAAGAGAAGGTCATGAAGTATAAACAGCAGGTCATGCTGGGATTGGTGTAGAAAGAGTGTAAAGTAGACAACAGGGCTTGGGAGATACAGAGCTGGAAAGGGAGGCAGCAGTCAGGTCAGAAAGGGACACCAGTGCCTTGGGAGGAAACTGGGCTTTACTCTGTAGAGGTTTGGGAGCTGTTGACGGATTTTGAGTAAGAAGGTTAATGACTTATTTGCATAGATAGATTCCTCTGGTGCAGGACGAGGGTGGGTTTAAGGAGAGCAAGACTAAAGGCAGGCAGATCCATTAGGTTTGTGCAAAGATATGGGAGTTCCTGGGCAGTGGCGGTAAGGGTTAAAGGAGTAGATGATTCTAAGACATATTAAGAAGTAAGATCAGAAGAACTAGAAGAACTTGAGGATGGACTGGATATGGCGGGTGAGATGGTGAGGCAGAGGGATTTGCCTAGGACGACTGCCAGGTTTATTGCCTGGGTGATGTGGACAAGGCTACGTTTCTCAAATTATGTATCTTATAAAATGCTCCTACTGAATGTGAGGAGGTATTGTGTGATAAGTGACTGTATCCTCAGATAATTTTGAGAAGCTCCAGCTTTAAAAGAACTGAAGTATTAATAGATCTCTCTACTGTAGGACTTCCCCAAGCCTTTATATACAAATAGTAGTACCAAGATAATAATAACTGATATTATTAAGCACTTATATGAGCCTCACTTACTATGCATTCAGGGCTCCTAGCAAATTGGAAGGAAGCAAAGTCCTTGAGAAAACTTCTGAAACTTGAAAGTGATATGTGAGCAAGTATATAAACACAAACTAATAATGTTGTAATATGGGTTAATGAAGCAAGACGCTCCAAGTACACATGATTCAAGCCAAAGGCATTTGGGAAATGGCCAAGTAGAAGGCTAAATATTTTTATTCATGATCTCAGGTTCCCATAGCAATGCTGTGTGGTACATATTTTGTACCATGTTTTACAAGTAGGGAAATTGGGTCTCATAAACTAACTGGGTCTCATCAAACAACTAACCAAAGCTCACCCACAACTAGTGAGGGGTAGAATATCATCCTTAACAATTTCCATTCACAGATATACTGTGAATCTGCATGGGAAGGATATAGCACGCAGTGTCTCCCAAATTTAAGTGATCACAGAACCTTGTGCTTATGGAGTATCTTATGGGATAAGTGGTATTTGGAACACATTTTGTACAGACTAGTACTATTAACTAAGATCAGAAGTACAGATTTATAAAAGGAAAATTGCATTTGTGCAAAGCATGATAGCATAAGTTTAAAATTTTCCATAATAGAAATATATCTAACATGTTATAGAAATTCAAAGAAAGCAGAGCTTATTCCCAGTATTGATGTTCATTCAGGGAAGATGATCAGTTAAGACGTTGTCAGCCGCAAGTAACAGAAGATCCAACTAAAATTAGCGAAACAAAGAAATGTATTGATATGCATAGCAAAAGTCCAGAGGTAGAATAATTCCATTGTTGGTTAATTCAGTGACTCAACATCATCAAATATGCCAGGATTTTTTTCTATCCTCAGTGTGCTAAATTACCCTCCTACACCCCAAGGTGGCCAGTACAGTTCCAGGATGCTGACTGCAGCACAGGAGGTGAGGGCTGATGTCAGAGCATTGAGACCTAACACTGGGTTCTCATCAGGGCTCTCAGCAATGAGTAGTTGAAGAAGCCATCCATGTTACTAGGAAGATATCGCCTTAGACTCCAGGAAGAAACTGAAACTTCCTGCTAGAAAACATCTGAAACATTTCTTGAGTCCACTGCCATCTAAGGAGTGAACTAGGCAAAGCCAACACAGACACAAGGAACTTAGGTTAAGGAAGACGAAGCTGCCATGGGCAAGTACACAGCTGGTGTTCAGCTGAGGATGCTGGAGGGAGCCACACCTCCAGGACGGCTGTTCTTCAAGCTGTGAGTCAACACACCATGACAACTCATAACTTAGAACGAGGGCCATCCCAATGCAAGAAGTATTCTGATATACATGGTGGGACCCCGAGAAGACAAAGAGATGGTAAAAGTTTATCATTAGTTCCCTAGTGGATTATGTGACAGACTGTCATATGAGGCCTTAGAAAAGAGGTATGAGGAGTGTATGGTCAACCAATTCTCAAAATTCCTATTGTTATCTTCGTATCTGAATGATAAAAACACTTCAGTGTTTGGTATTTAGAAGTATCTGGACTCGGTGAAACCTGTTTCTAGCTCAGATTGATTCTAAGTGAGCAGAATTGAAGAATTCTGTCTTATGGAGGTTCATTTCTGAATTGCAAAAGCATTGTGTAAATGGTAAGCCCCAATGAAAATAGTGTTCCCGATTATTAAGAAATATATTTAATGAGTCCTTGGCACGCATTTTGGAGGAAAAGAAATATAAAAGAATAGTCTGGGCATGGTGGCTCATACCTGTAATCCCAGCACATTAGGAGGCCAAGGGGGGCAGATCACCTGAGCTCAGGAGTTCAAGACCAGCCTGGCAACATGGCAAAACCCTGTCTCTACAAAAAATACAAAAATTAGTTGGGTGTGGTGGTGTGCGCATGTAGTCCCAGCTACTGGGGAGGCTGAGGTAGGATGATCACTTGAGCCCAGGAGGCAGAGGTTGCAATGAGCCAAGATCATGCCACTGCACTCCAGCCCAGATGAGAGAGTGAGACCCCTATCTCAAAACATCTATCTATCTATCTTTCTATCTATCTATCTATCCATCCATCCATCTATCTAATAAGTTAGGGATTGAAAAAAAGGAAAAGTAAAAGAAAGTAAAGGTGAGATAATTTACACAATAGAAAACAAGGAAAGCTGACCAAGAGAACACCTGCAGTGTCAACTTTCTCATGGATAATCTCTGCTTTTCAAAAGTATAGGAGGTGTAGTAGAGCTGATAGATCCTCCTCTTATGATGCGGCTGTGACAATGCAACAGAGTAACAGGGTACAAACAGTCAGAAGGCATCTCACCAGCAGCCTCTGGACGAGCTCTATAGTCTAACAGTTTGGAGTTTCAACTTTTAAGGCAGAAGGTGACAATGAAGTGTACTCAGTTCGGATTTCATCTGCCAGTGTTGAAAGGTTGATGAAAAAGGACTGCTACGTTGAAGAGCTGAGTTTTCAAAAACAGAATAGCTCAACCTACAAAATGATGTTGGAAAGAAGCTGCAGAATGGCATGCGAAGACCAAGGACCTAAAAAGGAAAAGCAGGCATGAAGAAACGGGGCTGGAGAGACAACAAATATTTATGGGGCATGCAGCTGCTCTGCTAAGTACTTTCACATGTCATATCATTTAATTGGGAAGGTAAGGCACAGGGAAGAAGTGCTGAGTGAGTTTCCGTTTGATGCTACTGGAGGGGAGTGAGGAAGAAGAAACACAATCAAAACTTTTAAAAACATAACACATGTGGTTAGTCCATATTTACTTAATTAAGTTAGATTGTATTTTCTGGCATTCAAGCCCATTTATGATCTGAAACCAATATATCCTTGCATGTCATCCAATTCCACTTCCCTGGGTACTTACTCCCCGTCAGTAGCATCAAACAGAAACGTGCTCGGCACTTGTTCCCTGTCCCTGTGCCTTGACTCAGGGTATTTCCTCCCAATGGAATGCTCCTTTTCACATTGTTTCATGTCTGTATCGAACTTCTTCTTCATGGTCTAGCTCATATTTCACCAAACCCATAGCTGCCTTTGTGGCGGATTCTGTTGGTACCCTATCCAACAATCACCTCACTTTCCTTTTTTCCATAGAGCACTACTTCTCTCTCTCTCTTTTTTTTTTTTTTTTTTTTTTTTTTGAGGCAGGGTCTTGCTCTGTCACCCAGGCTGCAGTGCAGTGCTGTGGACACTGCTCACTGCGGCCTCACCCTCCTGGGCTCAAATGATCCTCCCACCACAGCCCTCACTCTCCCCCTCCACCTCTCATAGCTGGGACTACAGGTAAGAGCCACCATGCCCATCTTATTTTTGTATTTTTTTTTTTTTGTAAAGATGGCATTTTGCCATATTGCCCAGTCTGGTTTCCAACTCCTGGGCTCAAGTGATCCTCCTGGATCTGCCTTCCAAAGTGTCAGGATTACAGGTTTGAGCCACTGCACCTGGCCTCTACTATTTTTTAGCTCTTTAGTGGCCATATACTTTGGATGAGGCAGCCCTTATGAACGCTAATCATCTTAGACAAACATGGTAGTGCCATTCCCTTTGCCGATGATTGCTTTAACAGTGAACCTGTGACTCGTTTTTGGCCAAAAAGACATCTAGAAAGAAATTCAAGGCTGGGAAAACATTTTATTCTGACTCCTGATACTCCAGAAACACTGTATGAAAACCCCTTCAACACCAGAAGTTTCTCTTTTTGCAGTATTTTAGCCTTATTCTTCTTTCTCTCTTTAAGCCTGCTACCTCCCTTTGTTCTGTCCTTCTCTTATGTTTTTACAGATGTCTCATTTCATTCTTTCTCGTCTTTCTCATCGCCTTTCTCATCATCTTGACCCATAACTTTGCTCCTGTTTTCTTTTTGTTTTGATTTTTCCCCATTAGTATATTCCAGTAAACTCTCTCACAGCCAGGAATGTCAATTTTGGTTTGTCAATCTCTACCTTATATCTCGAGAGATTTCTGTATATCATCACATGTTCATGTGTTCCACAGGTTGGATACCTTTGATACCTTTGGTTTTTCTTCCTGTTTTAGAAGAAATATGCTTATCCTCTGCTGTCTTCTGACAGGATTATCTTCAGCAATTCTTGGGCTATATCTTTTACTTTACATTGGCCATCTGTAATTTTTCTTGCATAAAAATTAGATCTTATGTATCAATTCCCTTTTTAAAGCACAAAAGACCAAGGTACAACAAGTAAGCAACACCTGATTCTGGTATGTTACATTCTGATTCTATACATTTGGTTTCATGGATCACTTTATTACTTCAAGCCCATTCTTTCACTTTTCTCCAAGGTTGTGATGAAAATTCTGTTCTAAAGCCAACTTTTTAATCTAAGTAGAAATGGCTTGCAAACCTTGAGGACTTGAAATCCCTTTCTCTTTCCTTGTTGATTGTTGGTAGAGTTGTTTCTTGACATTTACACTGCAATCCAATATTCATAGGGATGTGGGAAAGGATAGATTTATGAATATATGTATGCTCCCAATTTTCCCCTTTCCTCTCGCTCTTACTAGGGCTAGGTAAATGAGAATGCACAAGCTTTTTCTTTCTAAAACAGAGAATATTTAGAGATGGGAACCTCTGATAAAGGCTGGAGAAAAGGGTGGGACTTAGCAGAGAGGCTAAGATGATCGACAGAGTAAAGAGCGGGGAGAAGAGGAGAAAACACCTCAAGAAAAAACCAAAGGAGAGAGAAAAAATAGGTTGATGTGCAAGAAGTTCTAGATGATCCTTCCGCAGGTGAGAAATACAGAGGGAAAGAATGACTTTTGAGAAGTTCCTGTGAGGAAATTGCCAGCAGTGCAAGCACAAATGAACAATGAGAAGTCGACAGATCTACTCCTAGTAGAATATTTTCATCAGCATCACTTAAAAGTAAAACACAATGGAGATCTACTCAGAGAAGAAAGCAGTTGGCCCCCAAATCCTAAATTTTTATGAATTTGTGATACTTACATTCATTACTTTTAACAATGAACCTTGTCCTAAGAGCATGATGTGTCTTTAACTATATACTAATGGTAATATGAAGTCATCATGCTAACTAGGTATCAAATATATTTCATCCTGTTTTGTGTTTGAATAAAAATGGTGGAACATGTTAATACAGGAAAACATTTATATGATTTATAAAGAAAACAGAATACTTGAGAGCAGGCACTCATAATTTTTATTGACAGGGTTCATGATCAAAATTATTTAAAGAGTACTCATTTGTATTATACTACTTTTGGTAGCTCCAGTCTCAGACATGTGTCCAGGACTTCCTAGGTCCTTTGCACTCTGAAAAGAAATGGAATGAGGAGGATGATCCAAGATGGCCGAATAGGAACAGCTCTGGAGCACAGTTCCCAGCCAGAACGCAGAGGGTGAGTGATCACTGCATTTCCAAATGAATTTTTACTGCCCACAGACCAGGAGATTTGCAGGTAGAAAAGTGCCACGGGTCTCCAGCATGGCTGTTTCAGCCAGCACAGTGGGTCTCTGCACAAAATCTCACACAAATCTGGGTGCCGTTTCAACCAGTGCCTGGAACGTCTGGGAGACAGAGTTGCCGGTTCAATTGAAAAAAGGGGGCTGAAACAGCGAGCCAGGTGATCTGGCTCTGTGGGCCCCACCCCCACAAAGACCAGCAATCTGAAACGCTCTGGATTGAGAGTTTCACAGCAAGCACAGCTGGATGCGGCACAGTCCAGCTCTGTGGGTGGACGGGTATCTGCCATTACCAAGGCAGTCCACCGCTGCCTAGGCAGTCCACCATTACCGAGGCAGACCGCCATTACCGAGGCAGTCCGCCATTACAGAGGCAGTTCTGACTATACCTCTATAAACAAAACTGCAAGGAAGTTCACACAGCAGCTGGGCAGAGCCCACGGCAGCTCAGCAACGCCACTGCTGGCAGACTGTGACTAGGCTACCTCCTCACTGGGCTATGTACGTATGCAACAATCCTGCATGTTCTTCACACATACCCCAGAACCTAAAGTGCAATAAAATATCTATATGTATATATAGATATTTTTTAAAAAGGAATGAAGAGATAAGATGATTAAGAGGCAATCTCCTATTTAAAATAGCAGCCCTTTGGTGGCTCACACCCGTAATCCCAACAATTTTTGGGGCTGAGGTGGGTGGATTGCTTGAGCCCAGGAGTTAGGGAGCAGCATGGGCAACATGGTGAAACCTCATCTCACAAAAAATACAAACATTTAGCCAGGTGTGGTGGCATGCGCCTGTAGTCCCAGCTGAGGTGGGAGCATTGCTTGATCCCAGGATGTTGAGGCTGCAGTGAGCTGCAGTCACACCACTGCACTCTAGCCTGGGCATGGGAGTGAGGTGGGTACAGAATCCTGAGCAGAGAGATCTTTGGGTGGGAGAGTTTGGGGCATCCTCAAATCCCCTATCAGGAGGCAGCTGCCTTGGCACCAGCCTTGATTGCGCCTTGAGCTACGCAGACCACACCCTTCTGACTGCTCCTGGGTTTCTAGGAATTGCTGAGTTGAGAAATGGGCTGATTAATAATCAATAGGCATTGGAGGGGCATTGCTTCCCCTTCATGAGTCTTTGGATATAAAGCCTGAGTCTGAGATGCAGACTTTTTAGGCTCTGGGTAATTGTCAACAGAGGCAAAGAAAGAAGCTCTTCTGTGTTTCTTTCTGCTCTAGTTGGTACTGAGTGTTGCAGCCACTAACCAGGACTAAACATGGTATCCCCTAACGTGAATCTTACAGGAAAAGGTGTTTGAAATTTTTGTGTGCCGGAAAACTGGTGACTTGTTTTTCTGGCATGAGCTTGGTTTCTAAATAAAGCAACAGATGTTTTGCTTTTGCTTCTTTCCTTTCTGTCCATGGCTCCTAATATGGGTGATATTAACCAAGTGTGACAGGTTTCAGATTTCTATTTATAGCAGTGGAAAATGGCTTTCACGTATTTGCAGAGTTCTGGGCTTCTGAAGCTGAGTCTTTCTTTCTTCAGCTTCAACATAAAATCCTGAAGGCTAGAAGTTAAGAGGCTTGAACGTTCTGAAGATAGGAGCTGTGTTCAGAGGGGAAAAGAGAACATGAGGAATCTGATTAAAACTTCCTCATCTCTTTCACTGAGGCAAGATACCTAATGGCTTAGCTGGAAATGTGGGGCTCATATCTATAAAAATCTTTACATCCTTATAGTAGAAGGCCTCTTATTTGAAACCATTAAAACTGCTAATAAGATTGAAAAACTTTATTAAATTGAGGAATCAAAATGGTGCCTACCTTAAGCATTTATTTAAGCATGTACATGTATGTGTGTATATATATATTCATTTAACTATCATTTGATATAGAGCCACAGCCTTTTACTTTGAGATGAGTCTGCTGCTTATAGTTCTATATTATCTTTCTTAAATAAACTATATCCATAATGCATTTTCTTTAATTTGTAGTTATCATTTCTCAAGTGGAAAAATAACACTTGCAAGCCAGTCACTGTGGCTCATGCATATAATTCCAGCACTTTGGAAGGCTGAGGATCACTTGAGCCGAGGAGTTCAAAACCAGCCTGGGCAACATAGGGAGACCCCATCTCTACAAAAACTGAAAAACATTAGGCAGGTGGCACACACCTGTGTTCCCAGTTACTCAGGAGGCTGAGGTGGGAGGATCACTTGAGCATAAGAGGTGAAGACTGCCATAATCATGCCACTGCACTCCAGCCTAAGTGATAGAGTGAGACTCTGCCTCAAAAAATCCTAACCAAACCAAACAAAAAACACTTGCAAACACATCTTCCCTATGGATTTTTGTAAATTCCACCCACCTCCCAGCATCACCAAATACACATTGCGCAGTCTTTAATGTTGATTTCTCCTACACCTAAATTGGTAACAATTTTAAAAATATAAATGTATCTTTATTGGGTTATTCCAAAGCATTTCAACTATATATTCATAAAACAACTACCTATCTGTTAAAATTCATTTTTAAAACATTGAAGCATAACTTAAACTGCATGTATTTAAATTGCACAATTTATTAATTTTGATATATATATAATATATATGTGTGTATATATATATATATATATATATACATACACGCCTGTGAAACCATCACCATAATCAGGACAATGAACCTATGCATCACCCTAGAAGTTTCCTCGTGTCTTTCTGTAATTTGTCCATCCTGTTTCTCCCAGACCATGACTCTTTTCCCTTCCCAGGAAACCACTGATATGTTTTCTGTCACTTCAGATTAGTTTGCATTTCCTAGAGTTTTGTATAAATCAAATCATACAGTATGTACTTTTTTTTTGACTGGCTTCTTCTGCTTGGCATAATGATTTTTGAGATTTACAATGTGTCCATATTTCTTCTCTTTTTCTTGCTGAGTAGCACCCCATTGTGTGCATGTAGAGCAATTTGTTTGTTCATTCTGATGAACATTTGAGCTGTTTCTACTTTTTTGGCTATCACAAATAAAGCTGCTATCACAAATAAATCTGAACATTCATGTTCACGTATTTGCAAAAGATCTGCTTTCATTTCTCTTGGGTGCAAACATCTAGAATGGAATGGCTGGATCCTATGGTAAAAGTATAGTTAACTTTTAAAAAATTTGCCAAACTGTTTTCCGAAGTGCATGTACCATTTTATATTTCCAGCAACAGTGAATGAGAGTTCTAGTTCTTCCACTTCCTCGTTAGCCACTGGCCCAGTTATAGTCTTTTTAATTTGGGCCCTTATAATGTGTGTGTAGCATCTCATTGAGTTTTAATTTGCATTTTCCTAATGACTAATGACATTGAGCTGGTATTTCATGCTGGTATTTGCCATCTGTATATGGTCTTAGAAAATTATCTGTTAATACCTTTTTCCTGTTTTGGTTGGGTTGTTTATATTCTTAATAGTGAGGTTTTTTTTTTTTTTTTGGTTTGTTTTTGGTTTTGTTTTGTTTTAGAGATGAAGATCTTGTTATGTTGCCCAGACTGGAGTGCAGTGGTTATTCACAGGCACCATTGTAGCTCACTGTGATCTTAACCCCTGGCCCCAAGCCATCCTCCCATCTCAGCCTCCTGCATAGCTAGGACTACAGGTGTATGCCACTGCACCAGCAGTGTGGAGTTTTAAGAGCTTTTGGTATATTTTAGATACAAGTCCTTTTTGAGATGTATGATTTACAGATATTTTCTCTCAGTCTGTGGCTTGTTCTTTTTATTGCAGTTGAAATTTTTGTGAGGATAATTGTAGGCACACATGCCGTTGTAAGAAATAATGCAGAAATATCTCTTGTGTACACTACCCATTTATCCCAGTGATAACATTTTACAAAACTGTAATATAATATCATGCCCAGGATAGAAACCTTGGTGTAATCCACTCATTTTATTCAGATTTCCCCAGTGGTACTCGTCCTCATTGGCATGTATATATATGTATTAAATTCTATTCAATTTTACCATCTGTGTAGATTCATGTATCCAGCAGTCAAGACACTGAACAGTTTAAATCCAGCTGTGATTCTTCTGTTGCTTTTTATAACCCCACCCACCTCCCTCTTGCAGCCATACCCCATCCCTAATCCCTGGCAATCATTAATCTGTTCATTTCTCAAATTCTTTTATTTCAAAACTGTTCTGTAAATGGAATCATATGGTATTTAACCTTTCAGGATTTGATTTTTTTTCTACTCAGCACAATTCCCTGGAGATTCATCCAGTTGTTGTGTGTATCAATAGTTTGCTCCTTTTTATTGTTTTGTAATATTCCATGGTATGTGAGTACCACAATTTGTTTAAGCATTCACTGATTGAAAGACTTCAGAGCTGATTCTACTTTTTAGCTATTACAAATAAAACTGCTATGAACATTATGTAGGAGTTTTGGTGTAGACATAAATTTCTATTTCTTTGCACTGAATGCTCAAGAGTGTAATTGTTAGGTCATACGGCAGTCACATGTTTAGTTTTTTTGAAGAAAATTTCAAATTGCCTTTCAGAGTGGTTGTTCAATATTACTTTTTCACCAGCAATACATGAATAATCCAGTTATTCTGCATCCTCCCCAGTATTTGGAGTTACTGCTTTTTAACAAAATTTTAGCCATTCTGAGAGATATGTAGTTATACATTGTTGTGGTTTAATTTGCATTTCCATAGCGACTAATAATGTTGAACATTTTTTCATGTGTTTATTTTCCATCTGAATATCAATTTCAATGAATTTATATCTGTGCATTAGATTTATGTATTTTGCCCATTTTGGAATATGATTATTTGTATTCCCCCCTTGAGTTTTAAGCGTTCTTTATATATTTCAGATACTAGTTCTTTATTGGGTATGTGGGTTACAAACACTTTCCCCTAGTCTGCAGCTTGTCATTTCATCCTCTTTATATGGGGTTTCTGGAGAGCAAAAGTTTTTAAATGTTATGAGGTTCATTTAACCAGTTTTTCCCTTTGTGGATTGTGCCTTTGGTGTCAGATCTAATGTCTGTTTGCCTAGCCCGAGACTCTGAGGATTTTTTCTTGTCTTATTCTAGAAATGTTATATTTTTACATTTAAATGGGTGATTCATTTGGAGTTAATTTTCTATGTAAATATGAGATTTAGGTAGAGGTTTATTTATTTCACATACAGATATTCCATTACTTCATCACTGTTTACTGAAAAGGCCACCCTTTCTCCATTGAATTACTTTAGCACCTTTGTCAAAAATCAATTGAGCATATTTGTGTGGGCCTATATAAGGATTTTCTATTCCTTACCGTTGATCTAGGTATCTGTCCCATCACTAGTATCCTGCTTTCTTTATTACTACAGCTGTAAGTCAGTCTGAATATTGTTAAAATGACCCTTCCCACGTCATACTTTTTTGTTAAGACTATTTTAACTATTCTTAGGCCTGTGCCTTTCCATGTAAATGTTAAAATAAACTTGTCTATCTCTATACAAAATCTTGCTGAGATTTAGATAGAAACTGCATTACACTTATAGATCAATTTGGAGAGAATTAACATATTTGCTATGTTAAGTTTTCCAAACCATGAGCATGGTATATAGATCCACTTATTTAAGTCTTCTCTGATTTGTTTCATCAGCATTTTGTAATTTTCAAATCCTGCATTTAAGTATATATCTAAATATTTAATTTTGTTTAGTGAGACTGGAATCGGTTTTGTGTTTTAAATTTTGGTGGTATTATGTTCATTGTTAAAATATAAAAATGCAGTTGATTTTTGTGTCCTGACCCTGTGAACTTGATGAGCTCACTTATTAGTTGTAGGAGGTTTTTTTTTGCTGAATTCCTTGTGATTTTCTATTTAGACAATTAAATCATCTTTTTATATTGTAATAAAATATGCACAACATAAAATTTACTATTTTAGCCATTTTTAAGTGTACAATTCACATTGATTTTTGGATATTGAACCAGCCTTACATACCTAAAATAAATCCCACTTTGTCATAGTGTATAATTCTTTTTATACACTGCTGGATTTGGTTTACAATTATTTTGTTGAGGATTTTGTGTCTTAAGTTTATGAAAGACATTGGTCTGTAGTTTTTTTTTGTTTTGTTTTGGTTTTTTTTACTGTCTTTTTCTGATTTTGATATAAGGGTACCACTGGCCTTATTATAAAATAAGTTAGGAATTTTTCCCTCTTAACTCTATTTTCTGGGAGAAATTGTGTAAAATTGATGTTAGTTAGTGGATCTCATGTTGAGCAGAAATGACTAGGTCCTAATAATCTCCCTCTGTGCTCAGTCTTTGACCAGGGGCTTCTCAGGAAAAGTAAGACTTGAGCTTAAAAGTGAATGTAGATTCTAGAGACACTGAATCAGGAGGCTGTCACCTAACTGAACATGATGCTGTTCAACAATAAGTTCTTCCTTGAGAAAAGATCAGAATGGCGACTCTTCCTTGGTTGCTACATCAATATCCACTATTCCCAGACTCTCTGTAGGTTTTTGTTTGTCTGTTTATTCTTCCTATGCTCTCTGTTTTGTCTTATGCCTTGATAACAGCCTAATGGCTATCTCCCTCACACGTGGATAAATGATATTTGCATCCAACTAACTAAATGTCTCTGAGTTATTGTTTGATGTGACTATCTAGTATTAGGCAGGTAATTCTAATCCAAAAAGTTATGTACCTAACCTATAGTTACTGATTTTTGCCTCCTGAGTTGAAACACAGCTACACTGCCATGCTTTTGTTAGCAGGTACTATAGATTGAATGTTTACTATAACTATATAGGCACTGTACTACAAACTTAACATGCTGTATCTCAAATAATCCTCACAATGAAGGGCGTATCATTATTCCTGTTTTACAGCCAAAAAAGCTGAGGCTGGCAAAGCTGGAATCTGAACCTGGATCTCTCTGGTTGCAAAACCTGACAATCAGTCATGAGACAGGAGAAGTTGAGTTGGTTTTACTAATGTGCTCAGGCTGCCTGCTTTCGCTAAAGTCAACCTGCAGATGCTGCATCTTAGGAGTGGGCAGGAATTCGTTCAGTTCTGTTTCAATGACCTCTTATCTCCTTGCCACCAGTCCATGGCCTTCCTCAGGGAATTCCTTGGTCCCAGTCTCCTGTCTACCAGGTCTATCTTTCACTGAAAATGCTCACATTACCAACTCTCTCCAGAGTCACCACAGTAGAGGAGGTGCACTGGAGGGAGGGTCCCAATGCCTCTTCAGCTCTTCATGTTTATGCCTCACTTTCTCTATGTCCCATCCCCTTCATTCATTCATTTTAGGAGTTCTCCTCTATCACTTTTTCTCTCTCTCTCTCTCTCTCTCTCTGAGTCATTTAGCTTCTGAATGTCTTTGTTCTCCATCACCATTGGCTCTCCAGCCACCTCTCTGCTCAGCTGTTTCTCCAACTCACTCATATTAATGCCTCTCAAAAACATTATTGAAAATCTTTTTTTAAAAATTCTTTATCTTAGCCATCATACTTCTGTGCATTTTTGGAGGTGATATTTCTCAAATGGACTATTGTAACAATATCTTAAATGATTCTATTGCTTGCACGGGATCATACTTCTTTCCCAAGTACATCCTCCATTCTTTGTATAAAATGCATATCTTGGAATGAAATGCAAGTTTGATCCTAAAGTCCATGCGGCAACTCTTCAACCGCTCCCTAGTACCTATGGGGGAAAAGCCTAGCTCCTGGTGTGGCTCACAGGGTTTCTATGATTTAGCCTCTGTCTTCTCCACTCTCTTCTCACTCCAGTCCTCCAAATGCTTTCTATGCTTTTACTATGCGGAATCACTTGCAGTTCCCTGGCAGGCAATTTCTCCTATACCTCTTCCTTTGGACCTGGGCACGTGCTTCCTCCTCCTTCCTTCCCAGCAAGCTGGCTCCTTGTCTACCGGAACTCTACTTGTACTCAGGATTCTGCTCTTCTTGTCCCCTCAAGAACTTGTCTTTTTTAGTGTTCCTATCTCTCTCACATTGTTAGCCTCTCTTTATCTTCCCTCCACCACTCCCACTACTGTACAAATATGCTTTTAAAATAGCAACAATAATAGTAATCTTTCCTTGACTTAATATTTCCCTCAAGCTACTCCCCTATTTCACTATGCCTTTTATTCAAATTTATTGAAAAGAGTGATCTATATCCTCACTACTCAAAGGGCAAGTCTGTGGACCAGCAGCACTGGCATTACTGGGGGCACCAGTTAGAAATGCAGGATCTCAGGCCCCACTTCAGACCTACTAGAAAATTTCTATGTGCTTTAAAGTTTGAGAAGCCCTGATTTATAGTAGTGGTCCTCAGATTTGGCACATTGGAATTGCCTGAACAGTTTTAAAGAACACTGATGCTGCTTGAGACCCAACTATGGAGATTCCAATGTAATTGATATGGGGTAATGCCTGGTTATTGAGATTCTTAGAGACTTCCTAGACATTCTTAAATTCAGCCAAATTTGAGAGTGATAAGTCCACAATACTTCCTTACTTCCCCTTAGCTCTCCAATCCATTACAATCTGGTTATTTTCTCCACCATCAACAGAAAGGCCTCTTGATGAGTTTACCAACTGCAATGGTTAATTTTATGTGTCAATTTGGCTAGGCCACAGTATAAATTTGATCTGATTTTGGTCAAATATTATTTTAAATGCTTCTGTGAAGGTATTTATTTATTTTTTGTTGTTTTACCTTTTTTTCTTTAAGTCCAGCTCTTGCAGAATGTCAAGGTATTTTTTAGACAAAATTAACATTTGAATCAAGAAGAAGACTTTGAGTTAAGCAGACTGCTCTCCATACTGTGGGCGGCCTCATCCAATCAGTTGAAGGCCTTAGTAGAAAGAGACTCACCTCCCTGTAAGAAGAAGAAATTCTGCCAGCAGACTGCCTTTGGACTCAAACTACAACTCTTCCCTGGGTCTCCAGCCTGCTGCCTGCCCTGCAGATTTTGGACTTGTCAGCCTCCACAATTGCATGAGTCAATTTCTTAAAATTAACCTCTGTGTATATTTATACATACTGTTGGTTCCATTTTCCTGGAGGCCTCTGGTTATTATACCAAAAAACTTATTGTTGCCAAAGCCAATGATTAATTCTCTACCTCCCACCTTACCTAAACTCTTACAATCTTGAAAGTGTCTTTGTCTTAGGTTCCATGACAGTATACTTCCTGGATTTCCGCTTACCTCACTGGCCACTCCTTCTTGGTTTACTTTGTAGTCTCAACATATCAGCCCAAAGTTCCTTATGATTTCATCAGTCCTAGGTGCCTTGCTCTTCTCTCTTTTTACTCTTTCCCTGGGTGATTTCATCCAATCACTCTGAGGCTGATGACACCCAATTCTTCATCTCAATCTAAGCCTTCTACTTTAAATTAATATGTGCATATTCGAACTGCCTACTCACTTCCTCCACCTGTCAGTGTCATTAGCACCTCAGACTCAGCACATTGGAACTAAACTCCTGATTTCCACTCTGCACCCCTTACAAACTCATCCTCCCTCAGCCTTCTGTATCTTGGTAACAGGCAATCCATGCAGCTACTCCTGGCGGAATTCCAGCAGTCATCCTGAACACCATCCTCTTCCTCAACCACACATCCAGCGTGAGGATGCTTCTGATCTACCTCTGTATATAGCTTATATATACCAGTCTGCCTCTGTAGTGTATCTTAAATCTGTCCACGTTTTAATAAAATCTCCACAATTCTTTTAGTTTAAGCCCTGTTTGGGTATCCAGCACCATCCAGTGTTTTTCAATGTGTGGTCATCATACATTACCTCCTCTGGGAAGCATCCCCTGACTTCTTTGTCTTGTGTCCTGCCTACTTTCATAGCACTTTGTGAAGCAGCATAGCAGCCATTTTACCATATTATAGTTTTTGTTTACTAGTTTGTCCATCACGATAGGCCGTGTTCCTTGAGAGCAGGAAAAGTGATTTTTATATCTCTATTCCTAGTGTCAAGCGTAGAGCCTGGTACAGAATAGGTATTTTATAAATGTCTGTTGAAAGTTGAGTAAACAAGTGAATGACAGTGTAAAGATAGCAGAATCGGAAAAACCGTATTTGAAACTAGTTGCTACTTCACTGTGGTAGTAAAAAACAGCATCTGCTCTAAAGATTTCTATTTTCGGGGAAGATTCATAACAAGGAAATTCTTTTAGCACTCTTTACCCAAGGCATAGTAACAAACACTATGATCAATCCCATGTGTAAAACACTTTATTTTTTGAGACTTAACTTTTGCATTTTACTCTTAGTTAAAGTTCAGCCATAGGGATGTCCTCTCTGCTGTTTCCATGCAGTCACTTCTGGATCCCTTCTCTCTTGACAAAGCAGACACAATACTATTGTTACCAGAAAGGGGTCCCAATCCAGACCCCAAGAGAGGGTTCTTGGACCTCCTGCATGAAAGAATTCAGGCAAGTTCACTGAGTAAAGTGAGAGCAAGTTTATTAAGAAAGTAAAGGAATAAAAGAATGGCTGCTCCTTAGGCGGAGTAGTGGTAGGGGCTGCTTGAGTATGCCTATAGTTATTTCTTGATTATATGCTAAACGAGGGGTGTATTACTCATGAATTTTCTGGGAAAGGGACAGTGATTTCACAAAACTGATGGTTGCTCCCCTTTTTAGACTATATGGGGTAACTTTCAGACATTGCCATGGCATTTGTAAACTGTTGTGGAGCTGGTGGGAGTGCATTTTAACATGCTAATATATTATAATTAGTGTATAATGAACAATGAGGATGACCAAAGATCTCTTTCATTGCCATCCTAGTTTTGGTGGGTTTTGGCCGGCTTGTTTACCGCATCCCACTTTATCAGCAAGGTCTTTGTGACCTGTACCTTGTGCCGACTTCATAACTGATCCTGTGACTAAAAGTGTCTAACCTCTTGGGAACTCAGCTCAGTAGGTCTCAGCCTTGTTTTACCCGACCCCTGTTCAAGATGGAGTTGCTCTGGTTCAAATGCCTCTGACGCTATGACTTAGAATGCAAGGGTAAAAGTTTAAATAATTTTTTTTTCCTGTTTCACAGACTATCCATACCCATGAGATTTTCTGCCTTAGAATCATTCCGTTGTTCTATTTAATTTGTTTTCTTGCTGGAAGCAGTATCTTTGAGAAGGGAGAAAGGAGTCTAAAATCTACTTAGGCAGCTACACTATAGAACACGGAATACTGAGTACCTCTTCCTGCCAGGCCCTCAGAATCTGCATACACACTCCCTGTAGGTTCAGGTCTTCACATATTCTGTTTCAAGTGTCAGGGCGAGTGTCTGACACAAGTGCTCAGACTTGCTTGCTCACGTGTCAGAGCAGTTAAGCTCTTCAAGCATTCAAACAAAAGTCCATTTGATTTTCAAATTTTAGGCCCCATTCTGTTTCAAAACTTGGTTATCAGTGATTTTTATCTGAATACGGCCTACTGTATTAAACCCCATAGCACAAAGAGCAGTTAGTAGGGTGGTGCCAGCAGATGTCTATGGAGACTGGGATAGAATGGCTGAGTGTGTGGGTGCGCAGCTGGGAGCAGCCATGGCAGTAAGGTAAGTAGAAGATAGGCACTGGGAAGCATTAAAGGATAATTTTTAAAAGAGGATGTATCATGACTCATGCAGTTACAGAATGAACATGTGTCAAATATTTTATTTAACTCTAATGAGGTAACTAGTAAGATGTTACAACTTGCTCAAATGCGGATAGACAGAGATTTATATTTGCATTGGCATGGACAGACAAAATCCATTTACATTGGCATATACAAAAATCACATGGTCAAGAAACATTTACATTACTATTGGTTTTCTACAATTTAACTTCTATGTCCATAGAGGTGGAAAATAAGCTTTGACAAAGACAACCAAAGACTAGAGCAACCCAGATAGTTGAGCTAGACAGGACACCCGCTAACGTCTGTTGTTGCCCCATTCAAAGTCTCCTAAGTTTTCTAAGTAGAAGAATATAAGCTTATGGAAAGATGTGCTCCAAAAGAAAGACTAGAGAATGCTGGAATAATATTAATTCTAATGAGCACTTACTGAGCATTTAGCATATGCCAGAAAATATACTAGGCCCTTTACACACACTATTTCATTTTCCTTAGTAAGGAAGGTATTACAGACACAAAATGGAGACTCTGATATTAAGTACCATGATCAAGGGCACACTGCTGAGTTAGGACTGAAAATCAAATTATCTCACTGGATTGTAGTAACCTACCATCCCTACCTCCAGCTGTAGTTTCTATATTTGAAACAACAGTAAAGTTGTGGTTTTCAAGCTCACAAATCTCCAAGCCCAGAACTCTTTGCACTTGCCACTTTGCCTAATCAATATGGTGGTGAAAAGAACTGAATCAGCCAACAGGAGAGAGAGTTCTACTCTGTCATTATCTGTCTATGTGAACTTGGTCAAGTCAGTTAACCACTGAGATGTTGCTTCATTTTTGGAATAGGGAGAATATATCAGATCTACCTAAGTCATAAAATTCTCTGAAAATCAACAGGTAAAATATATGTGAAACTCTTTGAAAATATGCAGTTCTGTGTCATTATTAGTGTTGTCTATTATTGGGTTTTGAAAGGGAAAAGTGAAGGCAAACACTGGAAACAGGATATCTAATTGCCATAGAAATCACTTAAAAATGTTTATTTATTTATTGCAATAGACAGTAACTTCTGAGAAAACAGAGTATCTGAAAACTGAAAGGCCCCATAGGAATGCCGACAACATTTCAGAAGTTTTCAACCCAAATTAAAGATGAAAAACGTAAAGTAGATGATACGCAGAAGTAGCTTCTGTACTTAGGGTCTCTGGTATTTAATTCATGGTGCTCTCTGGGGCAGCTTCTGATTCTGATCTCATTGCCTCCCCATGGATCTTACTGGCTCAGAAACAAGCTGAGCCAGCAGCTCTAGTGCAGCACTCAGCCCTCACATCAGATGGTGGGGACGTACCTATGGTTCACAAGAGCATTCTACAAGGTGTCTCTCCTGCTAAGGTAGAGAGAACTTTAATAAGCATCTTATCAAACTAAGCACGGAAGAGACTGGCTTAACCCTTCCTAAACGTTCAGCACTTTGATTCCCTCCAGGTAGGACAATGCCAATAGTTTGCAGTTCTTGGTCTGGTGGGATTACGGATTCTATTTTAGTCCTCATACATTATACATGATAAGTATAAAAGGAATTCATTTTTTTCTGATAAAAAAGAGGCTTTTAATTTGAGGAATGAGAATCGTAACTTAAATTGTGGTAAAAAATAAAAACTCAACCTGTTTTCTTTAAATGCTTTTGGGTTTCTTTTAAGTGAATGAGGTCATGAAGAAGGATGAATAAAAATCTACTGCTGGCACCTAGTAGTAATTCAACTTTGTGAATTTAAGGAAAGCACCCACTTCAGGCAAATTGCCAAAAGGTGACCCCACTGGAGATGACAAAGGACATAGTCAACCCTTAGATGAATTAGAAAAACGTGCCCCTTCCTGTGAGCTGCCAGGGATAGAGACCTGGCCCCGAGAGTGGAGGCAGAATTCAGCCCCATCCCTTCCTTCCTCCTCAAACTCATTACTGCATGGCAGGGGCCCGAACAGCACATTTTACCCCTCTGTGCAAAACAAAGTCTATTTCTTAGAATTCAACCTTCTTAAAAGGTCAAGCATGGGAAATGGACAGCTGTGTAAGTAATTACATCTTCTTCCTACTATCACATCATAACTAGCACAATTATAAAAGAGAGATATGAAAATAATCATCACAAAAATGATAATAATGCACTTTGAAGAAGAGGAATGGGTAAGGAATGGAATCAAAGGCTGGGGGCTGAGTAAACTTTATGAGGAAAAGTTCTTGGCTGGTGGCCACCCAGCTTCAATATCCTGCTGGAGCGGCACATGCATAATTTAGAACTGATCCCTTTCCCTCACCTCTGTTGCCACTTGCCCACACATTTATAGTAACAGATTATACCTAGGCAGAGCCTGTATTATACAGTGCCAAGTACTGTACATATATACTCACATGAACTGTGAAGTTGCTATCCTCACTTTACAGACAAGGAAAGTGAGACAGAGAGAGGTTAAATAAACAGCCCAAGATTGTAGCTTATGTATTAACCCACAGCTAAATGGCTCTCCTTAAAGATCTGGAAAACTGCTGCAAGATGCACTTTCAGAGATGAGGTCAAAAGGAAACTCCTTTTCAGTGATCCAGTATAGGACATTCGTTTTAGGCATGGAACCCTGGGATCTGTCATAAATTCTGAAACTGAACAAGCCATTCCACTTCCACTTCCTCATCAATGAAAGGAAGGCATTGGATGGCATGTTCACTTCCAGCTCTAAAATGCTGTGACTCCACTTTACATGCAAAATAGCTTGTAGATAGCCTTTAGTGTCATCTGAGTGTAAATACCACATCTACCTTTTTGAAGGCATGAGGCCTAGCTAATACTCAATTTACTCATCTATAAGATGAGAATGATAATAATATCTACCTCATAGGGTTATTGAGAATATTAAATAAGAGAATAAATATAAAGCCTTTAGCATACCATTTAGCTTTAGTGATTAGTACATAGTAAGTGTTCAGGAAATTTTCCTTCATCACTATCATCATCATCATCATGTGTATAGATGCTACTTGCCAAGGTGCGTCAATCTTAATTCCCCGCAGATGCAATAAAGAGTTGGCAAATTCTCTGAATCGGTCAATTTGGAACCAAGTATACTATGAGTACATTCTTTTAATGTCTATATATATATATATATATATATATATATATATATATATACACACACACACACACACATACATGTGTGTGTGTGTGCATGCTTTATTTGGTTTGCTCTTGTAAAACTGACATTTCAGACACTTTGGGTAAAATGACCATTCAAAATAAATTCCCGTGAATTACCCCTACATGCTTCTGCTGCATAGTCTGTAGAAGAAAGAATTCATCAGTATTTCTAGGAATATCCCCAATCATAATCCTAAGACTCCAGCCCCAAACAATAACTCGCAACACTTCAGCAATGAATTAAAGGAAGGCGCACACTCTTTTCAGCTTTTTGAGAAATTGCATGATGCTATCCTGCTCTTCAGTTTAATTATCTATCCTTTAGGAGCAGTACAATATTGTAGAAAAGGCATTGAACTGGAAATGAAGTATGGAGACTCAAGTTCCAATCCCAGATTTGCTACTAAGTAGCTCTGTGACCTCGGCCAAGTCATTTGCCCCTTCTATATCACTTTCCACCAACAAAATGTGGGGCCTGTACTAGACCCCACATTTATGGTTTCTTCTAAATCCAAGCTTTTGTACTTGACTCCTAGTAAGTGATTTCATTGTTCTCATGACAGAGTGTAATCTCTTTACCTCCTTCCTCCAGCTCAGGGTGTACCCAAATGCCTGAATTCATACCCAGAATTAAGAGGGCTTCCGTTAAACTCCCAGAACTTTGCTTATACAGAAACCACAGGTCATAAATAAAAGAGATCTCCTGCTACTACTATTGGGAGGACAATGTCAGGGCCATTGGAGATTGAAACCTGCATCCTGAAGAGTCTGTAAGGATGGATAGAATGTCAACACCTACAGTCCCCAGAAATAAAACTGCTGAAGACATAAAAAAAATTATTTAAACAAAAGAATGTGGTTGTGATATGTTGAAATTGCCATGGAAACTCACACCAGGGTCATATTATCACTGGAAAGCAATCATCTGAGAATTGCGTTATTATGTCTTCTGATTCTCCAGCAGCTGACGAGCTGACTGCTTCAGAAGAATGAGGAGGCAGAAGTCAATACAGTCATAGCAAATGTCTCCTTGTCACTGCTCACCCACACCACCTCCCCATGTGTTGAAAATACCTTGTGGCTGAGCCATCCGTGACTGGACATAACCCTTCTTTGAGGGAGGAGAGGGTGTTTTTCTATTCTTGCCCTGACTCATCTAGTGGGTAGGTGTCCAGAAAGCTGGGAGCCCCCTGGGTTTGCAGACATCTTGCTTGTGGTTCTAGGGACTACTAGAAACTTTTAGGAGAAGGAGGCTGGAAAATGTCTTCATGTGCACCCGGGAAGAGGCAGCATGAGTGAACGTAGAGCAGTGACTGTCCGTTAATTCAGGCAAAGATTCAACATGTCATGAACATATACCATGGGCCAAATATTTTGATGTGTGGCTTCCTTTTCTCCTTGAAGTGTATTTTAATTTGATTCCACCTATGCAAAAGTAACTGGGTTTCCTTGGGGGGTGTAAGGGAAGTGTTTCCTCCTATCAATACTACTATAAATTAATTTTTATTGTATAGCTTTTATGACATAAATATATAAGGAAGTCTACTTTGTGCAAAACATGGGCAGGAAGCAGGAAGGGCCGTGGATATAAAGACAGTCCTTTGAAAGAATTTGCAATTTTCATGGGGAATCAAAATGTGCTTCAATAATAAGGAGAATCAGACAGAGGAGCGCTGGATATACAAATGGTCAGCCTTGACATTACAAATAGGATTCTGATGATGCAAACCCACTCCTTTAAAGCTTGCTTTTTTGAAAAAAGTAATGCATCCATATGATAGAAATTCCAGTAGGAACAAAATGTTTTCAATGAAAAGCGCCTCTATCTCCCTTTCCCTTAGCCTTCCAGTTCTGATCTCCAGATGTAACCTCATTTATAGTTTCTTTTATAGTCTTACAATGTTTTCTATACATCTACATACACACTTGTATTTTCTTCCTTCTTGTTTGCCTTAACTTAAAAATATACCTCGGAAATATTTCCATAGCTGTATATGTAGACTTGCTTCATTCCTTTAAATCAGGTAGGTAAACTATAGACCACAGGTCAAATTCAGTCTCTACCTGTTTTAGTAGATAAAAGTCTTATTAGAACACAGCCACATCTGTTGTTTTATGCATTGTCTGTAGCTGTTTTTGTGCTACAAAGGCAGAGTTGAGTAACTGTGGCAAAGATTGTATGGTCTGCAAAGATTAAAATATTTTTTATCTGGCCCTTTACAGAAAAATTCTGATTCTTGCTTTAAATGACTACCTAGCTGGGCATGGTGGTGTGCAAGTATACTCCCTACTACTCGAGATGCTGAGGCAGGAGGGTCTCCTAAGGCCAGGAGTTCAAGACCAGTCTGTGCAACATACAGAGACTGTCTCTAAAAAACAACAAAAAAGACTACTTAAATTCTATGTTTGAATATGTCATAGTTTATTTTAGTAGTCCCTTATTAAAGAATATGTTGGTTATTTCTAATCTTATGCTATTATAAATATGGCTGCAATTGATATAATAATATGTGTCATTACTTGGAACCAACCCAAATGCCCATCAGTAATAGACTGGATAAAGAAAATGTGGCACATATACACCATGGAATACTATGCAGCCATAAAAAAGGATGAGTTCATGTCCTTTGCAGGAACATAGATGAAGCTGGCAACCATCATTCTAAGCAAACTGACACAAGAACAGAAAATCAAACACTGATGTTCTCATTCATAAGTGGGTGTTGAACAATGAGAACACGTGAACATGGTGAGGGGGAACATCACACACCGGGGCCTGTCATGGGGTGGGGAGGCTAGGGGAGGGATAGCAGGGGATGGAGGGATTGCAGAGGGATAACATTAGGAGAAATACCTAACATAGATGGTGGGGGGATGGATGCAGCACACCTCTATGGCATGCGTACACCTATGTAACAATCCTGCATGATCTGCACATGTACCTCAGAACTTAAAATATAATACAAATATGTGTCATTCTCATACATGTACTTATATCTGTATAAGTCCCTAGGAGTGGAATTGCTGAGCAGAAATGTCATGGACTTTTTTTATGGATGTATTTGTTAATTTGGTCTTCCTAGTATCAGTGATGTTAGGGAAGACAGAAGACAAACCAAAGGTAAGAAGCAATTGAGGACTGTCCTTTTAGGAGAGGAAATGAAGAACCCTATTTCAAAGACAAAAGAATGGTGATTCCTCTCAGCCATACGCCCGGAATTGGATGCAGATAGATGGACAATGCATAGGGTAACTTCATTCAAATGAATCTATGGATGTATCTGGATTGAGAAACCAAGAGCATTCACTCCTGTTAAGGTGATTCTTTGTCCTAATTGCAAACTCCTCACCTCCCTCCCTGTTTGCGTTTCCTAAAAAGAGCTGTGTCAGAGCCTTGGATGCAAACGTGGGTGGCTATTGGAACTGCTGCTTTTAGAGGCAGCTGCGTAGTAGATCACCGAGGGCACCAAATTTGACTTTGTGTGGACAATTTGCTCAACTTCAACATTAGCGTGAACAGGTGCTTTTGGAGCTTTTGGTTCCCTAGCCATTGCAAGGCAGCTTGAGCTCATCCTTAGGAGGGAGAAATTCTGGAATAAACAAGCATCGTTGATGCTATAGACATTCACCTGTAGGAGACTCAGAAGAGTTCACATCTTCCTGGAGTGAGAGCTGGAATTGGGAATAATTCAGACCTCTACTTTTACCTGCTGACTCCCTGCGACGAGCCAGGCACTGTGTTGGGGTGAGTACATACAGATGAAAGAGAGGACTTGGCCGCCTGCCAGAGGAACTGCAGATCTATCTGTTTCCCTTCGCAAGACCGCCGGCCTCACAGCATTGTGACGGAAAACAGACCTGCAGTTCCCAAACTGTATCTTTTAATTTTGGGAGAAAAACATAGGAATCCTTGACATCTGTCAGACAAAGTGTGAACAACTAACTCAAAGTAGTTCACAGCTTCAACATTAGATCACACTACATCCCTTTTGATAATGCCATATGTTTGCAAAGCTAAGTTTTCAGCAGTTGCTTTGCTAAAAAGCAGGTTTTGTGCAAAACTTAAGGTGGTGCTGTCCATTTCATTCCAAGTTTGAGAAGCTCTTGCATGCCCAATGGGTGCACCCATCCATTAGTCAGTAATGGTGGTTAAGAATGAAAAAAATTATTTTTTTTCCTTTCAATATATGCATATTATTCTTTTCAAACAACTACTCACTTGTTAGGACAGAGATATTTATGAAATTGTTTGGACCTACGTACCGAAGAAATGGAACTGGTAAGTGTTTCTTCTGGCCTCTGTGTACCGTGAAAAAATAACTAAAACACGAAGGACACTGTGAACTGAAAATGCTTGGGCACTTCTGAGATGAACACTTAACACTACTTACACGTCTTGTGACCTTGGAAGTTTATTCTTCAGGCTCAATCTCTGGTTCCACAACTGTAAAACAGGGATAGCAAGACTTAGGAACTATTGTGAAGGTAAAATAAGATAATGCAGACGAAGAATTAGTACAGAGCTTGGCACATGGTAAGAAATCATTCAACACTGGCTACTACAAATCCACAGAACCCTGGCCACCATAAGAGAATTAGTATTTAGCCCTAATTACCCTAACAACTTCAGCCTCACATTCATTTTTAAGCCTACAGCTTGTCATATCAAATGCTGTTGCCATGGTGCCTGCTGTAATATTTGGGATCAAGCAAATCATTCTGAAATCAGGAAATTAACAACCCCCCTGAGGTTTGTCGAGGTACCGTTCGAATGACTTCACTGTCAGTCTTTTGTTAGGGTTTTCCACCTTATGTTGGTTTAGAGATTGCTTATTCTGCTTGGTTAAAAAAAAAGTCATGGGGAAGGCAGTGGTAAATATAGTGATACTTTAGGAGGAAGTAAATTTAGGACAAATTGCATCAAAATCATTTTCTGGAGTTTGAGAATATTTCTATGTTTCATATTTATAGAAACATATTTCTATGTTTCTAAAAGCTTTCATGACTTGACTATAGTATGATTTTATTGGACTTGAGTTTTTTTAAAGCTAATTTTGGATCGAAGATCATCTTCCTTTTGAAAGATAAGTTTATAGTAAGCTTCATGACTCCTCATTTAAAAAACAAAAAATTTTATTTTGGCTACTACTCTAATTTCGAAGCATTCATGAAGATGGTTGTTTCCATCATTAGACAGCCTTCCTGGCCTTTCAGCAAAGCTAGTAACTCTTCTGCCATTTCCAGATGAGTACTAAGAAGTTACTAGGCTTGCTAATTTTAGGAAAGACGGATCACAGTTAAATAAAGGAGGGGAGAAAGTTGACACTCCGTTTGTCTAGGCTAGTTGTTCTCATATGGGGAGGGAGAAGGATTTTGCTCAGCAGGGGACCCTTGGTAATCCTGGGAGATATTTTTGGGCATTGCAGCACACAGACACAACATGAGGGTGGGGAGCTGCTCCTGGCATCTAGGGAGTAGAAGCCAGGAATGCCTAAACATCTTACCATGCACAGGGAACTCCTTACCCTCACGCACAACAAAGAATTATCTGGCCCAAGGTGTTAAGGATAATGAGGTTGAGAAAACCAGACTAGTCTAGATATTATCTCTTTTCTTCTTTAAGTCACACTTTAAAAAAATGCTTTCTTGTATCTCCTCTTCAAAACTATGGGGTTCTTTTGAATGCTGGCTTTGGAGATTAGAAGTAATTAGTAGCTGCAGAAAAAGATCAGGTTTTGTCCAAATCTGTGGTCCTCAACATTTCTGCACAGTAGAGTCACCTGGGAGAACATTCAAACTATGTCCATGTCCGGACTCTACCTTCAGACCAATTAAATCCAAATCTCAGGAACTAAATCTTAATCACAGTATGTTTCAAGTTTCCCAAATGATTCTAATGCGCAGCCAGGGTTGAGGACCATGAATCAAATATGAGAAAGGTTATTTTCTATACCTGCCATGCACTCACAAAGAGAGAAATCAATTTTGGGAGGGGAATATAGTGATGTCTCTCTCAATGTAGAAATGCTTTTTTATTTTCCTCCGGGGTTATGCTGACTATTTGAATCAAGAGTTATTTGAGATTTTTTTCACTCATGTGACTTGATAACATAGGGTATTTCACTTTTTGTGAATGATCAATGCATGGCCAAAATTTAGGTATCTACAACTTTTCAAGGGTTTCTTTAATCTTCTTTATGAAATTACAACGGAAAAAGAATTATGTAGCCCTGCTCCAGTATCTCAGGGCTTGACTTTCACCCGTACTTGAATCTGAAGAGGACAGCAATGTTTCTGCTATGGATCTCATGCCACTGTTGAACCCGGAAGCTTCTGAGCATCCTGAAAGGCAAAGCAAGGTTTTTCAATTTACTCTCTCTTTGTCCCTTTCACCCCCACTCACCATGCCTGTAGCAAATACTAGTCAAGCAGATGGTTTTGGTGCGATGCCCTGGAGGTTAACAGATGTGAATTCTGATGGAATAAGAGGACAGTCATTTTCTGTTGCTGCATCAAACCAAGCACATGGTCTGTCCCCCACAAAGACAAATGGTGCTTTAATATGGGCGACTTTTAAAAATTCCACGCCAGGGTCAAAAGATTTATCAGAGTAAGGGGAGAAAAAGTAAGAAATAACTGGACATCACAGAAAATGAACTATTTTTAGTAAACCATCTACTGCTTATGTCCAAAGAGTTGGGTATTAACATGACAAAACAGGTTTCAAGAAAATGAAAGCCTCAGCACTCAATCCCCAAAGAGTAGGAAGCATTTATTGCCGCTTGATGTCCAATGCCCTTCTTGAAGTGAAAGTGTCCCTATAAACCTTGTAAAATTAATCAGAAAAAAGGAAGAGAAACAAAAAAGCCAAGCTTGCAGCATGTTCAGCATTAATCACTAGGTCAGCTTGCTCTCTGATTGCTTCCTCATAGTTGTTTGGTGCCTATTGTCCTAGGTCAAGTAGACCCTTGATTATAGTTCCTCTTAACTGCTCTATAAATAGCTAAAACATTAAAAAACGGTGTTTCCTACTTAAAATATTATTTTGGGTCCTGCATCCCAGTGAAACTAATAACATCATCTGGTCTAAAGGACCCCACTGATGTCAGCTGATCTGAAGGACCTCACAAGGTGGTGACTCACCAAAGAACATAGTTTCCACATCCTGATGATTTCATCCTTCTAACCTTAATTAATCAACAACCTCAATTTTCCAGCCCCTTGCTGTCCATAATCCCCTTAAAAACTTTAGCCCAGAACTCCTCAGGGAGATAGATTTGAGGTCTCCTCCCAGCTCCTCACTCAACTTCCCTGCAATCATTAAACTCTTTCTCTGCTGCAAATCCTCCTGTCTCAGTATATTAGTCTGTTATTGCACAGCAGGCTAATAAATATAGGAACCTCTTGGTCCTGTAACAGAGCCCTAAATGTTTGGAAAATAGGTTTCAAGAATCCAAGAGTTTTATTTTAATAAATCTCTTCAATATATGCTGTCATTTCATTCTAAGCAGTAGGTCTAACACTATTCTGATCGTCTGAGTAACTACCTTACAATTAAGTTGGCACTGATTATTAGTACATGAGGTTGTCTGTATGTCTGTATGCAAAACCTGCAAAAGACAAGTGATGTTACAGAGCGTTGCTCTAAGGATTGGAAAAAGATGGGAGAATGGAGTCATCACCTGGCACCAAGCACAACAACCCTACAATGTTTACTTTATAAATGGATACACTGCACAGATACCAGTTGTGTATACTCCACCTCCAGACAACAGGTTATTAACAGTGACCAGAGCCACAAATAGACAATAGAGCATTCTTTTATTCCAAATGTAATTAAAATATTTGATTATTAGGTTACTATCATTTTGTAATTTCTACTTATGAAAACATACATTCTTTGCTTTCACATTTTTATTTTAAAATATAAAAATAAACTGAATTTAGAATTATACCAGAGGCTGGCCAGGTGTGGTGGCTTATGCATGTAATCCCAGCACTTTGGGAGGCCGAGGCAGGAGGATCACTTGAGGTCGGGAGTTTGACACCAGCCTGGCCAACATGGTGAAACTCTGTCTCTACTAAAAATACAAAAATTAGCCGTTTGTGGTGGTGGGTGTCTGTAATCACAGCTACTCGGGAGGCTGAGGTAGGAGACTCACTTCAACTCAGAAGGCAGAGGTTGCAGTGAGCTGAGATCATGCCACCGCACCCCAGCCTGGGCAACAGAGTGAGACTCTGTCTCAAAAAAAGAAAAGAATTATACGAGCCTACATCTTTCTAGCATTAAACCCTGGATCAGCTGGTTTGCTTATGAAAATCATAATTTATCATACTTAATTGGTGTTTATAAATTTAATTTTCATTAGTCTTATGTTTTGCTTGTACTTATTGCACAAATTTCTTCTGGTTTTACATAAGAGCCATAAGCATATTCATATTCATATTTAGATACTATTACAAAATGTTAGTAATTGGTGCAATTCTGTGAGCATTCTTTTTTCCTTGATAAAAGATTCACAAGTTGGTTGATTTTGAGAAACACAGGACTAGAAGATTTTCTTTGAAACTAAGCAGGTTGAAATCATATATTTAGACTCGATCTGTGCTGGGAGTCTGGGTGAGTCAACTTAGACTTACAGTTTCCACTCTGCTGAGAAAATCGGAAGACAGAAGGCTAATGGCTATATTTCCTTCCCAATATCCCTAGATAGGCCTGCTGAATACTTGCTCAGGAAAAAAGAGAAGAAAGAAAGTAGTTAAATAAATTTTAAATCTGAAAATAACATTACAAACAGAAAGAATATAGATTTTAATCTTTATTTTAAACTAATGGTATAGTTTCAAAACAAATGCCCATAATTCTTTAATCGAAAATCTCCTGTAACCTGTTTCACTTCATCATCTCAGCTCCCTGCAAGGTCCTCCTAACCAAATATTGTGGGGCATTCTCAGTCTCACAGATGCTCACAAAGATGCCTGATCTGGTATCATGTGTTGTTCATGCCCTCACTCCCTTCTCTGCAGTAGCTCTGTAGTAACCAGTCCTCCTGTCACGGCTGCCACCGTGCAGGACACTGCTCCCAATGCTCTGGGCTGTTGAAATGAGAGCAGTGAAGCAGAAGAGAATACCCTCCCCTGTTTTTATGTAACAGTTTGTTAGCAGGATACCAAAATACAGTGGCCTTGTGCTTTAGTGTCTTACAGAATTTATTTTGAAGGAAAAGAAAAAACAAAGTTAATTTTTAACCTACAATTCTGTATCCCTAGGATTAAGAAGTAAAATTATTAGATCAAAGGTAGAAAAAAAATGTCTATAGTTTCAAGGCTATATAAGAATTTCACTTCCAAAAGATGGAAACAACTTATATCTTATAACATTGTATGAAAGCTTGAATGAAGCAGTTTCCTGTAGACTTGCTGATACTTAACTCTTAAAAAATGATTTTACTGGTTGGGCACAGTGACTCATGACTGTAATCCCAGCACTTTGGGAGGCTGATTTAGGAGGACTGCTTGAGACAAGGGTTCAAGACCAGCCTGGCAACAATAGAGAGACATTGTCTCTATAAAAAATTTAAAAAATTAGCCAGGCATGGTAGTGTGTGTATGTAGTCCCAGCTGCTCAGGAGGCTGAAGCAGGAGGATTGCTTGAGCCCAGGAGTTCGAGGTTGCAGTGAGCTGTGATCACACCACTGCACCCACCAGCCTGGGTGACAGAGAAAAACGCTGACTCAAATAATAACAATAAGTATTTTATTCTAATTTCATTATCATAATTTATATTTTTATCTATTCACATTTACTAGGAAGTTAATAATAAGGTCAAAGTCACAGAAACTGATAGTAATGTAAATGATTCTTGTCATGAAAAGGTAATTTGGGCTGGGCATGGTGGATCAGGCTTATAAGCCCAGAACTTTAGGAGGCCAAGGTGGGTGAATCACTTGAACCCAGGAGTTTAAGACCAGCCTGGGAAACGTGGTGAAACCCCTTATCTACAAAAAATGCAAAAATTAGCCAGGTGTGGTGGTGTGTGTCTGTAGTCCCAGCTACTTGGGAGGCTGAGGAAGGAGAATCGCTTGAGCCCAGAAGGTTGAGGCTGCAGTGAACTGTGATTATGCCACTGCACTCCAGCCTGGGCGACTGGAGTAAGACCCTGTCTCAAAAAGCAAAACCAAACAAAAAAACCACAAAGGTAGTTTGCATCTGGCAAAATGCAAGTGACTATTACCCTGTAGATATTAACCTGTTTCACACCTGCTAAGCAAATTCACGTCAGCATTTCCAATGGACTTACATATTTGACTGCTCTTTGGATTCTCCTTTGAGCCAACAGTAAAATCTTCATTTCCTCATTAATTAGTAAAATATTTGATGTGCTCTTTTATAGCAATGTCAAATATTTTACTTATTAATGAGGAAATATAAATATAGTATTTATAGGTAACTATATATATATATGTGTGTGTGTATATATATATATATATATATATATATGTCTACCTTTAAAAAAATATCCTTTGGCTCATGTATGTAATCTCAGCTCTTAGGTAGGTCAAGGTAGGAGGACTGCTTGAGGCCAGGAGTTCAAGACCAGCCTGGGCAACATAGTTGGATACTATCTCTACAAATAAATGAAACATTAGGGGGCATGTTTGCACATGCCTGTAGTCCTAGTTACTCAGGAGGCTGAGGTAGGAGGATCACTTGAGTCCAGCAGGTTGAGGCTACAGTGAGCTATGATCATACCACTGTCCTTCAGCCTAGGCAGCAGAGCAAGACTCTGTCTAAAATGTATATATCTGTAAAATGTAAAATGTACACGCACACTCACACATCCTTTAATATAGGTTTCCCTTGATCATTCTACCAAAGACTGAACTGCTATTTTGCTCTCCTTAGACGGGGTTCAAGAAAAGGGGTTAAAGGGGTGAGAAGGAAGTGGGGAGCACCCTGATTTTTCCAGATTTTAAATCCAGTGGTGGTACAGTGAGAGGAATGCTCCAACTTGGTGGGGAAGGGAGGCAGCAACCACAGGCTTCTCTGAAGGAGCCTTCAGGGCCAAGCTGAGCCTGTTAGAATAGGTTGTTTGTCAAGCACGAGCAGGATAGGAGAGGACCCTCACCCCCACCTCCACCCCAACCCCAACCTGATGGATGTCAGGCAACCATCAGGTGATGGTCAGGCAGTGGATAAACTGTATCTCTAAAATAACAATTGGTCACAGCTGGCACCAGGGAAAGGCAGTCTCCCAATCATTAGAAGCAGCTGCAGCGGCAAAGCCACACAGGTCTGCAACAACCTCAATTCCTGCCTCCTCAGAAGAAGAAATTTGAGAGGCAAAAGGCAGAGTGAGAGACTGAGGCAAATTTTAGAGCAGAGCAAAACTTTATTTAAAAGTTTTGGCCCGGCGCCGTTGTTCATGCCTGTAATCCCAGCACTTTCAGAGGCCAAGGCAAGCGGATCATCAGGTCAAGAGATCGAGACCATTCTGGACAACAAGGTAAAACCCCCATCTCTACTAAAAATACAAAAATTAGCTGGGCATGGTGGTGCGCACCTGTAGTCCCAGCTACTTGGGAGGCTGAGGCAGGAAAATCGCTTGAACCTAAGAGGCCAATGTTGCAGTGAGCCGAGATGGCACCGTTGCACTCCAGCCTGGCGACAGAGCGAGACTCCATCTCAATAAACATATAAAGTTTTAAAGCAGGAAGGAAAGGAAGCAAAGTACACTTGGCAGAGGGCTAAGAGGGCGACTTGAGAGATTCAAGTGCCCAGGTTGACCTTTGGCTTGGGTTTTATATGTTGGCGTGCTTCCAGGGTCTTTGTCTCTTCTCCCCCGATTCTTCCCTTGGGGTGGGCTCTCTGCATGTGCAGTGGCCTGCCAGCACTTGGGAGGAGCTGCATGTGTAGTGTGTTTACTGAAGTTGTGCTTATGCTCATTTGAGATGTTTTACCTTTATGCGTCTAGCATTCCTAGACAAGGGTCATCCACCAGTTAAACTACGCCATTTTTGCCTCTTAGCGCACATGCCTGAGTCCACTCCCCCAATTCCTGATTTTTTTTTGAGATGGATTCTCACTCTGATGCCCAGGCTGAAGTGCAGTGCCACCATCTCAGCTCACTGCAACCTCCACTGCCCGGGTTAAAGTAATTCTCCTGTCTCAGCCTCCTGAGTAGCTGGGATTACAGGCATGCACCATCACACCTGGCTAATTTTTTGTAGTTTTGTAGAGACAGGGTTTCACCATGTTGGCCAGGCTTGTCTTGAACTCCTGACGTCAAGTGATCTGCCTGCCTTGGTCTCCCAAAGTGTTGGGATTACAGGTGTGAGGCACTGTGCTCGGCCCCAATTCCTGAGCTCTCATCTGGAAACTGCTGATAGCCAGTTTCAGGCGTTTCTACCCATTGAGAGACTGCCTTTCCCTGGTGCCAGCTGCGACCAATTATTATTGTAGCGAGACAGTTTAATAACCATCTGACCAGCACTTGATGGTCACCTGACATTCCTGGGACGGGGGGGCCCTCTCTTGCCCTGCTCGTGTCTAAGTACCTATACTAACAAGCCCAAGAGGAAGTTAGGTAAGTGGGGGTTACAGAATGGAGGCAGTGAATGGAAAACAGTGTTTACAAAGGCCACAGAAGTTTCAAGGGTTGAGTTATGTGCCCCTCCAAAATTCACGTGTTAAAGTCCTAACTCCCAGTACCTCAGAATGTAATTGCATTTGGAGACAGGGTCTTTAAAGAAGTGATTAAGTTAAAATGAGGTCATCAGACTGAGCCTGAATTCAATATGGTTGGTGTCCTGATAAGAAGAGATTTAGACATAGGCACAGAGGGAAGGCAGCCATCCATAAACCAAGGAGAGAGGCTTTGGAAGAAACTAACCACTGCTGACGCTCGGATTTCAGACTTCCAGCCTCTACAACTGGGAGAAAATACATTTCTGTTGTTTAAGCCACCCAGTCTGTGGTACTTCGCTACGGCAGTCCTAGCAAACTAATGCAGGGAGAAAGAGCTTGGAACTTTTGGAAAACCAAAAGTAGTGCTGAGAGTGCTGCTATGTGGTGCCAATCTTACTTTTCTCTAATATCTAGGTGTGATTAAGTGATTCATCAATAAAATTACTCAGTACGTACTGAAACATTAGTTCCTGCCTTACTACCGCAAGTTCGGTGTGTTTCCTGAGCTCCCATAGGCATCTTTGTTGTACCTTTATTATAAAATTTCTGTCCTATGTCAAAACTATCTCTTTTACTCACTGTTTCTGCTTCCCCATCACTAAACCATGAGCCCCTCAAAACAAGGGACTGTGGTTGTATTAATATTTCAGTCTTTGTATGTCTGGTACCTAACAGATACGTGGTGCTCAACAAATGTCTGTGTATCAAAGGATTTAATAGGTGACTAAACAAGTGGGGAAACGCTACTTAACACCAAAACATAACTTGAAGGAAGTTTTTTTTTTCAGGGAATTAGACATGACTGATTAGAGTTATATAGTCACCCTTTAAGTCAAGGTTGTGGTGACAGCTAGCTTACAGAGTGGAACTACTCAAGAGTCATTGCACATTTGCCCAGCCCTGGTGAGATCATCTGTGCCCTGCCCTAGAAATCTTTTGGAGGTAAGATGCTTTGAGGTCCACTGCCCTGGGAAATCTTCTATGGCCTCCTGTCTCTGGGATTAACCTACTGTTTAATGCAAGGGAGATACTAACTGAAGTTAAAGCTTTGCTCACTCAGACACATTTGTTGTTAAAAGGTTATCTTTCCCCTTATGACTTCTCTCTCCTTGGGAGCTAAATGCTTGCTACATAAACATTTTACTCCAAAGGGGATGGCAAACATTTTCTAGTAGTAAACACTTTAGATTTTGTTGCAACTATTTAACTTTGCTGTTGAAGTGCAAAAACAGCCACAGACAATACACTTTGGGAGGCCGAGGCGGGTGGATCACAAGGTCAAGAGATCTAGACCATCCTGGTCAACACGGTGAAACCCTGTCTCTACTAAAAATACAAAAAATAAGCTGGGCATGGTGGTGCGTGCCTGTAATCCCAGCTACTCAGGAGGCTGAGGCAGGAGAATTGCCTGAACCCAGGAGGCGGAGGTTGCGGTGAGCCGAGATCGCACCATTGCACTCCAGCCTGGGTAATAAGAGCGAAACTCCATCTCAAAAAAAAAAAAAAAAAAAAAAAAGAATGGGCATGACTGCATACCAATAAAATGTTGGACACTGAAACTGAAATTTCATGTAATTTTCATGTTACAAATTCTTTTTAAAAAATTTTTTTTCCAGCCATTCAAAAATGTCAACACTATTCTTAGTCTGTGAGTGGACAGCACAAAATCAGGCTGCAGGTCAGATTTGGTCTGTGGGATGTAGTTTGCCTACTGCAGCCCTAAACAAGTGTCATCTTCTCAATCTTGTCTGTTTCCCACCACATGTATTTCTTTTGCTCCAGTCAAACCAGAATATTCAAATATGACTGTTTCTAGGAAGCAATAGACTCTCTCATCAGTCCTTTGCAGTTCAGTGTGAATGAAAGACTGGGAGAAAATGAAGATTGAGGATGCACAAAAAGAAATAAGACAAAGTAATCCAACAAAGCCTTGCCTACAACCTGCAAGATAGGTTTTTTTACTTTTCTTGTTGCTCAGCTTAAGTTGATTTTTTTTATTGAAAAACAATATCCTTGTTTCTCTCATCAGAGTAAATGCTATATTTCAGATAAATCTGGGAAGGTGTTAATGTTGTCTTGGGCCGGCCACACACTTCTGTGTGTACCACTTTCTGACCTCAAATTCAACCCCATGAGAGGTTGGTCTGAGTCTCAGTATGAAGGAGAGAGGACTCACAACCCATATGATCTGGTGTTGTGCCAGTCTGCACAGAATTAGAAGATGGATTATTGTGGATTTGTGTTCCTTTACGAATTAGGGCTGGCACTGGCTTAGCTTCAGCACAGTGAGGTATTAACTGAAATGCATTTCTATCTTAACAGCCGCATCCCATTTAGCCTTGGTGACTTTGGAGTGACTTCCAAAGCAATCTCATCAGAATGAGTTGGCAGATTAAGGCTAACTTCATGTCAGAACTGTAGGCAAGAAGAAATGAAGGGAACCATAATGGTGTTTCCGCTGCAAATAAATAAATAAATATAGCCAAACAGTGTGAGGCGGGCTAACAAATGTTGGGCGAGCCTTCAAATTGATCTTCTTTAGTCAACTAGCAGTAAGAAGATTCAAACCAAGACAAGGGACAAATGCTGCCACTTGTGGCTGGTTGTGAACCACGCTTGGGGGCTCTCTAGCTTCACCATCAAGTCTGACTTAAGGTCTTTTCCCCTTTCTCCTTCCCTGTTTGGTCAATTTACTACGTTTAATCACAGCAAATCTGAGCACATGCACAGAGTAGGGCTCCCTTTAGACGGCCCTTTAATTCATTTGAGAAGTCACTTCATTTCTGGGAGCCTCAGCTTCCTCATCTGCAAAATCGGGCTTAGAGTTCACATCCCAGGATTGCTATAAGGATTACAGGAGATACCATGTGTGAGGACACGACATAAATTCTACAAATAATAGCTTTTGATGTGTCCTTTCCATGCTTACTGACTTAAGGAGAAAAATATCTCATTTCCCCCACTGGGAGCAGTGGAGTGGGAAGTCGAGTAAGTTACCCAGGGAAGAATTGCTTTCTAGTTGTCTTCCTGCCTCCTGTCCCCACCAATAAACACTTATTAAATGATGTATGCATTCAAGTAGGAAATATCTGATTTACAAAAACATAAATTTCTTTTTTATTTCTTTTTAAGAGATAGGGTCTCACTCTGTCATCCAAGCTGGAATGCAATGGGATGATTATGGCTCACTGTAGCCTTGAACACCTGGGCAGAAGCAATCCTCCTGCTTCAGCCTCCCGAGTAGCTAGGTCTACAGGTGTGTGCCACCACACCAACCTAATTTTTTGGAAAGATGAAGTCTCATTGTTTCCCAGGCTGGTCTCAAATGTCTGGCCTCAAGCTCCAGCCTTGGCCTCCCAAAATGCTGGGATTACAGGCATGAGCCACCACTGTACCCGGCCCAAAAACATGCATTTCTTAAAGGATCAGGACTGAAAATACTTTTTTTCTGATTTTTTTTTTTTTTCGGATTCAGTTCACATTTGTCAGTTGTCTCTCATTTTTATCTGCTCCATCCTTGCCAGGCCACTTCTTTGAAGATCACCTGTCCTATACTACAAACACACACACACACACACACACACACACACACACAGTCACACACACACACTCACACATATGCACACACTCACACACACACTTCCCAACACACTGCCTTGCAAATAAACAGTACACACATGAAGAATCAGTCTTACAAATAGACAGGCTGGGAAGTTACTCACATTCTGTAACAGAATTGCCACCAAATCTTTTCTGCTATAAAATACCTCTTTACACATTTGGGATGTATACCCCAAATCCCACCATTGTTGAGTTATTCATTTAAACCATAAAATTGTCCCTTTTCCAAAAGAAATATCCTTTAGATAGTTGATATTTTGCTCCAGATATTAATAACTTCATGTAAATTTCTTCATTTTATCTTCTCTAAAGTAGGCAGCCAGGAGCTGCTTTGAGCCTATCAGAATGGGGGAGGCAAAGAAATCGGGGCTATGAAAAGAAGGGAGAAGAATACCGTGTCCAACACTGGTTATCACAGTTATATCTTGACTATCCCTGTCTATTCACATACTCTTTTTAACAAATATTGAGCACCAAGTGTAAATTGGGAGTCTTGATTGTAAGCAACACATCAAGCAGATTTAAGCAGAAGAAGACTGAATTGAAGGGATATTGAATAGCTCATGGAATCACCAGAAGGCTAGAGAATAAAGCTTAGAAACAAGAAAGAGTAAGGAAGACTAGGGTGCATCCAGGACCACTGGCAAAGGCACACCATAAACCAACTGAGAAGGACACTGCTGCTGCCTCTGCTGACTCCTGGGATCCCTCTCTTGATGCGCCTCTCACCGCCTTACTGCTGCCCTAGAAACTCTCCCTGCATGCACTCTTAGCTGTCCCTGCAGCTTTGTGTCTTGTGCACCCTGGGGCCTGCTGACCTGATTGGGCAGGCCCAGGTCACATGCCTCTGTCCTACTGCATTGCTGGGAATGTAAAACTGCAATGGTTTTATATTTTGAGTGAGAAGTATGCCCTGTCTTACACCAAGATTCATAAAGTAAATAATTCCCACAAATATAGAAAGTCAATGAGATGGTAGACAACCCACAAAATGATGGATGATCCTGAGAGGGTTTGGATGTTTGTCTCTCCAAATCTCATGTTGAAATGTTCAGTGTTGGACATGGGGCCTGATGAGAGGTGATTGGATCATGGGGGTGGATCCCTCAGGAATGGCTTAGCACTATGCCCTTGGTGATGAGTGAATTCTTGCTTAGTTAGTTCCCATGACATCTGGTTGTTTAAAAAGGGTCTGGGACCTCCACCTTCTCTTTCTTGCCCTCACTCTTACCATATGATGTGCCTGCTCCTGCTTCATCTTCTACCATGAGTAAAAGCTCCCTGAGGTCCCACCAAAAGCCAAGCAGGTGCAGTTACCATGCTTTCTGAACAGCCTGCAGAACCATAGCCAATTAAACCTCTTTTCTTTACAAAGTACCTAGCCTCAGATATTTCTTTATAGTGATACAAAAATGGCCTAATTGCCTGTGTCAGGCACTGTGCTTAATTTCAGGCATAAAATATAGTCATGGTCCTCAAAGAACTGAGTCTAATGAGAGAGACAGACATGGAAATGGAAAACCACAGTGTCATGTTCACAGAGTTTAACATAGGCATAAATAGTGCCATTGCATCCCACTGGAGGGAGCGACTGAGTCCCTAGCAAGAGGAGAAAGGCATAGTGAGCAGATACCATTTGAAATGAGTCTTGAAAGATCAGTGGGATTTGTCTTCTGCAGAAGGGAGGGAGGTAAAGGCTTTGCTGTGTGTAGGGCAAGTAGGAAGGGAAGCTTGTACAGAGGTATGCAATCATGGAAAGTGAACTGCTCAGTATTCTTGGTTACAAACACTTAACTCTGATTCTAGTGAACTTAATCCAAGAAGTCACTTATGACATGAGTGACTGGTAGCTCAGATCAACAGAAAGTCTGGAAACCAGTGATTGAAAACTAGCAGGATCCAAAGGAAGCCAAAGGGGTGGAACCAGAGCCAAGGCCTCGCCCCAGGGGCAGCCTGCCAGGACCCCAGTGTCGCTGGACACGGACCTCACCACTGCCCTTGCATCCTGAATGCTGCTGCCACTGCCACCAGCAGAATGGATTCTCAGTGGCCTCTGCATCTGAAAAGTCCTGAGCCAGAGCACTCAAGTGACCAAATCACATGGCGCCCCCTTGCTTTCAGTGCTGGGGACCGGGAATGTCCTTGTCCTCCCACCCAAACTCACAGCCTGGGAATCACCCCAAATAAGTAAGGGGTTCATAAGCTGAGCAGACAAAAAGAAAAGAAAGAAAAAAAAAAAAGACAGACATCCCCTCCAAAGGAGGTAGCCTAATCTGTGAACATTGAGAAATTGTACTTGTTAGATCCCAGGGTGCAAGGAACAAGATGAGATTAGAAAGGGAAGGAGTCAAGTTCTGAGGGCTTGTGCAACCACCTCACGTGTTTGAATTTTCTCCTGCAGGCAGTGAGGGTCAGTAACAATGAGAGATAGTAACACCCAAGTTACTGTTTTGCTTTTTCCAAAAAGATAACTTTGGTGGCCATGTAGACATGGAACAGAAGTGGAGAGAGATGAGTGTCTGTTAGCTAGAAGGTCAGCTAGGAGCTTGTTGCTGTATTACAAATGAGAGGTAAGGTGAGCTTGGGCTAAGGCAGTGGTTGGCTGGTAGAGGGAAGAAGCGGAATGCATAGATATTTCCGAAATTAAAATCAATGGGATTTGATAGACTTAGGTTACACAGATTTTGTCAGCGTCATTTATCGGTTTGGTGATATTGGTGTGGAGAATACTGTGGAGGACCAGGAAGCAGCTGGAGATAAAGAAACCTTATCTTCCCTACTTATCTATGCCTACTCCAGGAACTGGCATAAATAGGCTGTGTGGCTTTGTGTTTCTCTCATCAAGGACAAGAGCCCAGTATACTGGGGCTCCCTAAACACTTTCAGCTGCTAAGCTGCACATGCCTAGGAGAGTGGCCGACCGATGGCTTGGCATTGCCTTGCTACACTGCAGTGAGCTCTGAATTTGCTCCACAGTCAGCTCATTTTAGACAAGCAAGCAGCTTTTCATTCTCACCAGTCTTGGTCTGTCTTCCAGCTTTCCATCAGGAAGGGAGCTAAAAACATAAGGCAGATGGGTCTGATAAGCCCCCGGGAGAGAAGAGACTCTGGGACCTCAGAGTCTTACTATATCCCTGTATCATTCATTTTAAATGTTAATTAAATTCCTACTTCTGACAGAACCCTGTACTGGATTCTATGGGGGTATCAGAAGTAAAACAAGACATAAACGTCACCCTAAAGAAATTACGGCTGAATGGAGGAGATAAGGCATGAAGTCAAGTTAAGAAATGTCTGTTAACTGTGTATTGCGTTCCCAGCACACTAGAGCATAATTACAATGCTCACATGTCATTGCATGATAGCACCGCAAGGATAAGTGCCGAGGATGTGAAAAAATGAAGGAAAGCAAAGTACGGGGCAAGAAAAATCAGAGAAACTTATTCCTAAGCTGAGCCTTGAAAGAAATGTGGGATACAGATTCTTCGGTAGGGAAGAATAGGAGGAGCATTCCACAGCGGGGGAATCTCAGAAGCAAAGGCACTGAGACGGAAGCGAACAGGCAATGGACAAGAGACAGGGCAGAGACTGGCTTTACTCTAATTGGGTGGCACAATGGTAGGGTTGTGAGAGATGAAGGTGGAGAGTGCGGTGGGCCTGGCTGATGAGGAACTTCGAACATCAGCCTGAGGGATTTCTGATGTAATGTTACTGAGAGTTCCTCTGTGAATGATAACACGTCTAACTGATATCAAGCAGGCTCTTCAAGGAATTGATCTGCAGCATGGCCCAGGACAAGAAGAACTCAAGATCTAACCCCTTGGGGAAATGGTATAGTAATTTGGGGGTGAGTAGTCAAAGGCCTGGGACAGAGTAATGAATATTTGATGAAGGAAAAAAACAGTCAAATCTGGAAAGCATATTGAAGGAAGGATGAGTAATGAGTATTCCTTATAGAATCAGGGTTTGGATGCAGAGTTTAAAAAGTTGATTCTCAGGCTTCCAAGAGCTTTGGAGAATGGTAATGCCTCTGATGATAATAGAGAAAAACCAAGAAATATTCATCAGTGTGGGGAGGAACAAAGACTTGGAAGGTAAGATTTTGAAATGTCCTGGATGGAAGTGATAAACAACTCTTCTGTATGACCTGAACAAATCACTGCTGAGAACTACAGGTGGTTCTAGCCAAACTGAACAGAAAGGGAGTTTTATGGAGAAAGAGTCATACATCATTTTCATGCTTGCACATTTGAAGATAAGACCCTAAAATATTTAGGCAACATGCCTAAACCTGTACACTAGCCCATCATTTCATATTAATCTCTTACATTTGTGACCCGCTTTGTATTTTTCAAAAAGATTCCCAATATTATTTCCTGTGAGTTTATAACAACTCTGTAAAATAAACAGGTCAGACATCTCTAAGAATTATTTCTGTTAGAGACTGATGGGCAGGAAAGTAAAGTGACTGGTCCAAAATCACATAGCTAAGAGCACTGGTCTGTTGATTTCTGCTTGTGTATTTTTGCCATTAACCCAGCTGTCCTTCCTCATATGTTATGGTGATACTAATCCTTATCCTATTGTAGCATTACTGACAGCCTAGTAGGGCCTGGTTGCTTGTCTACGATTATCCCTTTATATACACTGCCTTCTTTCATTCTCCCATTAGCCATGCGGTAGGCATTATTTTTATCTATTTCACAGATCAGAAAACTGAAGTTCAAAGAGTTTTGGTAACTTGCTCAATGCTAGATGGCTGTAAATGGCAGAGGCAGAATTTTAGCCAGGCCTGACTCCAAAGCCTGTATCCTTTATCCTACCGTCTACTGCAAAGTACCACCTCTTGGAAAGTGACATTGCGCTTATGTGAATTAAGTTGCCCCTTTCGCTTTCTTTCCTTGACTAAGTAAATCAAATTACTTTAGTTTTCCTTATACATTCTGCAATATTATCCTTTAGTAATACTTTTGTTTTTTTGAGATAGAGTTTCGTTCTTGTTGCCCAGGCTGGAGTGCAATGGCGCAGTCTCAGCTCACTTAAACCTCTGCCTCCCAGGTTCAAATGATTCTCTTGCTTCACTCTCTCAAGTAGCTGGAATTATAGGCATCCGCCACTATGCCCAGCTAATTTTTGTACTTTTAGTAGAGACAGGGTCTCACCATGTTGGCCAGGCTGGTCTTAAATTCCTGACCTCAGATGATCCACCCCCCATGGCCTTGCAAAGTGCTGGGATTACAGGTGGGAGCCATTGCGCTCTGCTAGTAATACTTCTTAGTATCCTCTGGGACTTAAGCTCAAGAGCTCAGAACTAATTGAGATAGGTTGCTGATGAATAAGCATATACATATGTGTGTGTGTGTGTGTGTGTGTGTGTATATATATATATACACACACATATGTATATTTATAACACATGTATACAGAGATATGTATATATACACACACACATGCATACAGGTACATAAGAATATATTTCTAGAAACTTAAAATTTCAAAATAAACAGCAGGTAAATACAGGTGTTTTCTTTTGTGCTTTTAATGTGTGGGCCTACAGAGAGGTTAAATTTTACTGATATATTTTAGATAATGTGAACATTGAGATAAGCTTAAAGAAAGAGAAGGAAGATATTAATAATGGGCTAGCAGCAATGTGCAATGTGTTTTAGACACATTATCCTATTTAATCTTTACAACAACCCTATGAGATAGATATTATTTTTCTCATTTTATATATGAGAAAACCAAAGCTCAAAGAAATTAAATCACTGGTTGAGATTTCATAAATCTAAAAAGAGGCAGAGTTGGAACTTGAACTTAGGATAGTCTGGTTTCCAAGCTCATGGTTTTACATTATTTGACTCCACCACCATATCAGTACCTATGATGATTTTAAAAACAGTCTGCATAAACATAGTGTCACATTGTGAAATGCAGCTGGATTCTGGAGGCTATAGTCTATAACCAAGGGGCTTATGATGTTGGGGGATTTTTTTTTTTAAATGATGGAAAGTGCTATGATTTAAATGTATTCTCCAAAAATCATGTGTTAGAAATTTAATCCTCAGTGCAACAGTGTTGAGAGGTAGGGCCTAAAGAGATGTGATTAGACTGTAAGGCCTCGGCCCTTCTGAATGGCTTAATGCCATTATCAAAGGAGTTGGCTCCCTATAAGAGAATGAGTTGAGGACTCTCTCTCTCCCTCTCGTTTTCTTTTTTCACCCTCCCTTTGTCTTCCCATCATGGGATGAAGCAGCAAGACAGACCCTTGCCAGATGCTGGTCCTTCCATCTTGGAATTTGCAACCTCCAGAACGATAAGTTAAAAAATTTTTTTCATTATAAATTACTGAGTCTGTGTTTTTTTTGTTTTGTTTTGTTTTGTTTTTTTTAAATTAAGACAGGAAAATGGCTTTGGGGAATCATCTGACCTAATGCAGAGCCCTGTTGTAACTAGGCTTCAAGGAACTGGTACTACAGTACCCGGATCTATGGTGAACAGAGCTCATGCAGGTACTAGTAAAGCTAACATTCCAGGGACTGAGCTCACATGCATGCCCCCCCACCCCTTTTCTTGAAGCACAGCACATTTGGCACCTTCCGAGGCAAACCTAATGCCAGCCAGGAGCCCAAGGGCACGGCAGCTCTACGGCTCAGGCACTTAACCTTTCTCGAATTGCGGGAAGGCTAACACCAAGCCTGTGCTTCCTTCCTGGAATCTACTGCAATGAATGAATTGATACCTAGTAGTGGAGGCAACAGGGAAGCATTCTCTTTTTCAGTCAGGTTTAGAAAAATCCCAGAGGAGAACTTGATTTTTAAGAAAAGAATTTTGCCAAATCTTCCCACTGTATTGTGAATGGAATCAGCAGGACCTCCATCCCTGCTCAAAGGATGTCAGTTTCACTGCTGACAGAAAAACTCCAGGAGGGGCTTGGTGTTTCTACTACAAGGCCTGACAGTCCCAGGAAGCAATCCAAGCACCGCCCTAGTGCCCTTGAGGCAACACTACCTACCAGGGGTGCGACAGCTGTCTTCCAATGTGTGGAAGGCTGTCGTCGGAGTCACTGCCGATTGTGTGGCTCCAAGGGGAAGTCTAAAGACCCATGTGTGGAAATTACAGAAGGGTTTGTTAACTTAATCTGATAAAGGTCTTTGTAAATCTATTGCAGTCAAACAATTGACAGGCAGTATGTTGATAGAAAGAACACCTATATAATGGTTCCAATTCTAAGATTCTAGAAGCCAATAAAGACTTGGCTATCTTGAGAGGGTAAAAAGGATTCTTTACACCAAAGGATCAGAAGGCAAAGAGATGTTAAATGCTTTTAAACATCAAGAGAGTTCTGCTGCGGGAACAGCACAGACCTGAGGAAGCCAGAGTAGCCGTGAACTGAAGATCTGGGCAACATAACCTCTGCCAGAGCCGAACATGAAGTCTGCCCTGATCTATACATGCCTTGGCTCAAACATGTTCATTAACGTTTCTGCCTTCACCTGTGTGACCTGCCTGTTTCAGCTGTCTGCAACTTATCTGGTGCCTGCGTAGCCCTGCACTATGTAATGTCTAACCTGACTCTTCAAATTGGCACTGTCTCAGTACCCTGAGTTTACAACCTGGTCCAGAGGAGTGGTTAGACCTGGCCTAAAATTCTGAGTGGGGGGTGAGGAAAGTAGCCGCTGACATTCAGAAGCTGCCCTGGTACTCTCTAGTAAGTTGTTATTCTCCTATTAGACATAAATAACTTCACAGATAGCAGTGTCAAATGAGGTTACTTTGAGGTCAGGATAAACGAGGCCATTTCATAATTCTATCTAAGCATAGACAAAAACAAGGTCATGGTGTCATTTCAAACACCCCTCTCCCAGCCAAAATGAGCGACTGCTACTTCTTTTTTTTTTTTTGAAATAGAGTCTAACTCTGTCACCTTGGCTGGAGTACAGTGGCAGTGATCTCAGCTCACTGCAACCTCCGCCTCCCATGTTCAAATACTTCTTGCCTCAGCCTCCCAAGTAGTTGGGATTGCAGACACCCACCACCATGCCTAGCTAATTTCTTTGTATTTTTAGTAGAGACAGGGTTTTACCATCTTGGCCAGGCTGGTCTTGAACTTCTGACCTTGTGATCTACTTGCCTCAGCCTCCCAAAGTGCTGGGATTACAGGCATGAGCCACTGTGCTTAGCTGCAACTGCTACTTCTTTGCCAGCTACGACTTTATACTCATTCTAGTTTCCTCTCCCTACAGATATGATTTATTGAGATACTCAATAATAGGATTGCTCCTGCAAACAGCATTTAATCTAGAGCGAATTTCCTGCTTCTTTAGGCCCTCCCCAAACCACCCAAAGAGCAAAGCTTATTTAATAGGTTCTTCCTAACATTCTCTGACTGAGTCACCTGAAGGTTCTCTATGGTATGTGTTGTCCTTCTCTGCAATGTATAATAAACCCAACTTGTTCAACTACAAGTGGGTTTCGGATGCTCTTTTGCTGGAGTGTACTGACAACTGTTTGTCTAGAGAATGAACACCAAACAGCCTGGTCACCTTTATATTTTGCTTTAAATGTAGAGATAGCTTCATAGCATTGTCACCATCCAACGGACTTAAAACCGATCATATTCACACTAACCAGTCTCCTCCAGTGCCCATTTCCACAAGCTGGCCTTTCTGTAGTCATGATTCTTCCAAGCCATGCTACATGTATCCGGCAGACTTGTTCTCTTAAAACCCCTCTTCCATCGGGATGTGGGTAGTTGATGACTCTCATAGAATTATCATTTTTATGGTATGCTTGTTAGCTATTTTTTTTTATTTCAATAGGTTTTTGGAGAATAGGTGGGTATTTGGTTACTTGAATACGTTCTTCAGCAGTGATTTCTGAAATTTTGGTGCACCCATCACTCAAGTAGTGTACACTGTAACCAATGTGTAGCCTTTTATCCCTCACCCCATCTCACCCTTTCCCACAAGTCCCCAAAGTTCAACACATCATTCTTATGCCCTTGCATCTTCATAGCTTAGCTCCCACTTATAAGTGAGAACACACAATGCTTTGTTTTCCATTCCTGAGTTACTTCACTTCGAATAGTGGTCCCCAAATCTATCCAGGTTGCTTCTAATACCATTATTTTGTTCCTTTTTATGGCTGAGTAGTATTCCACGGCATACATGTATATCACATGATCTACTTGTTGATTGATGGGCATTTGGGCTGGTTCCATATTTTTGCAATTGTGAATTGTTCTGCTCTGAATATGTTTGTGTAAGTATCTTTTTTGTATAATGACGTATTTTCCTCTGGGTAGATACCCAGGAGTGGAATTGCTGAATCAAATGGCAGATCCACTTTAAGGAATTTTCACACTGTTTTCCATAGTGACTTTACTAGTTTTAATTCTCACGAACAGTGTAACAGCATTCCCTTTTCACCATATCCATGCCAACATCTATTTATTTTTATTTTTTTATTATGGTCATCCTTGCAGGAGTAAGGTGGTATTGCATTATGGTTTTGATTTGCGTTTCTTTCACAGAATTATCTTTTAACCATGATAAAGATAATTAAAAGCAAGAATTCCACATGCTTGGCTATTGTCTCATTACCCACACAGTTGTCATTTCACGCCCACTGACCCTTCAAACCGTGACTGGTTTGGGAAGTCTCCCACTGTTAATTAGCATGGCTTTCCTGGGGTTCCTAGAGTAATGAGGAAAACAGGAACAGGGTAAAGCTTCCAAATCTTAAGATTTACTGATTCCTGTTGTTATGGGAGCAAAGCATGAATGTCTCTCTCCTTGCTTAAAGTAGGGTGTCTTGATTAACGTTTAGATAAGTCACCAACGCCTTCCTCCAACTGCAAAACTTCCTAGTCCCTTCACAGTTTCAGCTCTTTTTTACCTTTCTAACCACCTGTTTACCAAGGAAAGCAGCAGGGCAGGTAGCAAATGAGAATTAAAGAGTCAGCCTGTCAATACAACTTTTGCCCCCAATCTGTAGATACTTGTCTTAAATCCTTCTCCCACACTCAGTGACATAATTTCAAAAATTCCCCAGCTTAACTCAACTTCTGGCACCAAGGTTATCACAGGCCTTCCTCAAAGTCCAGCTTCAACAGATCAGACAACAGCAAACCTTACATAAATTCTAAGTATCAACTAAACAGAAGCCAAAAGCAAACAATTCTAACAAAAAAGAAGCCAAACCTGAACAGGCTGCTGTATTGAGTGAATAAGAAAATGCAGAATGATGTAGGAATATAAATGTGTTTAATGCTGGAGAACAAACGAAGGGAAGAAACATTAACCTGCAGCTTTAGTTCTAGTCTTGTCTGCTTAATTGAGGAGCTGAGAGTACATTTCCCAGTTTATCTGACATGCATTCAACTCAAGCACACGCCCACTGTTTGTTTGAGACTAGTGATGTGGCTCCTAATTCCTGGAAACCTGTGAAGGCTCTTTTTGCCCAGAATAAAGGAAACTCAAGGGGCTGGTTCTTTGACTCCTTTCCCCTGGGTCTATTGTGAGTTGGCTCTTAATCTCTCCACTGTGTGGACTTCAGAAACTAAAGCCAAAAGCAAATCTTCTCCTTAAAACTTGGCCACAAGAGCTTCTTCACCCTGTTCCTGCTAGGTCCCCGGATGGAAGGCAGGACTCTTCACAAAGGGCACAGTCGAGCCTCTCTAAGAGTTTACATTACTTCAGCTCTTGTCATATTCCAGGCACTATTCTGAGAACTTTATGTGCCTCAACTCATTTAACTGTCACATCCACTCTATAAGACAAACACTGTTATTATCACATTTTACACACTGAAAAACTAAAGTATAAAATTAAGTAGTTTCAGGTAGTTAGGCATGAGCAGGGCAGAAGAGGGCTCTTCCCCAACCACTAGGAATGTCGGGTGATGGTTTAGCAATTACTGCCTGTCTAAAAATGATAAATTAGCAGCTGGTGCCAGGCAGATGCCATTTCCTGGTGGTTCATACCTGTTGCCCTCAAGTGTTAATTGAATGCAGGCACAGGGAGAAGCAAAAAGGAGCCTCTGAGAAAATCTCAGGTATTGGGCAAATGAGCCCAGTAATGTGCATTAACAGAAAAAATGAAGGAGTATGACCTTCTGGGAATACTCCCCTTGAAAAGGGAAGAAAGCCTCAGATGGGCATGCATACAACTTCCTTAAACACGCTATGCGTGCTCACTTCCCAAGGGTAAGGGAGGCAATGCACATGCAGGCAGCCCACCAGCTCAGGCAGCATGAGCTAACTTTATGGCTCAATCCGGGAGCACCCTCTCAGAGAATCCCTGATCTCCCAAAATTTGGTCAAGATCTAAAGTTTACTTTGCTGTACAACTCCTTTTTGTTGTTGTTGTTGTTGTTGTTGTTGTTTTACTTGCTTCCAACAAGGAAGGCATCACTTCCTGTTCCCATGACGATGGAGTGCAGGTTACTCCTTTACGGAGTTTTAGCTTGCTCCCAGCAGAGAAGATGAGTTCAAGTTTTTTCCTGCTTCTAGGATGGTAGAAAGCAGTCTTCAGGCCAGGCGCAGTAGCTCATACCTGTAATCCCAGCACTTTGGGAGGCTGAGGTGGGCAGATCACCTGAGGTAGGAGTTCGAAACCAGCCTGGCCAACATGGTGAAACTCCATCTCAACTAAAAATACAAAGATTAGCCAAGTGTGGTGGCATGCACATGTCGCTCCAGCTACTTGGGAGGCTGAGGCATGAGAATCACTTGAACCTGGCAGGCAGAAGTTGCAGAGAACCAAGATTGCACCACTACACTCCAGCCTGGGAAACAGAGCTAGACTCTGTCTCAAAAGAGAAAAAAAAGAAAGCAATTTTCAGCCTGAGACCCATCCCTAAGTAAGTAGCTGAATTGGGGTTTTGTCTTGGCTAGAGTTTAACAGCCAGCTAGTCTTAATTTCTCCTTACCATTAGAGCACTCAGTAATCATATTGTTGGGGTATTTTTGTTGCTGTTATTTGTTTCAGTCTTTCTCCCATCAGATGTGACCAACTCTACCTGACTCAGTCAAATCCAAGTGAGAATTCCAAATTATGGGTAACAAGATCTCTCTAATTTGGCTAAAATTCCTTGCAGCTACAGAAGAAAAAAAAAAGAGATAACAACAACAAAACAAACGTGTTTGTTTTCTGTGTTTGAAACTTGTCTTTAAAAAACAATTGTTTTTTCATTTACTTTACCCTATACCTGCTTCCCCCTTTGCCATCTGCACTTAAAAAAAATGTCTAGAGAAGGCTTCTAATGACTTGAACCCCTTTAAAGAATTCAGAACAAAGATGTCCCTCACTCCCATTTGGGGTATTGTTTTCTTTGTGGAGTTTCAAAAGTCATGGACAATTCTTTTTAGGTTTAAAACTCTGTTTTCCTGCATTGCGTGACCTAACCTCTTTGGCTTTGAGGTACCAGAGGTGAGCTTGCACTGCGAGAGGATTTGACCTGGCTATGTATTCTTCAATAAATAAGACATAGATATTCGTTTAATAAAAATAGCTACATTTTAAATTTAGTAAAATTACCGTAACTTTTAATCTTGTGGCTTTAGGCGGTCTAGTCCACAGGCAGTAAGGTTTGTTATCATCTTTGTTTCAAAGCTAAACCATACACTAAGTTGCTCCCAAAGTTAGTTGGCCAGTGCCCAGAAATGAACAAGGACAGCTTGGAGGTTAAGAGCAAGATGGAGTTAGTCAAATCTTTTTCACCGTCTGTTATAATTTTGCCATGGTGGCTCCATAACTTTAAATGAGGACTATCACAGTTTTCATAAACAATCTAGGTAAACAATTATTAAAATTAAATAGGTACATGTAATAGGATACTTATAGACAAATTTGTCATAATTTAGAATCTAAAGTTACATTAAATCTAATAATAGATATTTCATTATTTGGATATTTTCCAATAAAAATATAATTGTAGGAAAACATCCTTTCTAAAAAAAGTGTTCTTTTAAAAAAGTTGTGCAATTTTTGTCTGATTCAAAGTTTATTGTTATAGGTGTTTGATGGCACAAATCCATGGCTGAGCTTGGTTTTAAAAAAGCCTTAGCTGAGATTTCTCCTATGGAACATAGTTCCATCAAGCCAGTTTAAAAGCCTGTGTAAAAAAATAATTATTCTTACTGTACTATATACAAATAATTAGGTCAAGTATAATAAAGCAAACCAGTCATACCTTGGTTTGTCTTCAGTATAAATGGGAAACTGGAGAGAAAAATTATGTTTCAAAAACTACAGTACATCTGTTGTTAGATTCTAGTCTTGCCTAATGGTTTTTCAGTTTTTATTATTTTCCACAGTTTGAACCAAATTCGAATTTTTCTTGGCTATAAGTCTTCAAATTAAGGTTTTCAATTATTTTCATTTTCCCATTTTTCCTAATTTAGAATCACTGAAAAATAAGCTTTGCTTTCATAAATCCTTGCAAATTGAAGCTAGACAACTTAAACTCCACAAGAAAATAACAGCAACCTGTTTACATACATAAGCCATTTGCATACCTGCCTACTAACGTATGGACTTCAGAGTAATGTGGCCTATATCACTTTTCCAGGATTATTCTTTTGTTTATTGTTTTTGTCCCTTCCCTCCCTTGTTTTCTCTTATAAGACATCAGACTTCACAACCTAAAAGTGAGCTCTCCTAGTAGCTCAGGTCTATAGACCCCAGGATGAAATTCTTTTCTTGCGAATCAGGACTCATACTCTTGCCTTTATTGACGCTGCTCACTGTTCCTTTCTACTATTCTGATTCTTTCTGGGTTCAGTTCAGATCCCCCCTCTCAAACCTGGTCAGCTCTTGCAGCCAACACAGCTATCTCTTATGTCTCTAAACTTCTTTAGCACTTTGGTCTATGCCACACAGGTTAACACAAAATTATATAATATCAGGTCACACTGGTTTCCACTCATTTTTGTGTCCATCTTGTGGCCCTATGAAGATGATAATTCCTTTAGAGCAGTGAGAGCCCCCACATGTTTTTGTAGCATGTGTGTGTGACAAATTATATAACACAGTGGCAAATGATTTCTAGTCAGTCAGTTAATTGTCTGGATCACCTTATTTTGGTATGTGCTACATATTAGGTGGATGTTCTAGAAAGGTTTCCAAGTTTCTCTAAACATTTTCATGAGGTTTGAAAATACATAGCCACTCAGTGTAACATGAGCGTAATCAGACAGGACTATCATTTGGAAATTTCCCAGTTGTTCCACACTTAATGTGCCCTTCAGTGACTGAACAGTGATGGGAGGGACAAGGAACATTAGTGCCCAAGCTACTCTTGCTTTTGTGCTTTTAGAGGCTCTAAGAGTGCTCTCCTAAGTAATTCCCTCAATTGTGGTTCATTAACAGCCATTAACAATTCCCTTTTGGCCTTAATTAATTACCTTGCCTCAGAGTTAAAGAGGGGGAATGGTTGTCAAGGGCATTATTTGCTCAATTACCCAAAAGCCACAGATAATGGGTGGTAATGAATTAGAAGATGGAACACCATCCCTTCTATAATCTCGCAACTGTAAAACCTTGTTCTGCTCTTTAAGGTGTGCTACATTTATCCTTGGAAAGAGCTTGCTTTCAGGGCAACCCTAAATGGAGAGAAAGGATGTAATACCTTCATTTTCCTTCCAGTTGAAACACCAAAATTCCACATTAACGGTAAGACAGCTTTTTAGATAATTTAAGGACCGATTACTGAGGCCCCCTGCTGTTCTCTTTTCTTTTCTTTTTTTTCTCCTTCCTTCTTTCCTTCCTTCCTTCCTTCCTTCCTTCCTTCCTTCCTTCCTTCCTCCTTCTCTCTCTCCCTCCCTCCCTCCCTCCCTCTCTTTCTCCCTCTCCCTCCCTTTCTTTCCTTTCTTGACAGGATGTCACCCTGACAGCCAGACTAGAGTGCAGTGCGATCTCAGCTCACTTCAGCCTTGACCTCCCTGGCTCGAGAGATTCTCCCATCTCAGCCTTCCAAGTAGCTGAAGTAGGTAGGACCAGATGCATGTGCCACCACATCCAGCTAATTTTTTTATTTTTTGTAGAAATGGTGTTTTGCCATATTGTGCAGGTTGGTCTTCAATGCCTAGGCTCAAGCCATCCACCTACCCTAGCCTCCCAAAGTATTCGGACTGTAGGCATGAGCCATCATGCCCAGCCTCCTACTTTTCTTTCATTGTCTGCCACTCCTCCTGCTTTTGGCTATTTCATGGCTGTTTCACAGCTGACTTCGTCCCTAGGCTAGCTATTTCTTATGTGCTATAATTAGGTTTCAGCTTGTAGGGCCTCCTGTTGTAAATTCACATATTTACTATGTTTACTTTTTAAAATCAGGCTCTATTACAATTGGGTTTATACTTTCAAAGGAATTCTTTCTTCTTTTTCAAAAAAGAAGTAATCTTTATTAGAGAGGAAGCAGATCTGATCCTATTTGAGATAATTGCTAAGAAGATAATTGGTGTTATGTTGGAAATATCAAAGTTTCCCAGGATGAAGAGCTAAGGTTAAAAAGAAGTAAGTCAGAAGCCAAGTACCTCTTCTTTTCTCTAGGGGGAAATGTAATCATGGCATTCCCTATTGATATATTTGTATATATGACTGACATTGTTCTTTTTACTTGACCCAAGGGAACAGAAAGGAAATCCTCTGATTATATCAGAAGTTGTCAGTAGTTTGTGGTTTACTTCTACTCACCTACAAAATATTTTGAACTGACATTGTCTCAGAATCCTAGAATTATGACATTTCTTGGGGCTATGGGTGGGGAGTGCAAAAATGGGGTTGGGTTAAGCATTGGTTGCAAACCACTTTAGAATTTACACCACTTGAAATGTTCTAATTGGGCTCAATTTCTTCAAATAATTATAAGAAAATACAGTTTTGAATTGTATGATGCGTATAACAGCAGAGGCCTATCGACTTACATTGCTGGTACTGAGGAAAGGGTTCTTAATTTTTGTAGTGTGTGTTTCAGTGTGTGTGTGGTGTGTGTGTGATTGGTGTATAAGTGTGTTGCTTGTCTAAGTGTGTGTATGTGTGTGGGGTGCATACGGTGTTGTGGTGGTGGAGGTATGCGTGTGAGTGTGGCTGTGGCTATGTGTGTGTCATTGAGTGTGGGTGTGTGTTGTGTTTACGGAGCTCAGAAAGTAACTTCTGGGCTGAATATTGAAGGGTGAGCATTCCAGGAAGGTGAGAAGGATTAGGACCTTCAAGAAGAATAAATAGCACTTTAGTAGCACACTGGGCAAACAGAAGCTAGTTCCCGCTAAAGAGTAAAATGTAAGCCAAGAGATGAGGTGGCATGAATGGATTCAGGCCAGGTCACAACTGGCCTGTGTGTCTATTCCCAGGCAAAATATATCAGACTTGAGGGACAAAGTAGCTAGTTTTGTTTTAGATCAGTGATAAACTATTAACCTGGCAGTGTGGAACTTGCCCTTCTATGCTGAGGCTTGGGAAATCATCCCTGAATCTATCTCCTCTCTGCCCATTTCCTCGGTTTCCCTACTAGGTGCTAACCTTAACCAGTTTGTTTAGACTCACTGGATTCAAACTTTGCTCCATTTACTTGGACTGCTGATTTCTTCCTGGCTTGGCAGCCACTTTAGGCTCTGACTCTAGCTTGCTAACTGTGAATCTGCTTCTTTGCAGCTGAGAGGCAGATCTGGATCCCTTCTTAAAATAGTAAATTTCTGGATCATTCCCTTTGTGCACACTTTATTTCTGTATTTTTCATATCTTCCTTTTCAATCAAGAGTTCATTCGTGACATTCTTTTCCATCCATGACACAAACTTTAAATGCCTCTGCTTACCTACTTGAATAAGAGGTTTTTAAAAACCAAAAATACAAAACAAAGCAAAACACAACTGAGGCTGGGCACAGTGGCTCACGCCTGTAATCCTAGGACTTTGGGAAGCCAAGGCCGGTGGATCACTTGAGTCAGGAGTTTGAGACCAGCCTGCCCAACATGGAGGGACCCCATCTTTACCAAAAACACAGAAAAAAAAATGAGCCTAGCATGACGATGTACACTGGTAATCCCAGCTACTAGGGAGGCTAAGGCAGGAGAACTGCTTGAACTTGGGAGGCGGAGGTCGCAGTGAACCGAGATCACACCACTGCACTCCAGCCTGGGTGACAGAGTGAAACCCTTCCAGAAAACAAACAAAAATACAAGTGAATGAAAAATGATGTGCCACTGCAGACCCCCACAAACCATTGCATTTGGCCATTTAGGCCAAAACATCTCATCGTCAATATTCCCCACTTCTCCATCAATCATGGGTTGGCACAGCTCTTCTTGAATATAGAAACATGAACTTGGAACCTATCAATGTTCCTCCAGTTCTAATGTCTTCATGACTTTATCCCTGGGTTATCTGCAGGCCATAAACGCTACTCACAGTGAAAGATAAATAATACTTTTTCCATGATTTCTTTTCAAATTTTGGATGCCTGTAGCTCATTTTTCTGTGTCAGAGGAAACTATGTTGACATCCTCTCTCATAGAGTAAACTGTCACCAGGAACCCCTGAGCTACCATTCCTGGAGGATGATGAGTGTTGATACATTTACTAGGCATCAAGGTATCATCAACCCAGAATGCTTGCTTGGAGCTCCCTCATTCTGGGTTGTAATGAAAACAGACAGACTTTCTGACTTCAATTGGCATTTGACATCTAAGAACCGTAACTGTTGTATTGCAAGGCAATTTTTACTTCCCAGTTTCTATTTCATTGTATCGCAACACCTAGCTCAGTTTTAACAGCTTCACCACTATTGCTGGAGGCATGGCACACTACCATAGCACCCCATTTCCCAGATGAGTCCATGTACCTGCAATTTGAAAAACGACTGGGCTTCTAACATGATGGATTTGAAATGACTTATCTTTCATGGGTAGTTGAAACAAGACAACTCACTTAGTTTTAGTTATGTGGGTATGGGTTAAAGGTGCTTGAAAGGAAACATCCTACCCATTTCTAATCACATAAGAACTCCATTTTCAGTTCTGCCTCCCTCTTTCTCTCCCTCCCAATCTCTTTCCCTTTTTCTGTTTATCTCTGTAAACTGCCAAATAGTGTGGCAGATGGATATTAACTAAAATGTTACATATAATTTGTGGATTAAAGAGAAAGTTATCTATAACACTGACCAAGACACAGCTGCCGAGACGGAAGACCCAAAGTCCAGAGAAGATAGGTGTGGGGCTCCAGAGAAAGTTGGGGAGGATAGGACTAGGGGAGAAGGGTTGATATTGGAGACTCAAATTATGGGATCTGTGTTATGAGATTATACATTATATACCCAGTTGGGGAAAAACAACCTTAAGCAACACCTGCACAAAAGGGTCAGCCTCATAGATTGTTTTTTCAAGTTTTTGAGGGGCACCCTTCTTGTCTGTCCATCTCCTTGTAAGCCCCAGAGAATAATTTAGACTTTTTTTTTTATTATGGGATGAAAGGGTGAGAGGCTCTACAACCCATTTCATAAAGCTTTTTGCCTTCTCTACTTTCTTTTCGGATGTTGTTTTTGTTATTCTCATAATTAGGGGTGTGAGAGGGACAGTAAGGTAAGCTTTGAAAAAGCCCTGAGGCTGGGAGTGCGAGCTCACACCTGTAATCCCAGCACTTTGGGGGCTGAGGGCAGAGGATTGCTTGACCTCAGGAATTCGAGACCAGCCTGAGCAACATAGCGAGACTTTTTCTCCGCTAAAAACAACAACAACAAAAACCAAAAACAATTAGCCAGGTGTGGTGGCATGCACCTGTCATCCCAGCTACTTGGGAAGATTGAAGGGGAGAATTGCTTGAGCCTAGGAGGTGGAGGCTGAAGTGAGCCATGATTGTGCCACTGGACTCCAGCCTGAGTGACAGACTGACACCCTGTCTCAAAACACAACACAAAGAAGAGAAAATGAAAGAAGCCCTAAATTTAAAGCAATTCAATTAAGGCTTGTAGTATCCGGTCTCCAGGATGGCCCTCAGTGATTCCTTGCTTCACAGTGTTTTGTCCACTCTAACACTGAATAGGGCTGACCTAAAACCAACAGGATTGTTTTGGACTGAATGTTTGTGTCTGCCAAAATGTATACATTGAAGTCCTAACCCTCAATGTGATGGTATTAGAAGGCCAGTCCTTCATGAGGTAGTTAGGTTTAGATGTGATCATAAGGGGAGAGCCCACATGCTAGGATGGGTACCCTTATAAGAAAAGGAAGAGAGTCCAGGGCTTCTTCTCTCTGCCATGTGAGGATACAGCCAGGAAGAAGGACCTCACCAAGAACTAAATCTGCCAGCCTCTTGATCTTGGACTTCACAGCCTCTAGAACTGTGAGAGATAAATGCCTATCATTTATCTACTCTGTGGTGTTTAGTTATAGCTTATAGCCTAAGCTGCAGAAATGATGGAGTGGGACTTCCAAGGCTCGATCTTAAAAGACATTGCAGCTTCTACCTTGCCCTCTTTCTAGAATCTGCCTATGGGGAAAGAAGCTGCTGTGTCGTGATAACGGCCTCTGGAGGAATGAGATGTACTTTAGCAATGGAATATGCTAATGCTGAGCACTCCTTTTGTAATGACAGCATTCAGAGGGAGCTGGGTAGCAGTTGCTCCTTTAGGTGGACCATATGTTCTGTAGTTTGTAGACTCCACTGGCCCGTTTAACTCATTTCCGTTTCTTTTCTAATCATCACAAGTGCTGAAGTTTGAATCCTTGTACTGGGCTGTGATCTCCTCTAGATAAGGGGTTCTTTTTATGGCTCTTGCTATTCCCAAGTGGCTTACTCTCTGGCATACAGTAAGCCCTAAGTAAATGTTCATTCATTGGTAAATGTGTACTAATGATAATTTTTGTACTGCAGACTTTTGCGCCTATTTACCTGTACAAAGTGTACTAAAAGCATAATTACTGAAACTCATATGTGCTTGCTACTGTGACAGTTTCCCCTAAAACTCAAATGACTCCTTAAGTCCCTTTTGAATTTATGTCTACTCTTTTAGCCCTTATAGTTGAAGTTACTAAATATCCTTTTCCTGGAGTCAGCATAAACTCACATTGTTCTTTTTTTAAAAGTGCATATATTCAACATCTGTCCACTGTAAAGAACTAGAAATAATAGATTCCGATTATGGCTACGTAGTTTTGTTTCCTAGTAAAAAGGAAAAAAAAAAAAGCCTTTTAGAGAAATGTCTGATTCCAGGTCTGTGGTAAGAAATGTACAAGATGGGCCGGGCGCGGTGGCTCAAGCCTGTAATCCCAGCACTTTGGGAGGCCGAGGCGGGTGGATCACAAGGTCAAGAGATCGAGACCATCCTGGTCAACATGGTGAAACCCCGTCTCTACTAAAAATACAAAAAATTAGCTGGGCATGGTGGTGCGTGCCTGTAATCCCAGCTACTCAGGAGGCTGAGGCAGGAGAATTGCCTGAACCCAGGAGGCGGAGGTTGCGGTGAGCCGAGATCACGCCATTGCACTCCAGCCTGGAAAACAAGAGTGAAACCCCGTCTCAAAAAAAAAAAAAAAAAAGAAATGTACAAGATGGCCAGGAGCAGTGGCTCACGCCTATAATACCAACACCTTGGGAGGCTGAAGTGGGAGGATCACTTGGGGCCAGGAGTTTGAAACCAGCCTGGGCAACACAGCAAGAAGGCTTAGCCTTGCCCTACAATTTATTTTTTAATTAGCCAGGCATGGTGGCATGCACCTGTATTCATAGCTACTCAGGAGGCTGAGGTGGGAGGATTGCTTGAACCCAGGAATTTGAAGCTGCAGTGAGCTGTGATTGTACCACTGTACTAATACAGAAAAGAAAAGAGAAAGAAAAGAAAGAAAAGGAAGGAAGGGAGGGAGGGAGGGACATGGAAAAAATGTACATGATGGACCTGGAACATCTTGCCACATGAGAAAGCAAAGAAGTTATTCAAGATGATTTAATGGACTGCGTGCTTCTGTAACCCTAAATTAACCCCCAATGTGATGGTATTTGGAGGTGGGGCCTTTAAAGGTAATTAGGTCGTGAGGGTGGAGCCCTCATGAATGAGATCAGTGTCCTTTTTTTCTCTCTCTTTCTCCTTTTCTGTCTCAGGGATGTAGGCCTTAGCAGGAACTAAATCAGCCAGCACCTTGATCTTGGACTTCCCAGTCTCCATAACTGCAAATCATAAATTTTTACTGTTTAAGCCACCGTGTCTATGGTATTTCATTATAGCAGCCTGAGCTAATTAGGAAAACTATCAACATTGTAAATTAAAAACTCAGTAGTCTTCCACTGGACAAAAATGGAACAATTTGAATATTGAGGAGAAGATGAACAGCAATGAATTGAAGCATATCAAATATGCTAAATCCATGAGTTCATAGTGATACTAAGAACAACAAAAGCATGACAGCAAAAATAGAACCAATTTTGGCAGATGCTAGGAAATAAAACAATTGGTTTGGAAATGGTAAATAGAAGAAAGAACACAGTCTTTTATGAACTGCGGGAAAGGTTCTCTTTATGGGAGTGTCCCAGCTAGTGTATGAAGAAGTAATAATAGAAAATCCATATTTTGCAATTCCTAATAAAATAATGAATTAGGGCAAAGATGACCAGTGGCTTCTGACTTCACAAAAAGAGAGGCAATGAGATTTACTTGTCTCCTGATGGAACTACACAATATACACAATACCACTTAGGAAGTGTTATTGCCAAAAACCTGAAGTTGAATCTATTAAGCCTCTAGATCTAAATACCAATTTGTAAGATACAATACAAACAAGAGAAACTTAATAAACAGCACTATGGAATTGCAATTGACAAGATCAGTCTGAAAGACAATCACCCCAAAACTTGGATTTAAAAAAACAATGGATTATTATTTTTCACAGTTTTGTGGGTTGGATGGGCTCAGATGGATGGTTCCTCTGCTGATCTTGCCTGGGGTCACTCATGGGGCTGCAATGATTGGGATGGTGGCTGAGTCTGGAATATCCAAGATAGCTTGTCTCATATATATAGCAGTTGGTGCTGGCTGTTGACTAGGTTTTCTTGATTTATCCTTCTCTAGGCTTGATGAGGAAGAAATGGAAGCTATAGTCTCTGTAAGCCTAGCTTTGGTCTGGGTGCTTATTTAAGCCTTGCTTTGGTCTGGGTGGCTCATACCTGTAACTCCAGCATTTTGGGAGGCTGAGGTGGGCAGACCGCTTGAGCCCAGGAATTTGAGACCAGTCTGGGCAACATGGAGAAACCCTACCTCTACAAAAAATACACAAAGTAGGTGGGCGTGGTACATACTTGCAGTCCCAGCTACTTGGGAGGCTGAAGTGGGAGGACGGCTTGAGCCCAGGAGGCTGAGGTTGCAGTGAGCCGACGTTGTACCACTGCACTCCAGCCTGAGTGACAGAGCAATACTCTGCCCCACCCCCCGCCAAAAAAGTGCCAAGCTTTGAAGCTTTGAAAGTCATACATCATTGCTTTCACTGAGTTCCATTGGTCAAAGCAAATCATGGGGTCAGCCTGGATTCAAGGAGAGGAAAAACAAAGTCCACCTCTTCATGAGAGGACTGGCAAAGCCATGCCACAAAAAGTCACCCAGGATGGAAACAATCCATGCCTCTATTTGAATTCTTTTGGGGACAAATGTAAATGCGATCAATATTCTAGATTGCACTAACATATAAATTAGTTCTTTCCCTTGTTGGATGGTTTTAGATGTTAGAAATGTCTTCATTATTTTGCAATAAAATCTGCCTTTCTTAGACTCATATCTGTTTTCACTCACATATCCTTTAACATAGCAGAGCATAAGTCAATACCTGTACGTTTCTATATCAAAAGGCTGAAATAGCCATATGTTTTCTCTTTTAGTTTTTAGGCCTGTACCTCCAAGAGTTAAAAATCTTTCCAAAACCCTGTACCACTTCAGTAGTGCTTCTCTCCTAGTGAACTCAATGTGTCAGTATATCTCTTATAAATGTGCAGTCCAGAACTAAATAAGAAGACCCTAGATGTTGCCTGATCAGTGCAGAAAAGAATGGGATTATGACTGCCTATCATTTGGAAATGTCCGTCAAATAAATGGTCTAAGGCTGTGTGTTAAGTTTTTGGCAGCTGCATCAGGCTGTTGGTTCAATATTTAGTGAGTAATAAAGAAGCCAAGTTTTGCTTTATAATAGCCTGATATAAATACATATTTGTGCTAAGCAATTTACCATAAATATCTCTTCTTTGTAGAACATTATACAGGAAGACTTATTTTAAAAGCATTTTCTGACTTTTTTGCTCAGGACTTTAGGCATGCAAGATGACATACATAAATAGGCTGACCACGCTTTAAATTAAACAGAAATGCAACAAAAATGGAGCTTTACTGCCAAATGTGTATTTCCTGTAATTGTGAAACAAAAAACTTAAGACCAGGAAGAAAACTTAAGGATCATCAAGTAGCACACAATGGTTAGACTGCTGGTGAAACTGAGGCTCAGATGTGTTAAGTGACTATCCCCGTGTCACACAGCCAAATGGAACTGGCCTGACATTGAAACTGGGCCTGAAGACCTGCAGCAAACATATTGTAAATGACACCATGCTGACAGCATTATCTCCACCTGTGTACTCTACATTTCTCCCAGCATCCCAAGTTCTCTATAGTATCTACAACTGGAAAGGAAAAGGCTCCCGCAGTTCCCTGTCTGACCCCTATCTCTCTCTGACTTTGGCAAAATCCTCACACCAAAAACATTCCACCTTTTGGATTCCCCTTTCATAAACATAACAAATTGTTTGTTTATTTTTCTTCTTTAAATGTATGAAGTGGAGACAGTTTACATAGCATAAAATTTGTGAGAATAACAAATGGAAGGAAATTGAGAAAAGGTAGTACCCTATTTTGAGGAGAAAGCTAGATAATGTATTAAATACTCAGGCTGTTGTGGGGGGTGTGTAGTGAAATGTGGAAGTGCCAGAGTAAAACAATGCATCCTTTCTGGGGGGAATATAATGATGAATAAAGAGAAGTTATATACCTGCATTTATAATGAGATATTTAAAGAAATATATCAGCAAGTGGCATCTAACATGTATGCAGAAGGATGAAGACAGAGGCACAGTGTTAAATTTCAATGAAATTGTTTTTCTTGTTACAACTAGATTCTTTAAACAGACTATCCTGGTGGTTCCACTTCAAACCTTTCCACTGCCAATGGTCAGCATGCCCCTGTCAGACTTTTTTTTCCCATAGTACCACTTTACCTGGTCACTCTCCTGCTTAAAGGCCGAAAATGGCTGAGCTGTCTATGACAAGTCTTTGAAAAGCCATATTTCTTATTCAAGGGTCTCTCTATTCAGTGCTCACTCTATTCCTTCCCTTTTAATACTGCATTTCCCAGCAGAGGGTTGACTTGTTCCATAAGTCAGTCTTAATCCTCCTTGATTCAGCATATGTTTTAGTCTCTCCACAAGACCTTCTTGACCAATCTAGCCCCAGCCAGTCTCATGTTTCTTAAATCTGAACTCTTAAGTCTGACTGCAAATCCAAATCTGATAGTGTATTCTATCCAGGACAGTAGTTCATTGTTCTTTAATTCATGCATGTATGCTACATTGATATTCTCACCTGGATTGTCTAGGGTCTTAGGCTGATGACTGTGGACTGCCTGCGCTACCATAATGTGCAAATGAGCTGATAGAATTCTAAAGGGAATATTGACAGGCCAAAGGGAAATAGCGAAGATGCAGTAAAGTAATTAAATAGAGACTAGGCTGAGGAGAGACTGTAATCTGGCATTTGAACAAACAAAACAAGAGCCTTCTTTTTGAGGCTACAATATGAAGCAGAAATAGAACATCCCAAGAGCTTATTGTTCCATGCTTGTTTCCAGGGTTTTGGGGAAAAGAGCATTCCTCATGAGCCCTTAGAGAAAGTGAATTGGGCCCATTCTGGATTTCAATAACCATCACTAACTGAGTTAACTGTTGACCATATGATGTCCCTGTTTTCATTTGTGATAGATCAGTTGTCTACTAATTCTTTTTAGTGCCCACTTTGACTCTGAAATGTGTTCTGTTTATATGATAAATTATATGGTCATCCTTTATGGGTAAGTTGGGGTAACCTTTCTATAGGAAATATGTTTCAGCTGGGAACAGAAAACCAAGAAAGAGTTTCTCAGGATGATGTGCTGAAGGAGACAGCCAAGTCTCAGTGGTCCTGTAGTAAGCTCATGCCAAAAAACAAACAAGCAAGCAAACAAATCAAAAACCAGATTTAGTATATTATTACCGGCATGTGTTTCACACACAAACACACATACAATCAGCCTAGGAATCCTGCGCCGTCCCCAAGTCTAAGTGCATGAAATTGCCTCCATGCCTAGCCTCTTCCTCCAGATTCTCAGAGGGTCTTCAAAGGTTCCCAGCTCTTGTGATTTCTCCCATTCAGATTGCTTCCTCCAGGAATTTTGTTTTACTTGGTGCCATCTGCATAAACACGTGTGGGCCCAGGATGGGGACCCCCTCCAGTGCAACAGACCCACCCCCCTCCATTTCCTGCCTCTGCACAGAAGGGAGAAGGATATTTTCTTTTCTCCCTAGCAAACTTACTGTCAGAACTGTGTGCAAAATGAAATTTTGAAAGAGCATCTGTAATGAGGAAGATAGTCAGAAAGCAACAGTAGCTCAAGGAAAAATAAAATCTTTATGTGAAATAACAGGAACCTAGGGAAGTAGCCTCTCGGATGCTATTTTTATTTTCAGCATTTCAGGGTAACACAGATTGAGTTAATGATGTTTTCCTATAGCTCCAAGGCAACTCAGAAATGGCAGGGCTCAGACTAGCAGAGGTGCACTTCCTGCAGATTTGAAAGGGGTGAGGAGCCAAGTCTGGGGCTGTGCTGTGTCCCCAAGCTACAGATACAGAGACAAGTAGTACCATATCAGGGATTTTCTATTCCACCCTAGGCACGTGGCAGTTTGCACAGACCCTCTCTTGTCAGTTTCACCACTTTGAATCAGCTGCTCCATTTCTGTGGCTAATAGGCTTTTATATTGAAGTAATCTCAGAGGTTCAATGTTGGAAAATGAGCCATATCAGAGTAGGGGACCATTTAAAAATCCTGAATTCCATTTCACCCGTGATGTTTATGTTTTCCATGGGAGAGATAAAAATGTGTGGGTTCAAAAACAGGAAACTTCTGAAACCCGACTGGAATAGTTTGAGATGTTTCCTGCTGTTTAAGAACTGTTAAAGACCAAGGAATTAGCTCAAAGTGAGGTCTGTTTTTTGGATGACTGGTGATTGTTATTTGGAGGTTTTATGTCAACCTATTAAACTCAATGAGGATTGGTAGAGACACTTTGAAGTTCCAGCTCTTCTTTCCTCTTTAGATACATTTTCTCAATATATACCTTTTGCAGAATTATTTAACTTATCAACATTGTTTGGACCCTTCAAAATCCTGACACGTGGATGCTTCACCAGCCTCAGCATGTGCATGTGTGTGTGTGTGCATACTTTCATGGACACACTTCGGACAACTCTCTGTCTATAAATTTTTGAGACAATTGTCTACCTTGCAGTTATAGTCTTTAGCTTGTAAGCCCCCAGAGAGAAACTTCTATGTCTGTTAATACTGAACCCTTTTATGTGATACCTAAAGCATGATAATAGACATGGGGAAGGGTAGAGTACCTTTCCTGAAAAAGGAAATAGAATTTCTTGCTTATTCATATCATAATTCATATTGTCACATTTTGTTACTGTATTTATATATGTTGCTTGTACTATAATCCTTTTTAACAAAAAAAAAAAAAAAACATTTAAACAGATTAGGTACAAACATGCATCCTGATACGGCCTATAAAAGCCTGAGTTATGGCTGTTTAGTCTTCCCATACAGCCCTTGGCCTCCAGAAAGTATCTAGCCCATGTCAAAGACATTGCCTTTCACTGATTTTTTTATTATCATAAAAAACACATGCATAAAATTTACTGTCTTACCATGTTTTAAGTGCACAGTTTGGTAGTGTTAAGTACATTCATATCATTCTGCAAACAATCTCCAGAATGTTTTTGTCTTGCAAAACTGAAACTCTACCCCTATGAAATAATAACTACCTGTTTCCCTCTACGCCCCTGACCCTGGCAACCACCATTCTACTGTTGGGGTTCAGAAAACATTATCCCAAAATGAAGGAGTCTCAGAAGCAACCTCAAAAGCAAAAGTCTTTCTCCAACCAGTCATAGAAGCCAGACCGCTTTTCCCCAAAGCCAGTCATAAACCTAAAATTATTATTTACCATGTCCCCTGCCTTTATGTGTAAAAACTGGCTGTAAAGAAATTACCTGACCTAGCTTATTTGATTGAGGGTCATAAGATACTCAGTTCCAGAGAGGGTCCTGCCCCATATCCAGAAGGAAGGAATGCTGCAGAGAGGCCGAAAAGAATCTAGACAGATGGGCTTTGCTGGGTCTCCCCACTCGGTCTATTAGCAGTAAATCATACCCTTTTTGTCCAGTCATATTTCCACACAGGTGTCTTTGTTGTATCTAAGCATAAAAATGGTCAGTTTCCCCTGTATTTTTTAGTGTTCTTTCTAAGGCTCCCAAGTCATGTAAAATGATGACCAAATAAATTGTATGCCTTTTCTCCTATAAATCTACCATTTGTCCCCAGCGTTCAGCAAAACTTCAGAGGGCAAAGAGGAAGTTTTCCCTTGGCCCCTACACTACCTTCTGTTTCTGTTAATTTGACTACTTTAGATGTCTCACAAAAGTGAAATCACTCATTGTCTTTTTGTGACTGGCTTATTTAATTTAGCATAATGTCCTCAAGGCTCATCCATGTTACAGCAATGTGACAGGACTTCTTTCTTTTTTAAGACTGAATGATATTCCCTTGTGTATATATAAACTATATTTTGTTTATCAATTTATTTGTCAGTGGTCATTTGGGTTGCTTCCACATTTTAGCTCTCATGCATAATGTTGCTATGAACGTGGGTACACAGCTATGTCTTTGAGACCCTGATTTCAATTCTTTTGAATGTATACCCAGAAGTGGACTTACTGAATCATATGATAAGCCTACTTTTAATTTTTTCAGGAACTGCCATATGGTTTTCTATAGCAGTTGAACTGTTTTATAATCTCACCAACAGTACACATGGGTTCCAATTTCTTTTTTTTTTTTTAATTGCATTTTAGGTTTTGGGGTACATATGAAGAACATGCAAGATTGTTGCATAGGTACACACATGGCAGTGTGATTTGCGGCCTTCCTCCCCTTCACCTATATCTGGCATTTCTCCCCATGCTATCTCTCCCCACCTCCCCATCCCCCCGTCCCTTCCCCATTTCCCAACAGCAGACCCCAGTGTGTAGTGCTCCCCTCCCTGTGTCCATGTGTTCTCATTGTTCAACACCCGCCTATGAGTAAGAACATGCGGTGTTTGATTTTCTGCTCTTGTGTCAGTTTGCTGAGAATGATGGTTTCCAGGTTCATCCATGTCCCTACAGAGGACACAAACTCATCATTTTTGATGGCTGCATAATATTCTATGGTGTATATGTACCACATTTTCCCTGTCCAGTCTAACATCGATGGGCATTTGGGTTGGTTCCAGGTCTTTGCTATTGTAAACAGTGCTGCAATGAACATTCATGTGCATGTGTCCTTATAGTAGAATAATTTATAATCCTTTGGATATATACCCAGTAATGGGATTGCTGGGTCAACTGGAATTTCTATTTCTAGATCCTTAAGGAATCGCCACACTGTCTTCCACAATGGTTGAACTAAGTTACACTCCCACCAACAATGTAAAAGTGTTCCTATTTCTCCACATCCTCTCCAGCATCTGTTGTCTCCAGATTTTTTAATGATCGCCATTCTAACTGGTGTGAGATGGTATCTCAATGTAGTTTTGATTTGCATTTCTCTAATAACCAGCGATGATGAGCATTTTTTCATATGTTTGTTGGCCTTATATATGTCTTCTTTTGTAAAGTGTCTGTTTATATCCTTCACCCACTTTTGAATGGGCTTGTTTGTTTTTTTCTTGTAGACCTGTTTTAGTTCTTTGTAAATTCTGGATATCAGCCCTTTGTCAGATGGGTAAACTGCAAAAATTTTTTCCCGTTCTGTTGGTTGCCGATTCACTCTAATGACTGTTTCTTTTGCCGTGCAGAGGCTGTGGAGTTTGATTAGGTCCGATTTGTCTATTTTGGCTTTTGTTGCCAATGCTTTTGGTGTTTTGGTCATGAAGTCCTTGCCTACGCCTATGTCCTCAATGGTTTTGCCTAGATTTTCTTCTAGGGTTTTTATGGTGTTAGGTCTTATGTTTAAGTCTTTAATCCATCTGGAGTTAATTTTAGTGTAAGGCATCAGGAAGGGGTCCAGTTTCTGCTTTCTGCACATGGCTAGCCAGTTTTCCCAACACCATTTATTAAACAGGGAATCTTTTCCCAATTGCTTGTTTTTGTCAGGTGTCAAAGATCGGATGGTTGTAGATATGTTGTGTTGCCTCTGAGGCCTCTGTTCTGTTCCATTGGTCTATATCTCTGTTTTGGTACCAGTACCATGCTGTTTTGATTACTGTAGTCTTGCAGTATAGTTTGAAGTCCAGTAGTGTGATGCCTCCCGCTTTGTTCTTTTTGCTTAGAATTGACTTGGCTATGCGGGCTCTCTTTTGGTTCCATATGAAGTTTAAGGTGTTTTTTTCCAGTTCTATGAAGAAGGTCATTGGTAGCTTGATGGGGATAGCATTGAATCTGTAAATTAGTTTGGGCAGTATGGCCATTTTCACGATATTGATTCTTCCTAATCATGAACGTGGAATGTTTCTCCATCTGTTTGTGTCCTCTCTTATTTCATTGAGCAGTGGCTTGTAGTTCTCCTTGAGGAGGTCCTTTACATTCCTTGTTAGTTGTATTCCTAGGTATTTTATTCTCTTTGTAGCAATTGTGAATAGCAGTTCGTTCTTGATTTGGCTCTCTTTAAGTCTGTTATTGGTGTATAGGAATGCTTGTGATTTTTGCACATTGACTTTGTATCCTGAGACTTTGCTGAAGTTGCTTATCAGTTTCAGGAGATTTTGGGCTGAGACAATGGGGTCTTCTAGATATACAATCATGCCATCTGCAAATAGAGACAATTTGACTTCCTCCTTTCCTGTTTGAATACCCTTTATTTCTCTTTCTTGCCTGATTGCTCTGGCTAGAACTTCCAGTACTATATTGAATAGGAGTGGTGAGAGCAGGCATCCTTGTCTAGTGCCAGATTTCAAAGGAAATGCTTCCAGTTTTTGCCCATTCAGTATGATATTGGCTGTTGGTTTGTTGTAAATAGCTTTTATTATTTTGAGATATGTTCCGTCAATACCTAGTTTATTGAGGGTTTTTAGCATAAAGGGCTGTTGAATTTTGTCAAAGGCCTTCTCTGCATCAATTGAGATAATCATGTGGTTTTTGTCTTTGGTTCTGTTTATGTAGCGAATTACGTTTATAGACTTGCATATGTTGAACCAGCCTTGTATCCCTGGGATGAAGCCTACTTGATCATGGTGGATAAGCTTTTTGATGTGCTGTTGCAATCAGCTTGCCAGTATTTTATTGAAGATTTTTGCATCTATGTTCATCATGGATATTGGCCTGAAGTTTTCTTTTCTTGTTGAGTCTCTGCCGGGTTTTGGTATCAGGATGATGTTTGTCTTGTAAAATGATTTGGGAAGGATTCCCTCTTTTTGGATTATTTGGAATAGTTTCAGAAGGAATGGTACCAGCTCCTCTTTGTATGTCTGGTAGAATTTGGCTGTGAACCCATCTGGACCTGGGATTTTTTTGGGTGGTAGGCTCTTAATAGCTTCCTCAACTTCAGACCTTGTTATTGGTCTATTCAGGGTTTCAACTTCTTCCTGGTTTAGGCTTGGGAGGAGGCAAGTGTCCAGGAATTTATCCATTTCTTCCAGGTTTACTAGTTTATGTGCATAGAGTTGTTTGTGATAATCTCTGATGATGGTTTGAATTTCTGTGGAATCTGTGGTGATATCCCCTTTATCGTTTTTTATTGCATCAATTTGGTTATTCTCTCTTTTCTTTTTTATTAATCTGGCTAGTGGTGTGTCTATTTTGTTTATCTTTCCAAAAAACCAGCTTCTGGATTTATTGATTTTTTGAAGGGTTTTTTGTGTCTCTATCTCCTTCAATTCTTCTCTGACCTTAGTTATTTCTTATCTTCTGCTAGGTTTTGAGTTTTTTTGATCTTGCTCCTCTAGCTCTTTCAATTTTGATGCTAGGGTTTCAATTTTAGATCTCTCCTTGCTTCTCATGTGGGCACTTATTGCTATATATTTTCCTCTAGAGACTGCTTTAAATGTGTCCCAGAGATTCTGGTATGTTGTGTCTTTGTTCTCGTTGGTTTCAAAGAACATCTTTATTTCTGCCTTCATTTCATTGTTTATCCAGTCAACATTCAAGAGCCAGTTGTTCAGTTTCCATGAAGCTGTGCGGTTCTGAGTTAGTTTCTGCATTCTGAGTTCTAACTCGATTGCACTGTGGTCTGAGAGACTGTTTGTTATCATTTCCGTTCTTTTGCATTTGCTGAGGAATGATTTATTTCCAATTATGTGGTCAATTTTAGAATATGTGTGATGTGGTGCTGAGAAGAATGTATATTCTGTGGATTTGGGGTGGAGAGTTCTGTAAATGTCTATTAGGTTTGCTTGTTCCAGGTCTGAGATCAGGTCCTGGATATGCTTGTTAATTTTCTGTCTGGTTGATCTGTCTAATATTGACAATGGGGCGTTAAAGTCTCACACTATTATTGTGTGGGAGTCTAAGTCTCTTTGTAAGTCATTAAGAACTTGCCTTATGTATCTGGGTGCTCCTGTATTGGGTGCGTATATATTTAGGATCGTTAGCTCTTCTTGTTGCATTGATCCTTTTACCATTATATAATGTCCTTCTTTGCCTCTTTTGATCTTTGTTGGTTTAAAGTCTATTTTATCAGAAATGAGAATTGCAACTCCTCCTTTTTTTTTTTTTTTTTGCTCTCCATTTGCTTGGTAGATCTTCCTCCATCCCTTTATTTTGAGCCTTTGTGTATCCTTGCATGTGAGATGGGTTTCCTGGATACAGCACACTGATGGGTTTGGGTTTTTATCCAATTTGCCTGTCTGTATCTTTTGATTGGGGCATTTAGTCCATTTACATTTAGAGATAATATTGTTATGTGTGAATTTGATACTGCCAGTTTGATGCTAGCTGGGTGTTTTGTTCATTAGTTGATGCAGATTCTTGATTGTGTTGATGCTCTTTACCCTTTGGTATGTTTTTGGAGTGGCTGGTACTGGTTGTTCCTTTACATGTGTAGAGCCTCCTTCAGGAGCTCTTGTAAAGCAGGTCTGGTGGTGATGAAATCTCTGAGTACTTGCTTGTTCCCGAAGGATTTTATTTTTCCTTCACTTATGAAGCTTAGTTTGGCTGGATAGGAGATTCTGGGTTGAAAGTTCTTTTCTTTAAGGATGTTGAATATTGGCCCCTACTCTCTTCTGGCTTGTAGGGTTTCTGCTGAGAGATCTGCTGTGAGTCTGATGGGCTTCCCTTTGTGGGTGACCCGACCTTTCTCTCTGGCTGCCCTTAGCATTTTCTCCTTTATTTCAACCCTGGTGAATCTGATGATTATGTGCCTTGGTGTTGCTCTTCTTGAGGGATATCTTTGTAGTGTTCTCTGTATTTCCTGGACTTGAATATTGGCCTGCCTTGCTAGGTTGGGGAAGTTTTCCTGGATAATATCCTGAAGAGGATTTTCCAGCTTGGATTCATTCTCTTCGTCACATTCAGGTACACCTATCAGACGTAGATTAGGTCTTTTCGCATAGTCCCACATTTGTTGGAGACTTTGTTCATTTCTTTTTACCCTTTTTTCTCTATTTTGCCATCTTGTTTTATGTCATTGAGTTGATCTTCGACCTCTGGTATCCTTTCTTCTGCTTGGTCAATTCGGCTGTTGAAACTTGTGCATGCTTCGTGAAGTTCTCGTATTGTGTTTTTCAGCTACATCAATTCACTTATATTCCTCTCTATGTTGTACATTCTCGTTAGCATTTCATCAAATCTTTTTTCAAGGTTCTTAGTTTATTTGCATTGGGTTAGAACACTTTCTTTTAGCCCACTGTAGTTTCTTATTACCCACCTTCTGAAGTCTGATTCTGTCATTTCATCACACTCCTTCTCCATCCAGCCTTGTTCCCTTGCTGGTGAGGAGTTGTGATCCCTTGTAGGAGGAGAGGTGTTCTGGTTTTGGGTGTTTTCATCCTTTTTGCCCTGGTTTCTTCCCATCTTTGTGGGTTTATCCACCTGTTGTCTTTGTAGTTACTGACTTTCAGATTGGGTCTCTGAGTGAACTTCCAGTTTGTGGATGCTGAAGTTACTTCTTTTTCTTGGCTTTCCTTCTAACAGTCTGGCCCCTCTGCTGTAGGTCTGCTGAGGTCCACTCCAGGCCCTGCTTGCCGGGGGATCACCTGCAGCAGCTGCAGAACAGTAAGGGTTGCTACCAGTTTCCTCTTCTGCTATCTTTGTCCCAGAAGGATGCATGCCAAATGTCAGTCTGTTCTCTCCTTTATGAGGTGACTCTTTGGATATACGGAGGTCAGGGAGCTGCTTGAGGAGACAGTCTGTCCTTTATTGGAGCTCAAGTCCTGAGATGTGAGATCTGTTTTTCATTCAGAGTTGCTGGGCAGGTATGTTTAGGTCTGCTGCAGCAGAACTCATAAACTCCCTTTTTTTTTTCCCCCAGGTGCTCTGTCCCAGGGATTTAGGGCTTTATTTATGAGTTTCCGTTGTGCTGCTGCCTTTTTTTTTTCTTCAGGTCTGCCCTGCCCAGCGAGGAGGCAGCCTGGTCACAGTCTGCCTGCAGAGGCTTTGCTGAGCTGCTGTGGGCTCTGCCCAGCTGCCATGTGATCTTCCCTGCAGTCCTGTTTATATGGGTGTAGTTAGAACTGCCTTGGCAATGGTGGCCTGCCTCTGTTATGGTGGACTCTCTCTGTAGTGGCAGGTTGCCTCGGCAAAGGCGGGTTGCCTCGGCAACAGCGGGTTGCCTCAGCAACAGCAGGCTGCCTCAGTGATGGTCAGACTGCCTCCGTAGTGGTGGAGTGTCTCAGTAATGGTGGACGCCCCTCCCCCACAGAGCCAGACCATCCTGGGTTCAGCTGTGCTTGCTGTGAAACTCTCAACCCAGAGTGTTTTCAATTACTGGGTTTATTTTTTGTGGGAGGAGGCGGGTGGGACCAGCCGAGCCTGATCACCTGGCACCCTGACTCAGAGTCTTTTGTTGTTGTTGAACGGTCAACCCTCTCCCAGTGTTCCAGTCACCTGTTGAAAAGGCGCCGGGATCTCCCCTGCCGCCGCTCACTGAGCCGGCTGAAACAGCAGCACTGAGATTCCTGGCAGTTTTTTTGCCTAGGAATCTCCTGGCCTGGCTTGCTATTTCAGATGAATGGGCAATTCTGCCATCTCAGGCTCCAGTCACCAGCTAAGAGGGCACCCAGACCAGTGTCTTTTGTACGGAGAACCGCCGTGCCAGGGTGTGGGCAAAGCAGCCGCACTGGCCGAAACAGCCATGCTGGCTGGCGAACCATGGGGCTCCTCTGCCTGGGAAGCTCCTGGTCTGTGGGCAATAAAAATCCATCTAGAAATGCAGCGTCCACTCACCCTCTGCACTTTCACTGGGAGCTGCAATCCTGAGCTGTTCCTAGTCGGCCATCTTCCCCTGATCTCCCAAGTTGTTTTTTTAAATTAAGACACTTTTATTTTCAGCTGGGCATGGTGGCTCAAGCCTGTGATCCGGCACTTTAGGAGGCCAAGGCAGGCAGATCACCTAGAGGTCGAGAGTTCGAGATCAGCCTGGCCACCATGGTGAAACTCTGTCTCCACTCAGGTTCTGATTTCTTGACATCCTTGCCAACACTTGTGATTCTCTGTTTTTCTAATAGTAGCCTGCTTAATGGGTATAAGTTAGACATTTTTGAATAGCAAATTCTACAACTTCTATTAGGTCCTTTTCAGTGTCCTATAATTGTCACTATTGAGATATCTCACTCTGTGTTTGATCATTGCTTCATTCAACCTTTGTTAAGCGCCTACTTTGTGCTAGGGATAAGGAGATACCAAGACTTTTTAAAAAGACATCTTGCCTGCCATCAGAGAACTGACAGTCTCACCAGGGACCAGCCTACAAATACATAATCATGTGTTTATATGTGATATAATTCATTACACGTACATCACATATGTGATGTGATAAGTGTCAAAACACACTCAGGTACTATGTGACAGAGCAGTACTGAGGAGGGGTGCTTAACTGCCTGGGGAAGAAACCCCAAGAAGGTGGTGGTTGAGCTGATTCTTGAAGCATAAGTTTCCTAAGACAGAAAGAGAAAGACCTAACGGACTTGCCTGTGCAAAGGTACAAAGGGAAGAACAAACATTCAAGTTTAGAAAACCACAAGTTGTTTCCTATGGACATAGGATTCTCCAGGGTTTTGTCCTCCATTTTCTGCTCCCATTCTGCACAGTCTGCCTGAGGGATGTCATTCCCTTCGAAAACTTCATGTATTAATCAGTGGCAACTTCCAAATCTATGTAACATAGGATGTCTGGTGGAGTGTGACAAAGGAAATAGCAGAGTTGACGCCAAAATGAAGTCAAAAGCTGGGTATGAAGGGCTTTGTGTGGCTTTTTGTAGAAGAGGATGCCACTTCCACTATCAAAAAAGTGACAGGGACAGAAAATGTCACAGGGCTGTAGGAAGGGTGGGGAAGACAAGACTGAAGATGAGAAGGACAACTCAGACATTTCAATTGTTTGTATAAGGGCTGAATTAAACGTGATGTTAATGTATTACTAGATCCAAAAGATACTTAGGGGATGAATATATGGGCTCTGATGAGTCATTTGCTGACACATAATGGAAGACAAGGAATTCAGGATGACTTGCAGATTTCTGATTGGGGAAACTGAGTGGATGGTGATGATATTAACTAAGTGAGAAAACAGGAAGAATAGGCAGGCTCTTGGTGCTCCTTGGGGTGGGGACACCAGAAGATGACAAAGACATAGAAGAGGTTCTGAAGGACCTATACGATATACGAAGAGAGATGTTTGGGGGAAGCAATTTAGAGGGGGTGTCCTAAAGCTCCAGAATGAGGTTCAAACCAGAGCAATATAGGCTTGGAAGTCACCACTGATAAGTAAGTGAAGCCATCAGAGGGAATGATATCACTCAGACAAATGCAGCGCAGGAGGAGAAGATTGAGGACAAACTTCTGGGGAAGCCCAGCATTGACAGAGCTAGAGGCACAGGAAGGGATGAGAAGACAGCCAAAAGACAAGAGTCCTCTTCTTGGTCGAAGAAGTGAGGTAATGACTGACAACTGTCCAGTGAACTCAGCAACCAGGTTCTTTTCATCTCAGGAAGAACACTTTCAGTAGATTGGTAGCCTTCACTCCCAGACAGCAGTAACCTAAGAGAGGTGAGGAACTGAAAACCGCAAGTGTGGAATACTCTTTCTAGGTGCTTGGGAAAGAGAAGGAGAGGGTAGGAGGCAGTAGCCTGAGAACTGGGTTTTATGTTTTACTTTTTCCTTTTGTTTTTCTGAGGTGAATATGTTTTTAGGCTAAGTGATGGAACCAGTAGAGAAGGAAAAATTGGAACTGGAGGAGAAGGAGGAAAACTGATGAAACAAGAACCTGGAGTAAAGAACTGAGTGGACTCAAAAGGGCAAAAGGAGACTTCAGCATTGGGCAAAAAGAAGTTCTCGTCTTTCTCAAAGGCAAAAAGTAAGAAGAGATGTTGTAGTGTACACACCGCTCTTACGCAAGTGAAAGCATTCCTGCTTGCAATTTACAGCAATCTCTTAATTCTCAGCAAAAATGGAAAATGGATCAACATCTTCCTCCACTATTAAAATAACAACAGAAATACAATCCTATTGACTATTTTTTTATTTCTCTCTTACCGTGTGAATGTCCCAGGTCTTTTGTAAAAATTACCTTTTGTCTGAAAGATCTAAAAGCAATAGAAGGACTCTGGAGGTCTTGCTCCTTCGGAATTCCCAGCAAAACAGGAACCCTGAGTTCATCGATTGCAGGGTTGCTAAGCAACCATGTAACTGACATTATCTACCAAAATGGCCTGACACTGGAAATAACCTTATTGTAAGTGCAAATGTAACTCCATGCTTCACATTGCTCCCTCTCCTCTGCCTCCACAAATTTGGTGGTCTTTACAAGAGGGAAAATTTGCCAAAAAACACAAAAGATATTTATTTCCTTAACACTAAAATGCGCTAAGTCATTTAGCCCATGATATAAAAATAGTTCCTATATTCACTCCCGAACAGAAACCCAGGAAATTCTTATGAGTTGTTAGAATGATTTCATTTAGAAACACTTCCATCCATTATACAGTTACATCATATATTATTGCTAGGGAACAATGGAAAAGATTTACCATAGAAAATTATAGTCAATTAGGACTTAAATATGAACAATTTTTATTAGCTTCAATAGGCCATTTTTTTTAGCATAGAGCACAAGAAGATGATAGAGAAACACAATATTTATTATTTATGCTGATATTTACTTTTTTTTTTTTTGACACAGGGTCTCAATCTGTCACCCAGGCTGGAGTGACAATCACAGCTGAATGCAGCCTTGACCTGCCAAAGCTCCAGCTATCCTCCCACCTTAGCCTCTTGAGTAGCTGGGACTACAGGCATGTGCCACAAACCTAATTTATTTTATTCTTTTTTTTTTTTTTTCGTAGAGATAGGATCTCACTATCTCTACTTAGGCTGGCCTTGAACTTCTGGGCTCAAGTCATCCTCCCACCTCAGCCTCCCAAAGTACTAGGATACAGGTGTGAGCCACCTAGCCCAGCGTTAAAATTCTTGATAATGTTACTTTGTAAGGCTGAGATTTGTAACATTTAATGTTTACTGACTGCCATTTTTTCTAGAAAAGTTTTTCTAAGGTGGATTGTGATGCTCAAGGGAATGGAAAGATTGCTAATATTGATTGGGTATCCACTGTCGTTTGAGAATCTTGCATACATTTATCTTCTAAACCTGTGAAATATATATTATCCTTAGCTATTGAACACATCTACCTGTATTAATTTAGGGAAGGAGAAACCCACTAGAGTTGCTTCCAGGTTTATGTGTTGAATCCAGGATAGTCCCTTTTCTTTTTTCTGTTTTTTTATTAATAGTAAGACATCCTTTAACTTGGAAGGTCATGTGATCTCAACTAATTAAGCCTCACATTATTCATCAATGCTTACAACTCATCAGGTACTTCTCTTCTTATTTTATTTATTTAATTATGTTTAGACAGGGTCACTCGCTCTGTCGCCCAGGCTGGAGGCAGTGGTGCCATCACAGCTCACTGCAGCTTCAACCTCCTGGGCTCAGGTGATCTTCCTACTTTAACCTCCCAGGTACCTGGACTATAGGCACATGCCTCCACCCCCAGCTAAGCCTTGTGTTTTTGTAAGAAGGGGCTTTACCGTATTGCCCAGGCTAGTCTCCAACTCCTGGGTGGAGCTCAAGCAATCCACCCACCTCGGCCTCCCAAAGGAGTTGGATTACAGGTGTGAACTACTGCACCGGCCTGGTACTTTCTAATATTATGGATGCTTTCTTACTTGCTAAGCACTTTCTCTTACTTGAAATGTTTTTATATTCTCCCCTCTCCCAGTGATCTAATTCCTACTTTCTCTTTAAAGCCCAGCTAATATTCCACTATCTCCATCCAGCCCTCCCTAACAGTCCCAAAACATCTAAATTGCCTAGTGCGCTAACCTAAAGCCTTCATTAAGACCAGTAACAAATCAAGCCTATCTTATCAAAGGATAAAACATTCTGGAACCATGGCATGTCAATGAATAAGAGAAGAAGTCCTTCTATCAATACTTGATTTTCTGGAACTGGAACATACCAATATGGATAGAAGACTTTCAAAGCTGCTAAGATGGGTAAGAAACAATGCACACAGCATACCATTAAGGCAAAGAGGATAGTATTAATCCTGTATGAAGAGTCAATGAAGATGCAATTGATGAGTGGACATTTCATTGAAATGAAATCAAAAGGCATTTTCCTTCTCTGACATAACAGAGTGGAACTCTCTGCTAAGAACACAAAACTGACCAGCCTGACCAACATGGTAAAACCCCCTGTCTCTACTAAAAAGACAAAAATTATCCATCCGAGGTACCACACACTTGTACTCCTAGCTACTCAGGAGGCTGAGCCATGAGAATCACTTGAATCCAAAAGGTGGACATTGCAGTGAGTCAAGAACACACCACTGCACTTCAGCCTGGGCAACAACACAAGACTTTGTCACAAAAACAAACAAACAAATAAATAAATAAATAAAAGAAAAAGAAAAAACACAAAACTGATTACCACTCTATGAAAATTAAATGAATGTGAGGGAGAAGTTGGAATAATCTGACCTGTTGGTGGTTGGTAGTCTTCATCTTTCTGACAAGAGATATCTCATTACACAATGTATTCTCATTTGTCTCAACTGGATTATTCCCCTCAAGGCGATGTCCTCTTCTGCATCTTTGTGTCTCTAATGTCTAGCATGGGAACTACTCAATATATATTTCAGGTTGTTGACAATGATTGCTGCTGTCTATTCCCTCTAGGTAAGGGTTTATGCATTCAAAAGGCACTTTGCCCTAAGACCTAAATAGACTTTGGCACATTAGCAAGCATCCAGCTAGAGGCAGGTAAATAACTGAAATCCCAATGGGGTGTGTGTGTGTGTGTGTGTGTGTGTGTGTGTGTGCGCGTGCACGCGCGCGCGCACATTCTGGAACATTTTGCACAGACATCAGATTATGTTCCCACAACCCCTCTTCACCAAAATAAAGACTTTGTACATCTGAAATACAGTTTGTGAAAGTCAAATTGTTATCCCTATGACATAGAACAGCCTTTAAAAAGGTATTTCACTGGAATTAAATGATTATTTTTAAATAGGCATCCAAAAATAAGAAAATAAAATGATTTTAGCATAATAAAATCGATTTCACAATTGTTTCAAGAAACTTGGAAAATAAAAGTCAAACTGGAGAACTGTGGCCATAAGAATGCATGGAGGTAGTTCATGTTTCTCACCTCCTGTAATTTCTGATCAAAAGTGAATACCTTTGTGACCTACAGGTCTGTTTATTTGCCCTCCATTATACACTGAGATGTTATTAACATTTAATGAGCTCACATGGATTCACTGGCTAATAAAAAAAGAATAGATTTGAGGACATTGTGCCCTGTTTATGCACAAAAATTACCTTAAACTGAAAGCTGTTTTGTGTTCCTTTACTCCCCTCTGCTGGTAAATTTTAATATAGTTCTTAATTTTTTTAAGTCAAATTGATAGAAACATTGTGTTTTTAAAACCATAAGAAAAATAATGTTGAACATCACAAAACTGTATTTAATCTTTCCCAAAACCCATTTCTTTCCATTTGAAATTTTCAGTGTTATTTGTCAGAACAGGTCATTGATCTGAAAAATTTGTTTCTAGCGTCCAGATGTGTTTTTGTTAGGGTCCTCCTCCTTATACTTGACACATGGTCAAGATAATGAAGCCAGGTGGAAAAGGAGGCATATTTTGGCAAAATAGAAAAAAAAACAACTGAATTAATTTACAAACTGAAATAATACCTCAGCATTCCTTGCTTATATTAAGATATTTACATTACCAAGCATTCTCATATGTCTCATTTATTTGGTACCACGGGATAGGTATGCACATTCTAAAATATAGAGCTTTATTCTTCTAAAAAGTAGAAAAGATCAATAGGCTTAGCCCCAGGTAAAATTCTGAAGTAGACTCAGATTTGTTGCCTCTGAATATTCCCTTTTTTTTTTTTTTTAAAACCATTTCCCTCTCTGAGCCCCTCTCTCCCTCAGGTAGCCCATTCTATTAACTTCTCTCTTTAGAAAATAAAGTACGTAAAACAGTTATTCACAATGGGCATCTCATATCTCAGGATAATTTGTATTTTGAAAGAAAGTAAGAATTAAAACCAAAGTAACCAGCCCCTAATAGGAAATTATGGAGATCACTGAGGGAGGCATTTTCAGTTGCTACTAAAATAGAAAGGTGATTGCTGTCAAGTCTTCTCCAAAAGTCACCCATGTCCCCGATGGGAAGGGATGGCAATCAGCGTGTGTGTGTGTGTGTGTGTGTGTGTGTGTGTATGTGTGTTAGTTACACTAAGCATGGATTTTGGAGACAGGCACATGCAGACTGGAAACTCTGCTTTGCCATGTAACACCTTAGGACTTTGTACAATTTTCTGAACCTCTCTCAACCTCAGCTTTCTTATCTGTAAAATGGGGATAATGCCCAGTTCATAGGTATGTTGTAAGGCATATTACTGCCATATTGTATCCAATAAATGCTAATTCTCTTACCACCTCTTCCCTTAATGGGGTTTCTGAAGTGGTAAAGTAACTTAAGTTTTATGAAAGATTAGACAATAACACCACTAATAATTTCAGTCATGAGGTTATACAAGTGAATAAGCTCTTTATAGGTAATTTTTCCTAGGGAATATTTCTTAGAAATGTCTCCAAATCAGGTTCCAGAGCTGCCTCATCAGAATTCCAATAGGTATAGGGCACTCTGTTCCAGATGTGAGAGGGAAACATATGACATAGCATCATATGTTTTCCTCTGTCCGCTCTTCCTAGGCTGTGAAGCCACTATTTTAGTTAACAAGCACTTCTGCTTGGTATGTGGGTACACAGGAACAGAGTCTTGGCAGAGCTGTCCCTGCTGCATGGTTAATGGAAGGACAGATCACGCTTTTGAGCCAGTCAGCATCATAGAGCCATAAATTATATGACCAATATTCTTGAGAAACCATCAGCACTACCCTAACCGTCAAGCTGGTTTCAAATGTGTGAAGTCTCACCAGCTGGTTCAATTTTCACCCATCTCTAGTTTTTCCTTAAGTCTTCAGGAAAGGTTTCAAAGCAATAACACCTCCCCCTCATGTCAAGTTCCATAGAGACAGAATTCTATGAACACAGAAGGCAGTTCAATAAAGGTAAGCCTGCTGAATGAATCTAACTGTATTTTAATTTTGGTGGTAAAAATCCTTTGAGGTAGTTCATTTTTGTCACCCTCTATAAATTCCGATTAAAAATTAAAGCATTAGGAATCTAAGGTCTCATATGTTCTGTGGAGTAAAATGAGGTACTTTACTGTGATGACCTTTTCAATATTCTGTCATTTGTTTGACTGATCCTGGAGCTCACTTGCATTTACAGTATCACTGACCTCTGCAAAATGTGCACAGAATAAATAGGTAAACACACTAAACTCTGCAAGGGAAACTTGCAAATGAGGGTCCCCACACCACCATGTCAATCGAGCACGTAAAGGGGGCTGTTGTCCTGTTCCCTGGTGTTAAGCATTTGGAGGTGAAGTTCAGCAGATAAGGCTTTTGCTGTTCTGAGAAGAACAATCACATTCAAAAGATCCTGGAGAAGAGTTTTAGTGGCGCTGTACATGGTACACACTGTGTAGGCTTTCTCCTAACTTTTAGCATTTCATCAGCTGTCAGAATTTCCTGAGAGCTGAGACTTTTGACTTTGTATCAGCTAAAAGTATCTGTAATAAAAATAGCATTTATCAAGGTGTTTGATACTGAGATGTCTGAGAATAACATGATCTAAGTAAGAATATTACACGGTTCATGTGATTCACATAACAACTCTTTGAGATAAATACCTTAATAATTTCCATTTGATAGCTGATGAATTTGGGGCTCAGACAAATTAGATAATTTTTCCATACTTAAGTGGTAGAGCTAGAATTCAAACCCAGGGCATCTGACTTCATTCTGCATGGTGGCCATAAAAAAATGCACCAGTCAGATTTCCTGCTGCATAGAGCACAGTTGACTGAAAGCCCTAGCTTTTGGTCTTTGGATCCATCCTTCGCTTTGCACTCTGGGCTGCCCCAAGCCAATGGCTGAGGGTTACCAGTGCTGGCCCATTCCTGTTGGATGCGGAAACCCTCTAAAATGGGACTTTGGTGGAGAATCCCCTATCAACCCGTCCAAAATTTCTTAGAAGGATGCGGAGTTTGAGGTTCAATCCTCCTTCCTTCCCTTTTCTTTTCACAGATGTCTGACCTACATCATGATCTTAAGGCTCTCCCTGCCTACTTCTACACCTTCCTTTACCCTTCACAGCACTATCTTCCAGTACATCTCTTGCACATCTAATTATGTCTTGGCTTCTTAGGGGACCCAAACAACACACCACTCCTGTGTTATTCTGGAGAGTGGCATAAAACTCTCTATCCTTGTTTGCTTACTCCAAGGGTCAAGTAAGAATTGCTAGTGACATTTTGGATTGGTGGAATATCTGTCTTTGGTGTTCTGATGGTTTCAAACTATAATGTCCTTCATATCCTTTCTATCTTTTCATTCTTTTAATGCAAAACATATATGGTCTACAATTAAATACAAATTTTTTAGGTCTGTGGGACCACAGAAACCTGTTTGACTAAAGCTTAGTAACACAGTATGAATACAAAGAAAGCCCTCCAGGCCGGGCGCGGTGGCTCAAGCCTGTAATCCCAGCACTTTGGGAGGCTGAGGCGGGTGGATCACGAGGTCAAGAGATCGAGACCATCCTGGTCAATACGGTGAAACCCCCGTCTCTACTAAAAATACAAAAAATTAGCTGGGCATGGTGGCACGTGCCTGTAATCCCAGCTACTCAGGAGGCTGAGGCAGGAGAATTGCCTGAACCCAGGAAGCGGAGGTTGCGGTGAGCCGAGGTCGCGCCATTGCACTCCAGCCTGGGTAACAAGAGCGAAACCCCGTCCCCAAAAAAAAAAAAAAAAAAAAGAAAGCCCTCCAAGTATCAGAAGAGCAGCCCTGAGGGGTATTCTCAGTGGGTTTATATGAACACACAAAAGCGTTCACCAAAGCTCATTCCCCAAACACCAGCACCAAAATGCTCTGAAATAATTAGGAAAAAAATTCAGATAGTCCCTAACACATGATCATTCAACTTAACCGATTTTTTTACTTTATGATGGTGCAAAGCCATTCTCTTTCTCATTTTCAGTATGGTATTCAATACATGACATGAGCTATTTGACACTATCATAAAATAGGCTTTGCATTAGATCATTTTGCTCAACTGCAGGCTAATGTAAGTGTTCTGAACAGGCTTACCACAGACTAGGCTAAGCTACGATGATCAGTAGGTTAGGTGTATCAAATGCACCTTTGCCTTATGATATTTTCAACTTACAATGGGTTTATCAGGGTGTAACTCCATCATAAGTTGAGGAGCATCTGTGGTGCAGCAGCCAGATACTAACTAGGTATCTAGTAATCGGTGAAATTCCATCCTTTTATTGGAAAGTCCCAATACACAATAGAGTACTAAAGGCTCCTAGAGATCCTGTGGCAAGGAAACTGGTTCAAGTCCCCCTCTTTATTTGACAAAGAGCCTGCTTTTAAATATCTCACGGAACTGGGGATCTGGAGTCAATGCATGGAGATACTTTGATCTCTAGGTGCCCCTGCCTTTCTCTGACCCCAAACCTAGAATCATTTAATTTTTATCCTTGAGGTGTTTTCTTGCATTTTTTGTTTGTTTACCCTACTCTATGAGAGTGGTGGCTGAAAGGTTATCTTGTTAATAAGAATTTGTCATTTGCTCAAAAAGAATTCATTGTAATCTCAGCACTTTGGGAGGCTGAGATGGGTGGATCATGAGGTCAGGAGTTCAAGACCAGCCTGGCCAAGATGATGAAACCCTGACTCTACTAAAAATACAAATATTAGCTGGGTGCTGTGGCAGGTGCCTGTAATCCTAACTACTCAGGAGGCTGGGGCAGGAGAATCACTTGAACCCAGGTGGCGGAGGTTACAGTGAGCTGAGATCATACCACTACACTCCAGCCTGGGCAACAGAGTGAGACTCCATTAAAAAAAAAAAAAGAATTCACTGAGAGCTTTATTTAAAGTGCTGGGCTACGCTCTGTAGGAAATGAACATGAACCTGGCCCCTGCCTTCTGGAGGGATTTAGACTTAGAGATGGAAAGGTAAGGTGTGCAATAGATCATCAAACAGGGTTTGTTCCTGACAAGGGCCCTAGTGTTCTACCTGAGAACTGTGAGGGAAGGCTTTATGGAAAAGCCACATTTGTGCTGGCCTTCCAGTGTCATCTTCCCTCCCTACAGTTCCATTTCACTTTCCACATGGAAAAGGCGAGGGTCAAAACACAATGGCCTAAGTTCAAATGTATTTTTTACTCTGGCTTATTAAGTGGAGAAACCAAGCAATGTTCTGTTGTGCTTTACAATAATCAAATTAAACAAACAAAAAGGAGAAAGCTTCCAGCAGAAAGCATCATTACTTTTTAATGATTATAAAGTAACGAGTATCAGTTTACTAGAGCTACCATAACAAAGTACCACAAACTGAATGGCTTAAAACAACAAAATTTATTTTCTTACAGTTTTGGAAACCAGAAATCTAAAATCAAGGTGTGGCAGGCTGCCTCTGAAACCTATAGAGGCAAACCCTCCATCACCTCTTCCTAGATTCTGGAAGTGTCTGTCGATCCTTGGTGTTCCTTGGCTTACAAATGCAGCACTTTAATCTTCTACATTATCACATGACATTCTCCCTTCATGTGGCTGTGTCTCTTCTCTTCTTAGGAGGACACAAGTCACATTGAATTAAGAGGCCCACTCTGCTTCAGCATGACCTCATTTTAACTGAATTAATTACATCTGCAAAGACTTTATTTCCAAATAAAGTCATGCTCTAAGGTACTGAGGGTTAGGACTTCAATATATCTTTTTGGGGAACACAATTCAACTGATAACAATATGCTCATTACAAAAAATTCACATGGTAATAGCAGAAAGGCACAAAGAATATAAAAATCACTTGCAGTGTTATTGATTGAGATAACCACTGCTATATGCCTTCATTTTTTTGCATATACAAAAATTAAGTACAACAATTATATATAAGACAATTTTGTGTCTTGCTTTTCCTCAAGTTATATCCTATACATCTTCCAATCAGTAAATAGATATCATATATGTAATTGTTACACAATAATTTATCTAACCCAACTTCTACTATCTACTTCTTAGCCTCATAAAAGAAAGAAATCCTCAAATGTTTATGTACTTATATATTTTATTTAATCATTTTTTGTTTATCATTGTTTTTTATCTCATTTCCCCACCTGCCAATAAAAGCAACTGAAATTTCTTGCTTCTGCAAGAATGTGTGTGTGTGTGTGTGTGTGTGTGTGTGTGTGTGTGTGTGTATTTACAGAGAGAGAAGAGATATATTTTTATCTCTTTCACCCACAAGTCCCAGAAGGCTATTACCATGAATGTTTGACATTTTTTTGTCAGTCATTTCAGAGTTGACTGTTCACAAGTCCTGGCCTATTAGTTTGGATACCAGCATATCACAGCCTACAAGGCAACCTTAAGAGTAAGAGAAACCCCTGTTACCTGAAAGACTAGAATACCGAAAATAGTCTAGTGAGATGATCAAGTTTCTCCTCTGGATGCTTTCTATTTTTTGCTTGTTTAATTTGCATGTTATAAAGCAAAACAAAACATTGCTTGGTTTCTCCACCTAATAAGGCAGAGTAAGAAACATTTTTAAACTTAGGTCATTATCTTTTGAGCCTAAACCAGGGCTTCTTAAATCTTGATGTACAAATTTCCTGAGGATCACAAAAATGCAGATTCTGATTCAGTAGGGCCTGAGTTACTTCTTTTCATGCACCATATAACAATTTTCAGTCAAAGATGGACCATATATAGATACATATTTATGATAGTGGTCCCATAAGATTATAATGGAGTTGAAATATTCCTATTGCCTAGAGATGTTGCTCTAGCAGCATCACTGTAGCACAATGCATTACTCTCACATATTTGTGGTGGTCCGTCGGGAGGTATTCCAGAAGAAGGCATCGTTATCATAGGAGATGACAGCTTCTTGTGTGTTGCTGCACCTGAAGACCTTCCAGCGGACAGAATGTGGCAGTGGAAGATAGTGATATTGATGATCCTGACCGTGCATAGGTCTAGGCTAATGTGTGAGTTTGTATCTTCTTTTTTGTTTTGTTTGTTTTTGAGACAGGGTCTTGCTGAATCGCCCAGGCTGGAGTGCAGTGTGAGATCTCAGCTCGCTGCAACCTCTGCCTCCCAGGTTCAAGAAATCCTTCTACCTCAGCCTCCCAAGTAGCTGAGACTACAGGCACGTGCCACTATGCCTGGCTAATTTTTATATTTTTTTGTAGAGGCAGGGTTTCACCATGTTGTCCAGGCTGCTCTCAAATTGGATTCCAGCAATCCACCTGCCTTGGCCTCCTAAAGTGCTGGGATTATAGTTGTGAGCCACCATGCCCAGCCATGTCTTAGTTTTTAACAAAAAAGTTTAAAATATAAAAAAAAAGGAGAAAAAAATCTTATCAAAGATGGATAGAAAGAAACTATTTTTGTATAGCTGTACAATGTGTTTTGAGCTGTTACTACAAGAGTCAAAAGTAAAAAAAAACTAAAAAGTTGATGTAGTAAAAAAGTTATAGTAAGCTTAGTAAACTAAGGTTAATTTATTACTGAAAATTTTTTTAAATAAACTTAGTGTAGCCTAAGTATACACTGCTATATAAAGTCTATAACAGTGTACAGTAATGTCCTACGCCTTTACATTTACTCACCACTTACTGACTCACCCAGAGCAACTTCTAGTCCTGCAAGCTCCACTCATAAGTGCCCTATGCAGGTAAAATTTTAAATCTGTGGCCGGGTGCCGTGACTCACGCCTTTAATCTCAGTACTTTGGGAGGCTGAGGCGAGCGGATCACGAGGTCAAGAGATTGAGACCATCCTGGCCAACATGGTGAAATCCCATCTCTACTAAAAATACAAAATTTAGCTGGGTGTGGTGGTGTGCGCCTGTAGTCCCAGCTACTTGGGAGGTTGAGGAAGGAGAATTTCTTGAACCCAGGAGGCGGAGGTTGCAGTGAACTGAGATTGCACCACTGCACTCCAGCCTGGTGACAGAGCAAGACTGTGTCTCAAAAAAAAAATTCTATCTGTTAGATACGTAACTACTTGCTATTGTGTTACAATTGCCTTCAGTATTCAGCGCAGTAACCTGCTGTACAGGTTTGCAGCCTAGGAGCAATGTGTTATACCACATAGCTAGGTGTGTGTGTGGTAGGCTACTCCATCTAGGTTGATGTAAATACACTCTGATGTTTGCACAATGACAAAATTGCCTACCGATGCATTTTTCAGAAGGTATCCCTGTCATTAAGAGACACATGGGTATAGTTTCCAAGGAATACCTATGCCGTTGGTCTGTGCACCGTATTTGAATAGCAAGGGTCTAGTTTAAAGCACTGTTTAGGGAAAACCATTGGCCCTTTATCTTAAGTTGGGTTGCCTGAAAAACTGATACTGAGATGGAGATTTCCCCATAGGAGGCTTACTTGGGAAGGCTCTTAGAACACAAGTAAAGGAGCGAAAGAAACGGGATTGGGCAGCCTGAGAAACAGGTGCCACTGTCTCAGCTGCCCCTTCAGGAAGCTCTAAAACTGGGAGATCCTTCAGTTGTCTTGAGATAAGGGGGCTAGGCCTATGAAACCCCGTATTAACCAGGCATGGAAGGTAGACTGCGCAGGGGAAGGCATCACTTGGGGTGAGGCAGGTCCCTTCCATGGAGTAGTTCTCAGAGGTGGTTTGGCTGTGAGCCATGAGGAGCCAACACTCCTGCAAGTGGGGCGAGTGAGCACCTCAGCCTGGAGGGGGATCTAGGTGAAGGCCCACCGCGTCCACTACTCTGGTGATAACCCAGTGACCTAGGAAACCACGGTACTAGTTTCCATCTTAGTTCATATTTAGGACAGAATATGATAGACATTTCCTCAAACATTTCTGTTGTATTAATAAATGAAGCAATGTGTCTGCGGAGTGTGCCAGACCCTAGAGGCAGCGATTCTAGGAACAATCATTTTGATTTTACAGAAAAAAAACTCTGACTTAATTTGAAAGTTGCATGTATCATCTTATTTCAAGCAGGAATCCAGGTAAAAGGTAAGGCCCTCAGGAAGGACCCTTGGCAGATACTTTATGGATTGTCTTCACAGAAATGAGAGCTAGGTGAACTAATGTTTACACTTTCTTCATTTTTTTTCATTCTTTTTCTTTTTTGTTTCTTACTTGATAATGTTAAATGACCTGTCTTTGGGTTCACTAAGTATTCTGCTTGATCAAGACTACTGTTGATCCTCTTTAGTGAATCTGTGTATTTTAGCTCCAAAATTTCTGTTTAGTTCTTTATAGAGCTTCTGTCTGTTAAATTCTTATTTTGCTCATGCATTGTTCTCCTAATTACATTTAATTGTTTTTCTGGGTTATCCTTTATAGTGCTGAGTTTCTTTAGGATGATTATATTGAATTCTTTGTTAGACAATTCTTAGATAATTGATTTTTGGGGGATTGATTCCTGCACTTTTTTTTTCACTTTATTGATCCATGTTTCTCTGTAACATGTGCCTTGTTACTTTGTTGTTGTGATTTTTGCATTTAAAAGAACAGCCAGCCCTCCCCCCGCCCCCACCAAAAAAAAAAAAAAAAAAAAAAAAAGGAAATAAAAGGATGTGTGCCATCTAGTGGCAGCAACTAAAAGCACAGCCCAATGCTTTCCCTTTTCCCTTTTCCTAGTCAGGGAGCTCAACGAGGTTTTCAGTGGTGTTTTGCTACTTTTAGCAGTAGGTGTGGGAGTTCACTAAGGGAAATAAAATTACAATGTCTAGAGCTGGATAGCTGTGTAAGGAAACACATCAAACTGGATCCATTCTTTCTACACTGGATGAATTTCAAATTTAAGGACTGGTCGCGGTGGCTCATGCCTGTAATCCCAGCACTTTGGGAGGCTGAGGCAGGCAGATCACCTAAGGTCAGGAGTTCAAGACCAGCCTGGCCAAACCCCATCTCTACTAAAAATACAAAAATTAGCTGAGCGTGGTGGCATACACCTGCAGTCTCAGCTGAGGAGGCTGAGGCAGGAGAATCATTTGAACCCAGGAGGTGAAGGTTGCAGTGAGCAGAGGTTGCACCACTGCACTCTAGCCTGGGTGACTGAATCTCAAAAATAAAAAAAGTTCCAAGTTTAATATGGATCAGAGATCTAATATTAAAAAAGAAGACATAGCAGCACTAGAAAATTAAGTTCTAGAATTCACAAGAGTGAATTCCTTTATAACTCAGGAGTGGGAAAAATATTCCTATCTATGATCACAATTCAGAAGCTTTAAGGGAAGAGATTAACCATAATTTAAACAAACAAAAAAGCAAAGTCTAAAAACAAAGGCAAAAAGTCTAAAAAATATGCAGCTTATATCATGCGGGGCTAATATATAAAAAGTCTCTAAATTTTTTTAAAGACCATCCTGATAGAAAGTATGTGAAAGATAGACAATTTAAATAAAAAGAAGTGCAAATTGCCCTTAAACAGGTAAAAAGATTGATTTATTACACTGCTTTCCATTTTAAAAGTTGCATTTACATTTTATTATTATTTTATTATTATTATTATTATTATTATTATTATTTTAGATGGAGTCTCCCTCAGTCGCCCAGGCTGGAGTGCAGTGGCATGATCTCAGCTCACTGCAACCTCTGCCTCCTGGGTTCAAGCGATTCTCCTGTCTCAGCCTCCTGAGCATCTGGGATACAGGCATGCATCACCATGCCCGGCTAATTTTTGTATTTTTAGTAGAGACTGGGTTTCACCATGTTGGCCAGGATGATCTCAAACTCCTGACCTCAGGTGATCCACCCCCCTCGGCCTCCCAAAGTGCTGGGATTACAGGCGTGAGCCACTGTGCCCCTCCTTATTTTGTATTTTAAACATGTTACACATTTATAGGGTTCCAAGTTTATATATAAAACAAGATACATTCAGAGAGGTCTGGCTTCAATTCCTTTCTCCCTCATCTGTTCTTGATCGTCTCCCATTGTTTACCATTTGTATAAGAGTGTGGTTTACCTTTCTATTGTTTATTTTTGAAAATATAAGTAAGTTCCATTTGTACATGTATCTCTAACACCCTGTATACCAAAGGTTGCATACTATGTACACTCTTTTGTGCCTTCCTTTTTCACTTCACTTCATAGTCATGTACCTTCCATACTCCTTAACAGCTTCATAATACTTTGTCGTATGCATGCATCATTTGAAAACATGTTCCGCCTCATTCACAAAAAGATATATACAAAACTATACTGAAAGCCAGGTGCAGTGGCTTATGCCTGTAATCCCATCACTTTGGGAGGCTGAGGCAGGTGGATTGCTTGAGGTCAGGAGTTTGAGACCAGCCTGACCAACATGGCGAAACTCAGTCTCTACTAAAATTACAAAACTTAGCTGGGCGTGGTGGCGCTTGCCTGTGGTCGCAGCTACTTGGGAGGCTGAGGCAGGAGAGTCGCTTCAACCCAGAGGCAGAGGTTGCAGTGATCCAAGATTGCACCACTGAACTCCTGCCTGGGCAACAGAGTGAGACTCTGTCTAAAAAAAAAAAAAAAAAAACCTACCCCCAAAAAACAACTAATACTTTGATAACATTTCCCACCTATCCATTTAGCAAACATCTAGGAGTTTGCCAATTCATGCTATTGGTGAGGCTGCAGAGAAACAGGAAACACTGCTGGTGTGAACACAAAATTGCACAACCCCAATGAAGGGGAATCTGGTAGTATTAAACAAAATAATGTGTTCTTCTACCCTTTGACCTAACAATCCCATTTATAGAAATCTATGCTAAAAACCCACCGGCAAAAGCATGTTATATATGCACAAGGAACCTGTTGTAATAGCAAAAGACTGGGAATCGTCCACATATCACTAGTAAGGGCCTGGCTAAGTAAACTACAGTAAATCCATATGTAACCAAAAAGAAGAATTATGTCCAGTTCATTTAAAACATAGTATCTTGACTGTACATCCCTAGTTGGATACAGTTTTAGACAAAGAAAAGCACATGCAACGTTAAACTTATCTGTCTAATGTTAGCCATATCACTATTGTTGTTCTGTTTTTAGTTATTTATCCTGTTATTGCTCTTAGTTATTATTATTATATACCTGTTTGGTAGATGAAGCAAATAAGCTTTATGTTAATATCATTAAGAACCAATATTCTCAGGCCGGGCGCGGTGGCTCAAGCCTGTAATCCCAGCACTTTGGGAGGCCGAGGCGGGTGGATCACGAGGTCAAGAGATCGAGACCATCCTGGTCAACACGGTGAAACCCCGTCTCTGCTAAAACTACAAAAAATTAGCTGGGCATGGTGGTGCGTGCCTGTAATCCCAGCTACTCAGGAGGCTGAGGCAGGGGAATTGCCTGAACCCGGGAGGTGGAGGTTGCGGTGAGCCGAGATCGCGCCATTGCACTCCAGCCTGGGTAACAAGAGCGAAACTCTGTCTCAAAAAAAAAAAAAAAAAAAAAAAGAACCAATATTCTCATTGCCTCCTTGTGTGTAGAAAACAAAGAACCAATAATTTCATCTTAAGAGAAAGGAGACAAAAACCAAAGAGCTCAACTTTAAAAAAGGCTTACACGTAGAAGAAGACACAACATTCAAGATTGTCATGGGTCTTTACGAAAAGGAAATTTGAGACGGCTAAAACCCAGAACAGTGTGGAGTCTGGGAAAGGGATAAGGCTAAAGAGTGTAAGCTTTTTTTTTTTTTTTTTTTTTTAGACAGAGGCTCGCTCTGTCGCCAGGCGCCAGGCTGGACTGCAGCGGTGCGATCTCGGCTCACTGCAACCTCCGCCTCCCGGGTTCAAGCAATTCTCCTGCCTCAGCCTCCTGAGTAGCTGGGACTACAGGTGCGCGCCACCATGCCCAGCTAATTTTTGCTATTTTTAGTAGAGACGGGGTTTCACCATGTTGGCCAGGATGGTCTCGATCTCTTGACCTTGTGATCCGCCCGCCTCGGCCTCCCAAAGTGCTGGGATTATGTCTGAAGCAAGAAGAAAAGACAAGGAACAGGTTCAGTTTCATCTCTGATACACCGTTTCTTGCTAAAATTGATGTTTCTTTCTGCAGGCATTTTCCTTCTGAATGTTGGTCCCACTCAGCCATCCACCTACACTTTCTACCAAGTCAATTTATACTAATTCTTCAGATCAGTTAATCACCGGTACGTTTCCCCTCCCTAGTCAAGGATCTTTTATTATACCCTATCATAGAATCATATTCCTTTACTTAGTGCACTTCTCTCAATTGATAAGTGCCCCATTAATGTAATTACTTGATTAATATCTGCCTCCCTTTCCTCTTCCAGGGCCGAAATTCTGCCTGGTTTTGCTCATCCTATAGTATATAGCAGGAGTTCAATAAACATTTGTTAAAGCAACATACTTAACTTCCATTTTGTTCCCTTTACTCAGAGACTTTTCACTGGATTAGGAAGGGTAAAATACCCGAAGACTTGAACTCCAAAAGAAACAAAATGATTCTATACAAACCTTTCCTACTTAAAATTTCTCTTTTCATTGGGCAAATATTCCTTTAGCCCCTGGCACTATTTGGTAATGGGAATACAGCCGTGTATATGGCAGATGAAGTTCTGTTGCTGCCCTTCCCAAGTTTATGTGGAGGTGAGATGTGGTGGTAGTAAATGTATACTATATTGTCTGTATTTAAATCGAGTCCATCTCTTCCGCCCTAAATCCCGCCTTGGGATAGCTTGATGGGATTGCTGATGTTTCAGAATGCATAAGCATCTCAAGGCATTTGCAGTCGTACAGGTCAACAAGATAACCAAGCCCAGCAACGTCTGGGCCGGAAGCTGGGCTCCTCCGCGTCTCCTGACTCCAAATCCCACTGAATGAACCTTCGGCAGCTGCCACCTCCCGGAGACATTTCTTCCGCACTCTCCTCTCGTGACGGGTCTTCTTTGTTGTACTTAATTTCCTATGCAATAAGATGTCAGCATCACCATCAGTCCCCCCAAACAAAGACCAATTCCCACAACCGAAGTTCCCAACGAGGGCCATGAGTTAGGGTTACTAAAATCAGCGTTTATGAATCCTGACTCAAATTGTCTCTTATGGGGTTCCGTAGAACAGATTCACGTAAGAGGGCCTTCAGCGACAGCTGTACTCGAAAAAAAACGGGAATAAGGTGTCTATTACATTTCCTCAAATACTGTGTAGGGTCTGAGGAGCACGTCAGTTGTATTTAAAAATCCTTTAAACAGTATTCCTTCGCCCCAAAAACTAGCCTTGAAAGAACAAGTGACATTCATCCTGCTTTTCATGTTTTCTGGGTTTGCCCGTTACATCCCTTCGCCCGCACCTACCTAGACAGGCAGCTCCTGGCCACCCTCCTGGGTCCTGATTTTGAAAAGAGCAGTGGACCAATCAGATACAGAGCGCTGTTTGGCTCTGCCTTTTGAGCCTGGGCTGCAACTGCGGGTGTGACGGCTGCGGTGGCCCAGGGTGTCTTTGGAGGCGCTGAGGGCGGAGGCATGAGGCTAACGGCTTGGATTCAGTGAGCTCACCGCGATGTACAGGCCAGGAGCCAGAGGCAGGCTGATGGGGGAGGGAACGAACTGCCTGTGAGACGGGGTGACGACGGCGACCAGCCCGGGCGGGCACCGGGACTGGAAGAGTTGCCTGAGCAGCCGGCTGGCCCGGCGGCCAGGCTAGGGCGGGGGCGAGCGCCCGGCTGAGCCTGCTAGGACTAGAGGAGCGAGAAGGGTCCTCTTCACATTTCAGAGCGAACCAGACGGGGACAGTAGGTTTGGAGGAAGGGGGATCGTTGGAAGTAGCCGGAAGTGGTGAGAATCTGGCTATAGGCGAGGAACCGAAAGAATCAGAAAGGGAAGTCTATGTGAGTAGCTGAAAGGACTGGGTGACCAGAAAGAAGGTCGGTGTAAGTGAAGGAAGAGTGAGGTGTTGCTGGATCAAGGGCTAAGAGGGTCTGCGTAAGTGGATGTGAGTGAGGATCAAGGAAAAGCAGTGGAAGTGGCCAGGGGTCGGGGCTGCAGGAGTGTCAGACGGGGCCGGAAGGCAGGCGAGCGGTGTTCAAATTTGAGAGCGTGTGGAAATTGGAAGACTTGGTGGCGAACAAGAGTCAGGACCCATATCCTGTCTCAGAGAGTGGTCGACGTGTCCGGGATGTGGGATCAGAGGCTGGTGAGGTTGGCCCTGTTGCAGCATCTTCGGGCCGTCTATGGCATTAAGGTCAAGGGTGTCCGTGGGCAGTGTGATCGCAGGAGACAAGAAACAACAGCCATGGAAATAGGGGTAAGTTCTGTGAAAGGGGATTTAGGTTTAAAAGAAAGGGCACACTCTTCATAATCACTTATTGCCAGGTCATGCTGAAATAAAATGTTCACTCTGTATCAAAAAGAGAATGGTTCGATGTGTAATTCAGTTCAGAGGGTCAATTGCTGGTATTTAAAAAGTGGCGTTCTTGATTTTTTTCCAAGGATTTTTGATCATTGAGAGAAAGTTCAAGGATTTTCCAACCTCAGCACTATTGACATTTTGGATTAGATAATTTTTGTTAGGGGGAAGAGGATGTGCTGTTCTGTGAATTGTGGGATGTTGAGCGGCATGTCTGGCTTCTACCTACTAGATGCTGGTAGCATCTCTCAGTTGTGACAATTAAAAATGTCTCCAGATATTCTGTGTTTTGAACAGGTAGTACCTACCCCTCCACCTTTGTTATAGAGTAAGGTTTGTAGAGGGACAAGGGTGACCAGTGCATTTTCTAGATGAATCCGTAGATGACGAAGTATGACAGAACATTAGAAATAGACTTGAAAAAATAACTGCATATTCACTAATTTGAGAAACATGTTCGGTGCTTGGTCATGTCATACTTCTGAGATAGCTTTTTTTTTTTTTAATGTGAGTAAATTGACAAGCCAGAGTGGAATGATTGAAAAGTTTTCGGTGTTTTGGTGGTTTAGGTAAAGGGATTTTGAATGAGATTTTAATACCTCTGTTGCATAATCAAGAATTTCATTGTGAAAAATAAGCTGAATGTAAAGCATTTTAAATGTATGTGCCTAATTTATATGGTACTTCCTAGTACTTGGACACAAGCTAATAAAAGTAATATATATTGCTCTTAATAGTTTAAGCTTTCTAAAAAAGAAATGCTTGGAGAAGAAAACCACCAACAAAAGTAATATGTGTACCTCTTAATAGCCAATAAACTTTGGAGAAATTATTTTTGTTGGTCGCAAATTAATGGCAATACATGTACTTATATTTAAAAAGCTACAGTGATTTCTTCTGATTGTAAAACTGGCTTTCCAAGATCTCAAATGCAGCTGATTTTGTAAGTATATGGAAGAGTTTGTATGTGAACTTTTTTTTCACCCCTTAACAAGGAAAACTGATGCCTGCTTTTAGAGTTGCATAGACCTGAGTTTCAGTCCTGTTCCAACCCTACTACATCTGTAAACTTGGGCTGCTTGTTTGATTTCCCTAAGCTTCAGTTTTCTATTTATAAGGTAGGAACAGTGGTATTTCTCCTTGGATTGTTTACGGATTTTTAAAAAGTGAAGGTCTTTGTATAGGCCTAGCACAGTGCCTGTCACATGCTACTGACAACCAGTGGTCTGCCTCCTAATTGGTAATCATGCTATATAAATTCAGCTAGAAACACTTATAAGAATATTCTAATGAAGAAATATAGAAAATCATTGTGTTATGAGATCTAATGGGATAGGTAATTTGTTTGACAACAATTTCTTTAGCCCATCGGTGTTTGTTAACTAATTGTAATTTTTGAGTTTTTAAATAAAAGTACTTTATAAATCTTTTTTTAATGATACTATAGGTGATATTCTATACATAAAGTTTTAAAAACATTTTATGAGATTATAGTGGTTACTTGTGAAGCCAGTTATTTTAAATAAGACAAGGGAAAAAAACATGCTGAATTCTGGTTATATATAACAGAAGTAGACTTATCAGCTTAAGCATCTGATTTATTTTTGCATTTGGTTTGGTTGCACAGTATCAAGAAAATTCTGATTTACCCAATAAAGGAGTTGCCCATAGTAATATTTTTTAAATAGCTCAGCTTAAAATGATAATCATAATATTAACAAATATTTTTCAAATGCTTATTCCGTGTCAGACACTGATACAAGTGTTTTTTGCATGTTTTAATTCATTTAGTTCTTCCTACACCTCTATGACATAGGATCTGTGTGAGGATACTGAGGGACAGAATGCTAATTTGATCCAGATCACTCAGCTGATCCAAGAGTCAAGATTTACAACCTGGCGTTTTTGCCTTTAGGAACCTACTCTCAAGTACTCATTATGTCATACTGTCTTTTCACCTTACAATATTTGTAGATTAAATGGAGCCAGGTGGTTGAAAGGGATTAGTAAAATTTTGTTACTGTGTTGTGTCATTAACAATGCTGACTGATTTTTATTGAAAATATAAAGTTAAAATGCTCTTAATATATAAATGCTTCTTGCTTGATAACTTGTGACATCAAAAAATAATAACAGCATTCACAGAGCAGAGGCATGTAAACTAAATTAACATGTGAGATTATGCATGTCCACTTAATTTTGAATAACCAGACATTTACAGGCTTGAATTTACCTTTCAGTGCCTTGCAAAACTGCAGCCTTCTTAATTGGTGACGCATTTTTAAGAAGTTCGAATGTATACACAGATAGTGGCAGATTCTTTATTCTTGAGTGTGCAAAATCATTAAAGTTAACCAACACACAGCTTTACTCTTGGGATCTTCAGTGTATTAAAATTTGGATGTGAGGTTTTAAAAATGGGTTTCCAGGTAGTAAAGTTTGACTTAAATATTTGCACACCCCTGCCTTGCTTACCTCAGGGCATGATTTGAAAAGCTCTCTTCTATTGAAGGTGGAAAATGTATTAGGTATGAAAATAACCTCTTTTGATATAATTTTAGGAAGACTCAATGAGTGACAGGAATTATTGTTTTGTTTTTCAGTTGACTTAGCCTTTTGTGTAACTATTTATAAGAAGACCAAAGAAAAAGTACATCGTCAGTATTTATAAAGTCATTAAAGGAATGTATAATATTTTGGGGAAAATGTTAGTGTTTTAGACCAAATTCTGTTTTAAGAATTTACTAAGCACTAACCAAATTAATTTTTTATGATCAGATTGGAAACAGTTTACTAGATTATTTGAGGGGAATGACGTTATCTTGGTCGTATTTGTATTCCCTGCACTTAGCATACTAATATAGTAATTGTTTTCGAATGCACTTGAAATAATTGCTTTTGTCTTGATTGATAGTTATTTATTTCTGATTTTTTATTTCCTGGGTCTTTAATTTGCCTAAAGTTTAAGAGAACTGATATTATGCCTAATATTTGTGTTAGAGTAACTGAATTTGTCATTTTAGGGTAAAATATTTGGAGTACCTTTTAATGCACTGCCCCATTCTGCTGTACCAGAATACGGACACATTCCAAGGTAAGCAGAGTTTGAAATCAAGAAGGCTGGGTACAGTGGCACATGCCTGTAACCCCAGCATTTTGAGAGGCCAAGATGAGTGGATCACTTGAGTCTAGGAGCTCAAGACCAGCCTGGGCAACATGGTGAGACCTTGTCACTACAAAAGATAGAAAAATTAGCTGGGTGGTACACAATTGTAGTCCCATCTACTTGCAAATCTGAGGCAGGAGGATCACTTGAGCCCGGGAGGTCGAAGCTGTAGTGAGCTGAGATTGTACCACTGTTTTCTAGCCAGGCAAATGAAGAAGAAGAGAGTAAACATTTCAAACTGGTTTTAGAGATTTTTAAAAAGAAATAATTGATTAAAACATACTTGTTTAAAACCAGCAAATGATTTTATCTCTCATTAGCTAATGTTAAAATTTTTTTTAATTTTATTTTTTTATAAAAATTTACCTGCCAAAGTCTCATCTGAATTTTTTTTTAGCTTTTACATATTTTAAATTTAAAATTCATACTCATTCTCAGGATTGAATTTTAAAGTCTAGTAATGAGTAAATGTTAGAAATCACAAATAATTTTTGTTCTGTCAAGTCAGTTTTCAGTTCTATAGGAATTCTTTTGTCACAAGTCAGATTAAGTAATTACTAAATTACCAGTTCAGTAATAATTTTGACTTTTTTTGTTGTTTGTTTAAAAAAGGCCAGGCACAGTGCCTCAGGCCTGTCATCCCAGCACTTTGAGGGCCAAGGTGGGAGGATTGCTTGAGCCTGGGATTTTGAGGCCAGTCTAGGCAACAAAGCAAGATCCCATCTCAACAAAAATGTAAAAGAAAAATTAGCTGGGCAAGGTGGTGTGCACCTGTAGTCCCACCTACTCATGAAGCAGAGGCAGAGGATCGCTTGACCCCAGGAGTTTGAGGCTGCAGTAAGCTATGATCATTGCCACTTTACTCCAGCATTGTCAACAGTGTGAGACCCTATCTCTTGAAAAGAAATATTGGATAAAAGAATATTTAAGCTAAGATATTAGAGTATTTGTGAAAATATGGTATCACTTAAATAACTTTTTGTTCCTTTTTTTTTTTTTTTTTTTGACAGAGCTTTCCTCTTGTTGCCCAGGCTGGAGTGCAATGGTGTGATCTTGGCTCACTGCAACCTCTACCTTCTGGGTTCAAGTGATTCTCCTGTCTCAGTCCCACAAGGACCTGGGATTACAGATGCCCGCCACCATGCCCAGTTAATTTTTGTGTTTTTAGTAGAGATGGGGTTTCATTATGTTAGCCAGGCTGGTCTCAAACTCTTGACCTCAGGTGATCTACCCGCTTCGGCCTCCCAAAGTGCTAGGATTACAGGCATGAGCCACTATGCTGGCCTTTTCTAACTGCATCAGAAATTAGTAGGAACGTTATGTTTTAAGACTACAATTTTAAAATGTGTTTGATGAAACTTATCACTTATTTTCGCCTCCACCTAAAATAGAGTTCATTTTGGCTACTATAGACCAATAATCTGGGTTTTTAATTGAAGTGTCACCCAAAAGCAGTTATTGAACACGTTGCTGCCTTAGGACAGTTTTCCCCCATTCATCCTATAGATGTAGATTCATAGTTGTCTTAGATAACCACTTAACCATTTTGCTCTTTAAATGACCTATGAAAGGCTTGATTTTCTTATAATGAAAACCTATAATGATTTTCAACAGGCTGGGCACAATAGCTCATGCCTATAATCCCAGCACTTAGGGAGGCTAAGGTGGTAGATTGCTTGAGCCCCGGAATTCAAGACCAGCCTGGGCAACATGGTGAAACATTGTCTCTACAAAAAATAGAAAAATTAGCGGAGCATAGTGATGTGTGCCTGTAGTGTCAGCTAGTTGGAAGGCTAAGGTGAGAAGATCACTTGCGCGCAGGAGGCAAAGGTTGCAGTGAGCAGTGATCGCACCACTCCAGCCTGGGTGACAGAGTGAGACTCTGTCTCAAAATAAAAACAAAAACAAAAATATTTAGAAAAAAAACAAAACAGATGTTCAGCATCTGAAATTGCAAAGTAATATTCCCAGGAATAATGACTAAATCTTCAATGTAATTTCATGACCTACTTATTTAAGAAGACTATTTTGTCAGTTACCTTCTGTAAACAGGGCTGACATTCAGCCACTGTGCACCAGTATAACTGTATCAGTTTTTTGTAGCTGATACTCATTCTAATTTGTGGATCCCAGCTGTTCTTCTAGGTATCTAAAGCCACCATTGATTGAGGTTATTGTTGAAAATAAAGAAATTGAGCACATTCCCCTTAATATGAAAAGGCTTATAAGGATTGGGATATATCCTACTTTTCTGAGGGATAATGTTGGGGTGAGGGAGAAAAAACCTCACCCTGTTTTTGGACAACATAGGAGATGAGAAGATCACCCATGGAGAGAGATAGTAGATAAAAGAAGGCATTAGACGGAGCCCTGAGTTGTCCAGCATGTAGAGGTCTGGCATAAGAGGAGTGAGAAAAGAAGTTTGAGAAAGAGCAGTCAGGAAGGTAGCAGGAAAACTAAAAGAATAGTGAGAAAGCCGGGCGCGGTGGCTCAAGCCTGTAATCCCAGCACTTTGGGAGGCCGAGGCGGGTGGATCACGAGGTCAAGAGATCGAGACCATCCTGGTCAACATGGTGAAACCCCTCCTCTACTAAAAATACAAAAAACATTAGCTGGGCATGGTGGCGCGTGCCTGTAATCCCAGCTACTCGGGAGGCTGAGGCAGGAGAATTGCCTGAACCCAGGAGGCGGAGGTTGCGGTGAGCCGTGATCGCGCCATTGCACTCCAGCCTGGGTAACATGAGTGAAACTCTGTCTCAAAAAAAAAAAAAAAAAAAAAAAAAAAGAATAGTGAGAAAGAGTATTTTTAAGACAAACAGGGAAGGGACCAGGTGTGTAGATCAGGCATTAGGAGGACAACATTTTGACTATGGATTTCGCAAGGCAGAGGCCATTAGTGAGCTTGAAGAGAGCTATTTCTTTGGAATAATGGGGGATGAGAATGATTGGAGAAGGGTCAGTAGAGACTGAGATATCAAGAATTAGAGGCAGCCAAAAAAGACAAGTTTTATACTCTGAAGGGAAGCAGAGAAATGAAGTAGAATTGAGAAAGATCAAATTTAGTTGGCACATTGGCATTGTTATGAGTAAAAAGATGAACCTTTGAGAAGAATTTAGGAAGCAAGTAGACAACTAAAAGTAGCATTTTGTCTCAAAGACTACAGGGATTTGTGGCTTTAGAGCTTCTGAAAGGTGCGTAGTACTTGGCCTGCTCATGTATGTTAGGAGAGGAATAGGGTTTGATAAGATGTTTGTCTAGCCACCTGAAAAAAATACCTCTTTCAGCTTTCTTGTCGATGCTTGCACATCTTTAGAAGAACATATTCATACGGAAGGGCTTTTTCGGAAATCAGGATCTGTTACTCGCCTAAAAGCACTAAAGGTAAGTTTATTGTTGAACTATCATTTTTCTTTTGAACCATTTTCTGATTTGGTTTTTAAAATTGAAATATTTAGAACTATTATATGAGTAGTTGACAGAAATTGAATTTGCATATTTTTATGGCAGAATAATTTTTTTCCCAAAAGAAATGGTATATTATTTCTATTGTGCTGTAAAAATTTAATAGAATACTTTTAAATTCATGGTCCTTATTTCTATAAACTATTACGTAAAATGAAAAAATTTGTTAAGTTGTATCGTTTTTAGCCTTCTAGAAGGAGCTGTACAGCTGAGTGTGGTGGCATGTGCTTGTAGTCCCAGCTACTTGGGAAGCTGAGGCAGGAAGATTGTTTGAGCCTGGGAGTTGAAGCCAGCCTGGGCCACATAGTCTGCATTGCATTTGTACAAAAATGAAAATAAATTTAAAAATCATTAAAAATAAAAAATAATGACCTATATTAAAATGAGATTCAAGAGAAATGTATTAAATCTCTCTAATTAGAGTGTTAACAAAAGATACTTTATTCACAATAAACTCTTAAGTTGCCATAATATTCAAGATTATTATATTTATTTCAGAATAAACTGGATCATGGTGAAGGTTGCCTATCTTCTGCACCTCCCTGTGATACTGCAGGACTTCTTAAGCAGTTTTTTAGGGAATTACCAGAGCCCATTTTCCCAGCTGATTTGCATGAAGCACTTTTGAAAGCTCAGCAGTTAGGCACAGAGGAAAAGAATAAAGCTACACTGTTGCTGTCCTGTCTGCTGGCTGACCACACAGTTCATGTATTAAGATATTTCTTTAACTTTCTCAAGAATGTTTCTCTTAGGTAAGTGGTAATTAAAACTCTTGGCAAATAATAGTTGAATTTTTCAACTAACTAATGTTTTTTGCTTGTGGATGGAAATTTTTCTTTAAAAATTACATCTTTACTGTAAGGCATATGCTCTGTATCATTTAAGAAATAACATACCAAATGATTTAATATTTTCTTAAAGTCATCATTATGAATGCCTTAATGGCTCATTCGTGTTTATAAGATTCATTGTCTACTAAAAGGGTTTGATTACTGGGTTTTTTAAATATTTATGTTTTGTTTTTCAAAATTTCCCTCTCCCTGCTGTCAGTGAGCCTGCTTATTCTAGACGTACTTGCTGACTCTGATACTTCCAGCTTTTTATGTGTAGGTTTGAAGCTCAGATAAATATGTTCTATTTGTATGGAAAAGCAAAGTATGAACTCTAAGATTGTCAGGGTTTTTATGATACATATTTAAATACAGAGAGGCTATATATTTCTGGTTCTTTCTTGTGTTCACGCCAATCATGTAGATCAAGGGTAACTATTTTGTGTATGACTGATAGAGGTCTTCAAAATGTACCACATATGTTATTTTAACTCATATTTTTACCTTTGGCTCCATCTAATAATGCCTTTATTCACTTAAGATCCAGTGAGAATAAGATGGATAGCAGCAATCTTGCAGTAATATTTGCACCAAATCTTCTCCAGACAAGTGAAGGACATGAAAAGATGTCTGCTAACACAGAAAAAAAGCTACGATTACAGGCTGCAGTAATACAGACTCTTATTGATTATGCATCAGATATTGGTAAGATTTAGTTGCATTATTAACAGAATTTGTTTAAATGAGGAAGATCTCTGTTTCTTCCAAAGGTCCTATGAAAGCAACTGTTAGAAAGTTAGTATATTACTGACCTCACCCCCACCCTAGCATACCCACCCCTCCTGCAATTAAAAAAAAAAAAAACATTGGTATATTACTATCTAAACATTTTGGGGGAAGAATGGAGGAAGGATAATAATTGTCTTACTTGTGAACATTTTCATTTAGGACGTGTACCAGATTTTATCCTGGAAAAGGTACCAGCTATGTTGGGTATTGATGGTCTCTGTGCCACTCCATCACTGGAAGGCTTTGAAGAAGGGGAATATGAAACTCCTGGTGAATATAAGAGAAAGAGAAGGCAAAGTGTAGGAGGTAAGTGGCAGTCCCATTTTATGGAGGTACAGTGATTTAATTTAATCTAAAGTACATTTCACATAAAGAAGCATGAACTGTGGCATATGCCTTTTTGATGCTTACAGCACAGCTGGAAAGATAGGACGTATGCATGTAAAAAGTTAAAGTGATAGTACACTCTAATATTAAGTGCTAAATCTTTAGCACAAAGATAAAATGTGTTAAAAGGAGAAAAGTTCCCTGGATTGTAATGATCCGGGACTCGTCAAAGGGAGTCAAACTGAACCTTTATGAAGAATGGATAGAATCTAGGGGGTTTGGGTGGAGGATCAGAATACTTGTGTCCTATTCTAGATGAGAAGGATGTTATGAAGAAGGATTTGTGTAGGGAAGAAGTATCCTATGTCTAATGTAGATAGAGCAGTATGACTTGAGTGAAGGGTTCAACATAAGGATAAAGGATGGTAAACGTAATGCCAGTCTAAAGAATTAGAATATTAACCGGGGTGCTGGTGAATCATTGAAGATTTATGATGTGAGGCATGATATAATTTTAAAATTTTAGAAAATTATCTGACTTGAAGAATTGAGACTTGGAAGTAGGGAGAATGGTCAGCAATGTGTGTCAGTGGTCTAGGCATGAGATTGTTGTTTGAACTTGTTGGTATGGATTAGTTAGGAGTATGAAATAAATAATGAAGGAAATACTATCAAGGAAGAATCAGAAAGACCAAAAGTTTTATGATGGTGGAGTAGATAATAAAACTTGCAATCTTGATCAAGAATTCAGAGGCCATTATTCTTCTAATTACTTTAGGAAATTTCTTATCTTGTGAGTATCAGAACTGAATATTATTAACTATCTCATTCACTTTTTAATGTTTTGGCTTGTTATTGAATACCCCTGTTTCTTCTTTACCTCCTTTGTAGATAGGATAATACTAATGACTTGTGTATCATCTTCCTAGGGCTACTGTAGCAAAGTACTACAAACTAAGTGGCTTAAACTAACAGAAATTTGTCTCAGTTCTGGAGGCTAGAAGTCTGAAATCAAGGTGTTGGCAGAATGCCTGAAACCTGCAGGAGAGAATTCTTTCTTCCCTCTTCCTGGCTCCTGGTAGTGGCTGTCAGTCCTTAGCATTCCTTGGCCGGCAGCTGCGTCACTCCCATCCTTGCCTATGTCATTCCATAATGTTGCTCTGTGTCAAAGTTTTCCTCTTATAGGGACACATTGGATTAGGGCCTACCCAAATGACCTCATCTTAACTCAAGTATATCTGTAAAGACACCAATTCCAAGTATGGTCACATTCCCAGGTACTGGGGGTTAGGACTTACACATACGTTTTTTGGAGAGCACAATGCAACCCATAAAACTTCCTATCCCAAATGGAGATATTTCTTAGATGCAGATCATCTTTATTGCCCTCTTTCCCACTCCTGTAGTTTCAGTTATCGCATTTAAATCGATGACCACCACATCTGTACCACCGTTACCTTGAAAATGTCAGTTCCGCTTTACTAATGGCTTGCTAGACACCATCACATCTGCTTTTCATTGGTGCTTTAAGCTTAATGTTTTGAAAAGACCATCTCCATCCTCTTTAATCTGGTTCTGTGTGAATTCCATTTTCTTGTCACAGTACCACGATTCCCTAGATACTCAGGCTTTAACCATGGTTCTACCTCTTCCTCTACCGTCTATAATTAGCTTTCACGTTGTATAAGATTCTGTCTCCGTAATGTTTATTGCATCTTTACTGTAAGAATCTTCTTAGTTTTGATGCCTCCTTAAATCTACCCTATGTATTGTTGTTGAGGCTTTTTTCTTTTTTTTTTCTTTTTTTTTTTGGGGGGGGAGATGGAGTCTTGCTCTGTCACCCAGACAGGAGTGCAGTGATGCTATCTTGGTGCACTGCAACCTCCACCTCCTGAGTTCAAGCGATTCTCCTGCCTCGGTCTCCCAAGTAGCAGGGATTACAGGTGCATGCTACCATGCCTGGCTAATTTATATTTTTAGTAGAAACGGGGTTTCACCATGTTAGCCAGGCTGATCTTGAACTCCTCACCTCATGTAATCTGCCTGCCTCGTCCTCCCAAAGTGCTAGGTTTACAGATGTGAGCCACTGTGCCTGGTCAAGGCTTACATTTTAAATGTGTAACTCTACTCAAGTATCTCACACACATACCCTTCAGAAATTGTAATTGATAATACTGATATTTATAGCTTGGCATTAAAGGTTTTTCATAGGATTGCTCTAGCATACCTGTCTACTATTTCTTGTCTTTGAGCAAATTTAGTCAAACTATGTTATTTATTGTTTTCCAGACACTTTTATTCATTTGCTTATACTATTTATTTATTGATATAATGTTTTTACTTCCATCTCTACTGATCTTTTAAATACCTTTATTCCTGCCTCCATTTCCATGGTTCTTGCCTCAGTTCAGACTGTCATCTTTTGTCTTGACATATAATGATTTTTTCCCTACCCTTACTATACATTATATGTATTTGTATTACATTTCATTCTGTACTTTTTTTGGGGGGGATATGGAAGTATAAATGGAATAAAAATCGAATAAAAATATATCCTTTAGTATTTTTCCTGTTTTGAAATAATTCCTGTTAAATAACTTAAAATGTGTAAGCTGATATAAAGTTAGATGTTGAAAGAAGACCACAAATATTAATATGAATTGTTGGTGAAAGACAAGTAAATGTTAACTTGTAATTGCTTATGCCTTGCATTTCAGATTTTGTTAGTGGAGCACTAAATAAATTTAAATCTAACAGAACACCCTCTATTACACCTCAACAAGAAGGAATTGGTAGGTCTTTATTATATGCATTTATTTAAATGAAAATTTGTGTAGTATTCTACAAAATATTACAGTAATGATTACCTAACTTAGTTAATAATCAAATTTGGTTTAAGCAAATAAAATATTATTTTTAATAGAGATACTGTGCTATATATACTATGTATGTTGTGACATTGCTAATTACATAGGCTGTAATGAACTCAAAATTATAGGCAAAAATTTTTTTAGTCTGTTATGTCTTTAATCTTCTTAATCATGCTTTTCCGTTGTTTGTAATTTAGATGCTATCTTGAGCATGTGAAAATAGTTCAACCTCATTTTTATCTTAGGACTAGTAGTTCATTATTATATATTTCAATTTTTTATCCTAATTTGCTTGTGGCTGAAATTATTCAGCCAGTAAGAGGCAACCTGATCTTTTGTTTTGTTTTCTAGAGTGAAGAAATGAACTGGTTAATACTCACTTATAATGGAAAGCAAAAATAATATTTAGATTCGTTTCTGTTTCAACTCCTTGATTGTAATTTTATTTTTACATTAATAATCTAATGTATAGCATATGCATCTTTTAGTCTATTAGATTTAGGTAACTGATGTCTCTTAAGAGTCTTGCTTCTGTGACTTTCTTATTTTTATTTAAGTAGTAGTAGAGTGTTTTAGTTAAATGACATCTGTTTAACTGATAATGTAAATATAACCTCATTTTTTCTTTAGCTCTAAGTAATAGCTTTATAAGAAGAAATTATGTAAAGCTTTTGTATTTTGTCAACTCTGCAGTAGAGTCAAGTTGGTTTTGTTTTGGTATTTTTTTCAGCCCAGCTGTCTGTATCACCAGTGATTCTTACACCAAATGCTAAGCGTAAACTGCCAGTAGATTCTTCTCATGGTTTCTCAAGTAAGAAAAGGAAGTCTGTCAAGCACAGTTTTAACTTTGAGCTGTTGCCAAGTAATCTCTTCAGTAGCAGTTCTACACCAGTATCAGGTAACAAATAGAATTTATATAAATGGATTGTAAACATTAAAATGAGTGCCTATTCTGGGCAAAGTGCAATTTCATATTAATAATACCACCCTTAGGAACTAGAACTTTATGTTTTATCAAATTTATGAATTTTTGTAAAACTCCCTACCTTTTAAAATAGATACTGTTTATATAAATATATATATATATGTATATATATATAGAGTGTGTGTGTGTGTGTGTGTGTGTGTGTGTGTGTGTGTGTGTGTGTG